>NC_047668.1:33408828-33745495 GCF_011762505.2 Arvicanthis niloticus
CATTTTTGCTGCTGAGGAAGTAAAAATTGCATCATCTGCTCCATTTTCTGGTTTTTCAGTCAGTAATGAGTCTGGAGACACTGGAGAATGAGCAAGAGCCATGCTTGGGCTGGCGTTCTTCCTGCCTTTTAAGTTGTGGGCCCCAACAGAGCTCTCTCTCTCTCTCTCTCTCTCTCTCTCTCTCTCTCTCTCTCTCTCTCTCTCTCTCTGTGTGTGTGTGTGTGTGTGTGTGTGTGTGTGTGTGTGCTATGAGCATGTGCACTCAGTGCGTGCATATGTAGGAGGGAAGTGGAGTGAATTCACACAAGGACGGGGCCTGAAGTCCTTGTGACATCAGGAGGTATCTTCCTTTAGAGGACTTTAGGACCCTTGACACCAGGACGGCCAGACAGGCTCCACAAAAGGCATAAAGAGAACATGGTCCATGGTTAGGGGTATGGCTCACTCTGCAGTCTTGCTGCCCACACACCAGGACAATTAACTCTCCCCCTGGTGGCCCTAAGACAGGGTACTATGGTTTCTTATCCAGTGCATCCTTAGTTGCAAGATATCACAGACTCAACCCTGTTACATAAAAAATAAAGTGTAGACATTTGAGAGAATAAAAACAAATGCAGTTTTCTTCTGAATCTTTATTTTATCCTCTATTTATTTCTTTTTAACAACATTCTTGGGTCAAATCTCCTTTAGGCAACATCAACAATCATTTTGCCTTCTCTCCCAATGCTGGCTCCAACATCACACGCCTGCTGCTGGCATCCCGCTTTGACTATAGTAGCCTCGATACAGTCTGGGACTACAAGCTGCTTGTCTATGTCACCGATGACAACTTGCTGTCTGGCAGAACAAAAGCTGAGGCTCTTGTTGAAACAGGGACAGTGACTCTGAGTGTTAAAGTTGTTCCTCACCCAGCCACAATCATCACAACTCCCAGGGTAAGGATCTGGGACCTGGAATCTCCAGCCATAAGTCCTTAGGACGTATAGCAATGGAACCCTTTGACCCAGGCAAACAGACTGTGTGAGGCATTTGTTTGGAAGGGCCATTGATTGGCAGATGGACATCTGTGCAAGAGCTTGGACACGTAGAGCCACTGACCTCTCACAGAAAAGAAAACTCTGAGCTGGGCAGTGGTGGTGCATGCCTTTAATCTTAGCCCTCAGGAGGCAGAGACAGGTGGATCTCTGTGAGTTCAAGAACAGCCTGCCTGGGCTTCAGAGCAAGTTTCAGGACAGCCAAGGATACCTAAAAAGAAAATAAAGGTGGGGGGGAGAGGTGGGAAGAAAAAGCAAAATGAGGAAGAAGAATGTTTCTATGTGAGGATATGTGGTAGACCAAAGATGGACCACTGTGGGAAAGCCCCGAGGTAAGGAACTTCAGACCACAGGGTATGGGCCTGTCGTGAGGGAGGGCATCAGGACAGAGAGGGTGCACTCCTCCCTTACCCCCTCCTCCTTCTCTTCCTCACCTTCCCCTTCCCCCCTCCTTCCACATCCTCCTCCTGTTAGAAAACGGCCTATGAATGCAGCTATTGTCTGCTTCTCAGAGCCTTGCCAATAGCCGGTAACGTTCACCTCTCCTTTGTTGCAGTCAATCGACCCCAGTAGCAGAGTGATAATGGCACGTACCTTTAATCCCAGCAGGCAGAAGCAGGTGGATTTCTGAGTTTGAGGCTAGCCTGGTCTACTGAATGAGTTCCAGGACAGCCAGGGCTACACAAAACATGCACGCGAGCGCGCACGCACACACACACACACACAAACAGAAAGCAAAAAAAAAAAAAAAAAGAAAAGAAAAGAAAGAAAGAAGGAAAAGAAAAATAGACCCCAGTGAGTAGAGACCAGGGTAGTCCCATTGGCTTTCTTTTGCATAGCAGTGACCAGTCTGACAGAGGAACTGGAAAGGAGGAAAGATTTACTTTGGCTCATAATTTTAACAAGCTCCCAACTGTGGTTGCATTACCATGTACACTTGGGCAAAACGTCATAGCAGCAGGAGTGTGTGGTGGAGGAGGCCCCTTACCTCATGACTTACAAGAAGCAGAGAACCTGTAGCTAGGCCCCGCCTCCTAAAATTCCCAGGGCCTGATAACATAGTGCTAACAGCTTGGGGAGCAAGCAGTGCTTTTAATGTATTCAATTGCAGGTTTCTTTATGTTTTATTTATGCTCATGTGTCTATGCTTGCATGTGTGTCTATGCATCATATACATGTAGATGCCCACAGAGGCCAGAAGAGGGCACTGGGTTTCATGGAACTGGAGTCACGGGTGATTGTGAGTCACCTGGTGTGAATAATAGGTGCTCTTAACTGCTTACCCATCTCTTCAGCTTCTCCTCTTGAGATTTCTATGGCATTTCTTTATTTCTTTCTTTATTTAGTGTGTGAGTATGTGTGTATGTGTGAGTATATGTATGTATTGTGTAAATGTGTGTGCATGCGTGCACGTGTGTGTGCATATGTGTGTATGTGTGTGCGCATGTGTGCATGTGTGTGCATTTGTGTGTGTGGGTGTGTAAACCCCACATGTGTGGGAGTAAGAGGACAACATGTAGTAGTCGGTGCTCTCCACATACCAGGTGGGCTCTAGGAATCAACCTAACCCATCATGCTTGGCAGCAAGCTCCTTTACTTCGCCTGTGGGGGTTTCATTCTCAAACCACAACAAACACTGAGGACCTTTACAGTGGGGAGAGCTGGCAGGCGCTCCTCGGGAAGAAATTGCCAAGTCTCTTAGGTTTACAGCATAACCGACCTCGACATTTCTGATTCTGAGATCTCCATGACTCATTGGTTATCTGTCTCCCGCTCTAGGAAGCAGATGTCGAACTTGAGGTCTCACTGTGATCACAGCCCACTCATGTGGCAGTGGCAGCTGGATCGAGTGAACACTGAAAAGCTTACAAGGTATTAAAAACAAAAAAAAAAACAAAAAAAACCTACAGCCTTCATGGCTCCTGCCTTCCCAGTGAGAGACAATTCTGGGTTCTGATCTAATGGATAGAAAATAAAGAGGCCAGGGCTGGAAGCAGGAACTACAGGCTCACGGAGGTTGGATCTGCAGAGCAGGAGGGAAGAGTGGCCTAGACACTTCACATGCTGCAACACTGAATGTCAAAGATGCTCCCCACCCCCCACCCCCATCTCACTCTCCATTTCTCCTCCCTCCAAGCCCAGGATTACCTACCAGATCCTCAGGGAAAACATATACTCTTCATCTGCATGGTATGTGCCATTCACCATCACTCTGGGCTCCATAGCTCTTGTCGGTCTTCTGGGGTCCCTGATGGTGCTGCTGGCCAAAGCAGTCTACAGACATTGCACCTCCACAACCAGGAAAGACAAGAAACCTCTGTAAGTTCTGGTGGACTGAGACTTTCCTTGTTTTTGCTTTTGCTTTTTTTGTTTGTTTGTTTGCTTGCTTGCTTGCTTTTTGTTTTGTTTTGTACAGGGCAGGGTACCCAGCTTGAAGGGGAGAATAGGAAATGAAGGAAAAGAATTCTAGCTGCCCTTGGGCCTGGGGTAGCCACTTTGTCACCTGTGGGGCTAGGACTCTGGCCTTTGGCTTTCTCTGGCAGCTTACTCCAGCCTTGATGGGATTTAGTAAGTGGGCTTCCAATGACCTTGCCCTGGACAAGTGCTCCTGAAAAGCCCCTCACCCAATCCCCCTGAAAAGCAGTAGAATATAATGTGTTCTTCTCTGCAGAGTATTTACAGGAAGGGATGTGAGTAAAGGAAGCAAAACCAACCAACAACAACACAACAGATTGAAAATTAAATTTTGAGTGCCAGTAGCCCACTTAGGCCCGTATTTCATTAGACTATGTCTGTTCTCCTGCGTGTGACTCTCATCTCCCGCCATCTTGGAAATACACAGTAATTGCACACCAGGTTTCTCTCTTCCCTTCTCTCACTTGCTCAGACATGTGATTCCTAAGAGAAACTGTGTGTGTCACAGACTTCTCCAGGGGCCAGATTTATTCTCAGTAACTCTTATAGTCAGAGCACAATGGTTTTGAGCCAGGTTTTTTGGAGTTGGTCAAGTTCCAGGTTCAAATCTAAGCTCTCTCATTTTCTGGGCACCTGACTTTGGGCACATGAAACTCTCTAAGCATCAGTTTCCTCCTCTGCAAAACTAATGGAGCAAACGCAGGGAAAGCACTGGGAAGCAAGCGTTCCTGACACCAAGCTAATGCTTCCGCTGCACAGCAATGGTTTTGAAGTTGCTGCAGTTTTAACTTCATAGACAAGATCCAGTGAGCTCATGGTTCTAGACTCCAAATTTAACCATATGCCTGAATGTCCTGAGCTGGATGCCCTGACATTCAGGAGCTCTCAGTGGCAAAAAAGAAATGAAAGATAAGACTCAAATGCCTCTTTAGAGTATTCGAAGATTAACTATAACTGCCCAGTAATTTTACATGTCTAGATGTAAGATGGTTTAAAAGACATTAGCTTAAAGCTGTGCATTGCATTCCACTATATTTATTGGGGGAAGTTTGCACAATTGGAAACCTTGACTTCGGGTAAGAAATCCTTGAGCATCTACTGAAATTTAAAAAGACATTTTTGTTTGCATTCTGTTTACAAATGACTTTGAGAAAGGCAGAAGAAAACCTACCATCTTTCTAAAAGGGCTGTATTTAAGCCTGTAAGGATGATGATGTCACATATGGAATTTGAGTAGGCATTCTTAAAAGATGTATAGTGATCCAATAGACACAGCAACTTACATGCAAATTATAGCTTTGTGGTTAATATGCACCTTGAACCTGGTTGTTCCTATTCCCATTCTAAATACAGTCTTTATCATGGCCCAATCCAAAAGAGAAAATAGCTAAAAATTCAGACTCAGACTTGTACTCTCAGAAAGTTAGTTGTACCATGTGGCAGTCAACACTTGTCAAATAGTGAGGAAAGAAATTAGAATTTTTGGACCCCAGGCTTTTATGAGAAGGGCACTAAGACCCAGTCCAGCTATTTCATGTTATAGGAGACTGAAGTTGTCAGCCCTCTAACCTCCCTGTTCTGAGACAGCTTCTCTGCTTTGATGGCTACTGGGGGGGATGGGCAAATAAGAATGGGCTGGTGGACTCACTGGACTGGTTTTGCCTTCACCAAAGTCACTGTATTCCCTGGAGTTGTAAGAAGCAATAGTTTCAAACTCCTAGACCCTCTGTAATTCCAGGCTATCAACTGCCAAACTGCTTGATTCAGAACAGCTAGTGGCCAGAACTTTTTGATCCCCATACCTAGCCCATTTTCAAACTAGTCCCCAAATTCCAAGAAAGCAGCGGCCTAGAAGTCCTGTGTTGTCCTGTGTGCATATGTATGTAGCATACTGTCCAGTCAACTAATGCTTATCCTTTCCCCCTTAGGACAAAGAAAGGAGGTATGTACAGCGCATGTTCTCATGGTTTGTTTGCTGTCTTTTGCTTGCTCTGTTATACTATGCTAAAAGGCTCAAATTTGGATTCAGTCAGGGAATATCCATGTCTTTAAGGGGGAAGCAGAGAGCACCTATTGCTGGAGGAAGGAAAGGCAGGGTACAAGATGCAGGGTGCAGGTGAAGGGTGCAGGATGCAGGGTAAAGGGTGGGGTGCAGGGTGCAGGGTGAAGGGTAAGGTGAAAGAGGCAGGGTACAGGGTGCTGAATGCAGGGCACAGGGTGGAGGGTTCAAGGTACAGGGTGAAGGGTGAAGGGGAAGGGCAAGGGTGCAGGGTGAAGAGTTAGGTGCAGGGTTAAGGATGAAGGGTGCAGGGTACAGGGTGCCTTTGGCTTACTTGGTCCACTCCCTTGGGCCTTGCCCACTTTCTACCCATGTTCATCTCCAGCCAGCTCAGTTTAATCATCTAGGTCTACCTCCTATGGGACCTAGTTTGTCCTTAGTGGAACATGCATTACACACAGCCAGCATTTCCTGCCTGCTGCTCATGGAGGGAGTGGCTGCTCCCAGGGACAGTGAATGTCATGAACAAGTGCCTCTTCTGAAAGAACACTACACTCTCTTCTCAGATTGTAATGGATTTGATCATCGTTCCATAGTTCATTAGGTCAGACTAGTTACCTGGTAAATTGAGCAAGATCTACCAAGAGCCCCAGGCCCAAGGAGATATCTCATCCTAACCCAGATGAAGAGTTGTCACCTCAAGGCTATTCCAAGCTATGGAGAGAGACAGGACATAGAATTTACAATTCTATAATTATATAAAAAAATTGCTTACGTTATTGTATCCATGGGGGTATGTTGATATGCACAAAGTATATAAATGCAGGGCTTAATTTTTTTTATTGTAATGGTTATTGATTACATGGAGGGAGTGTATCTTAATAGAAATGCCATAGACTACCTGGATTCCTAGTTTTTGAAAATAGATTTATTCATTTCATTTTGTGTGAGGGTTAGCACCAAGCATATCTACATGCTTGATGCCCTCAGAGGGCAGAAGAGGGCATTGGAGCCCTTGGAATGGGGTAATGGATGGTTGTGAGCCACCATGTATGTGGGTGCTGGGAACCGGACCTGGGTCCTTTGCAAGAGCAACAAGTGTTCTTTGCCACTGAGCCATCTCTCCATCCCCAAACTCAGTTATTTTTAATCAGGCTATAGGGAATGGATGTCAAACATCCCTTGTTATAAACATATAGTCTTCTTTTTTTCCTATCTATAAATCATTTGAGAGCTAACTTCCTAAGACCAGTATTAATAACTTAGAAAAAGTTTTGAAATTTTAATCATGTGGTATCCATAAATGTGTATGATTTCTAAGAAAGCTGAAAGCTGTCAAGTAACAGGCATGCAGACAAACAAACAAGCAAACAAACAAAAACAACAACAAAACAACCAAAAACTTTGGTATGTCTGTAAGACTGAAGTCAAAGCCTGTTCAGGGAAATCACATTGTGAGTGGAACACTAAGGTCAGTTTGGCATCAAAGAAGCTTCAATGCTGGCCTGTTCTTTTTTCTGCAGATATGAAGAGTATGAAGAGAGAGGCCATGGTGGTAAGTGTGGTCAGCCACAGGAAACTTGCTTGGGTGCTGGGTAGTGTCATCCTGTCTCTGTCTACACACAGAGAAACCAGGCCCTGGAAGAGTATTTATGCATTCTGGGAGGTTCATGCCTTTGGCCACTAACATAGCTTGTTGCGTGGTGATAGGATTCCTTCCCTCACTGAACATGTCTGCTCATAATATTTGCTCTTGGCTTCATAAATATTGAGTTGTGGTGTTTATTATCCACACTAGCTCTCCAACAGGGTCCTTTGGGGAAGCAGAGCTTAAGGACCAGAACAGGTGCTGCAATATTCCACGGGATTTCATTTTTCTCAACTCTTTCACAACCTTGCAAGAAAGTGACAGAGAAAGTCCACAGCATGGTCTGGTCTTGGCTCTACCCACCCCTTAGCCACGTGATCCCGTGAACCCCCAAGTCTTTGGAAGCTTTAGGTTCCTCACCATGAAATGGGAGGCAGGACAACCACTCTGAGACAGCAGCTGGGGAAATCTCATGAGAAGTGCCAGATGTCTCACTATGTGCAGCACACAGGCAGGCTAGAGTCACGCCTTCACTGACTTACTTTTCTATTGCTGTGATAAAACACTAAAGCAACTTAAGTGATTTATTTGGGGCTCACAGTTCCGAATGACTTGAGCGCATGGCTGTCATTGCAGGGAAACATGGCAGCAGGCAGGCAGGCAGGCATAGCACTGGGGCAGTAGTGCCATCTTTTTAGGAGCTGAGGGTTATATCTTGAGACACAACCTTGTTGGGGGGATGGGAGAGTTAAGGGGGATGGGAATGGTATGGGCTTTTGAAACCTGAAAGCCCACCCCCAGTGACACATCTCATTCAACAAGGCCACACCTCCTAATCCTTCCCAAACAGTTCTACCAATTGAGGACCAAGTAATCAAACACAAGAGCCTATGGGGGCCGTTCTCATTTAAAGCAGCACTCTTGTCTTACTCTCTCCTGCTTTCTCTTACTGAGCATGATAGACTCAGTGGGAAGAGATAAAACTTGATAACTTCTCTGATCTCTTTTCTGCTTCCCCCATGACAAACCTTGTTATGATCTAAGACACACACTTTTGGTAAATATGTATCGTGGGGAGGGGTGGTGGTCAGTGCAGCTAAAGGGAGAGCTTTGCTTTATACTCAATATCTTAGTGCTTCTACTTTCAGGTTAGTCTACTAATGGGAGGAAAAAACAACCTTGGACCTCCAAGGTCTTACCATCTAAAATAAGCACCCTAGGGTACCTGGGTAATGCCACTCATAGATGGCCTTCAAACTATGCTGCATTGATCTATTAAATAAGTAAATAAGCATATAATGTAGGGCTTCTTAGATGATCTAGTAGTTGAAACACACGAGATTCTTACTTTTCTTCAGCATCCAAGAGCTATGGGGAAGTGGATAAGTGGTACCTGTAAGGAAAAGACACATTGAAATGGCTGCTACTCCCTAAATAGCTTCTTGCTAGCATGTTGAAGACCTTGTTTTTGCTACTTTGGGGGCAGGGTATCAAATAGTGAGAGGCTGGGCACAGGCACCTTAGACAGAGCTCAGATCTGAGGGATGGCACACAATACCAATCATGGAGGGTGGAGCTTAGAGAAGACCTAGCTGTGGTACCGTTGGCTTTTGTGAGGGCAAGCAGTAGGGCAAGGCAGGTAGCTTCAGGGCAGAGTGCTTGGCTGGGATGCCAAGGCCAAGTAAGTGCTTCTGTGGGCCTACTTCTGACTCTGCCTGGCGGTGATGCCCTGAGGAGATGTGAATCTTAGTCCAAGGCACTTGGCATTTTAACTCTTGCTTTTACATAGCTTAGGTAGTATTTTTCTTAGGGCTCTTTCTTAACCCACAGGTCTGGATTAATTGCTTGCCACCTGTCCCATGGCATCTGACACTTCTCCTATCATAGCCATGTGTCTTCATTATAGCCCCTGTTGGTCAGTGGCAAGTTATGTAGACAGACATACCTGCTTGGCTCACCGTGGTGTCCCTAACATATGGCCCAGTGGCTGTTGAATAAATCAATATCTCAAAGCTTGCTTTGAGCAAATAAAAGTCAGGCATGGTGGTAAAAGCCTGTAATTCCAGCACTTGGGGGTAGAATCAGGAAGGGCAGATTTGGCTACATTTCAAGTTCAAGACTAGGTCTGGGCTTAGCCTTGTTTAAAAATAAATAAATAAATAAATAAATAAATAAATAAATAAATAAATAAAAATAAGCCTTTTGTGAGGAGATCAGCCTGAGAGAATGGGTAGCCTTGGCTGGGGAGAACCTTGGAATTGTGCTTGAAGTATTCTGTTTGCCTTAGGAATCTATCCAGATGAATTCTGTCTTTGATGGAGAAGCCATAGACCCAGGTAACCAAAAGATAATACCACCTATGGGAATGCTGCCTGTGTTCTGGGCTAGAAGAGTTGGGAAGTGTATCTAGTATCCTTTTAAGTACTGGTCAGCACCTTGGCCACTCATTTATAATGTGAGGCTAACCGTTTTAGGCTATAACATGGCTGAGTTGGGTGCGGAAGGGAGCTGGGACAGACTTGTGGGCGTGGCTCGTCTCCCCACCCCGCCCCGCCCCGCATGCCTCAGCGCTTCCCACCTGCAGGCTCGCTCTCCAGGGTGTGATTTCCTCCCCCTACTGCCCATTTACAAACTAATATACGAAACTAGTTAATTCAAGAAGTCATATTCTTTCCCCTGCTCACTGATCCTCTCTCACCTACTCGGTCCTTCCTGCATGCGTCTGGTGCCATCTTATTAGTAGCAGAAGTGGCAAGTCTGGCTCCCCCACCCCCAGACCGGGGCCAAGAATTTGGTTGACATGAGGAACATAAGGTAAAGCTGGCCTCCAGAGCTCTCATTGCCCCCCTGAAATCGGCTCCAAATTTAGCTCCTTTACACACATCCCTCGGCTTACAAAGGCTCAATTATAGACGTGAATAAAGGGAAGGAAACCAAATTCAGGAGGCAAGTGTGCTGGCTCCCTGCCACCCTCATATGCAAACTCCAGTCCTCGGAAGGAGGATGGCTCCTCTCCAGTGAGAAGCTGCTGCTGTTGGAATTAAATTTCCCTCTATTATTAGGTACTTGTTACCATAATGTGCCCACATTAGCATAAGTGCTGGTGGGATCCTGAGCCGAGAGAGGCCACTTGTGTTGCTTTGCAGTGGCAGGAGCCCGGCTTGCCTCAAACCCAAGCTTACAAAGAGAAAGCCAGGGAGGACTTTTGCAGTTCTTATGTGCCTGAGAGAAGAAAGGGGGAAGAAATGAGCCAACTGGCCTAATGTGAACAAACACATCAATTAGTGTCTGCTGGCTCAGACACAATAAAAATGGCAGCCCCTCCTCATCCCCAGATCAGTTTTTCTGTGTCTACACTCTGCCAGCCCGGTGGATTCAAAGGCTCCTGCACTTACTTAATGAATTCCTTTTTTTTTTTTTTTTTTTTGATGGAGGATACAAGGATCTTTTAAGAACAAAAATAAATCAGATCCTAATGGGTAACCCCACTAGAAATTGAACCTAATTTATTGGACGGTCACAAGGAACTCGAAATTTACATGGCCCCCTCATTTGCTGAGCCTGCAAACCTTCCTATCCAGAGAAGCACTGTGTGTCTGGGCTGCACAGCTCTGGGGGAAAGACTGTCTGAGCTCCTCACAAACTGCTTTCCACCACAGGAGCTTATGTCTTCTAGCCTTCTGCACCCTTCCCTGATGATCAGAACAGGGGAGAAGTAGGTACAAGCAGAACTGTTTAATTTTTTGTTTCCTATGATTGCTTTATTATCTGCCCTCTAGTGACCGGGGAAATATATGAATTCAACTCAAAAACTGGTGCCAGAAAGTGGAAAGGCCCATTAACCCAGCTGCCGAATTGGCCCGAGCCCAATGCCCAGCACAGAGGCATAGCTGGAGAAGCATCAGTCCCTAAACACACAGGGAAATAACAGGTGTGTATTTGCCAGCCCCCTCATGAAGGGCCAGGGCAAGTCTGTGTGTGTGATGGAGGTGGGGGAGTGTCTCCTTAAATTCCACAGGGACGGTATCAGTGTTTGGTACAGAGGCACAGATATATGGGCTGAAGGGATTCAGGCAACTAGAGTCTCAAGTAGGAATCTGCCAAAACATTTAAAAGTAGTTCTGGAATGGGGTTTGATAACATAATGCTCCTTTTCTGAAATGGCACAGGAATGTTTTCTCGCCAAGCTCATAGCTACCTGGGTTCATCATCAGAGAGTGTCTACAGTAGAATGCCAAGCTACCCCTTACGTGACAGCCTGGAAGCCCTTTCAGCTCAGCCCTCCACCCCATTTCCTCTAATATGTCTGTCCTTGTGTTCACTTATAAATACAGCTCAAGAGCTAAAGAGATGGCTCAGCATTTAAGAGCACTGACTGCTCTTCCAGAGGTCTTGAGTCCAATTCCCAGCAAGCACATGGTGGCTCGAGACCATCCATAATGGGATCTGATGCCCTCTGCTGGTGTGTCTGAAGAGAGCAAAAGTGTACTCTCAACACTCATATACATAAAATAAATAAATAAAGCTTTAAAATAAATAAATACAGCTCAACATTGTACACCCTTGCAAAAGACCATGAGTCATTTTTAAAAGACATAGACAGTACACAGTGGGCTATTCATTTGGGAAGAAGAAATACGTTATTAGTTTTTTTTGTTTGTTTGTTTTATTTGGAGGTATCTTGCATTTGGAAAGCATGCCGATCTGAGGTGCTTATCCTGTTAGTATGCATGTGTCTCCCAGAGACAACCACTATTCTCTTTCATTATAGATTAGTTTTGCTTTTAAAAACTCATAAAAGTAGGAGACTACCATGGTGAGCTCATAGCAGTGAGCCAGTTCTCTATCTGATGCCCTTCTATGACTTTGCCCCAGTTGGAGGAGGCAGAGAGCCACGGGTGGACACAGCCTCAGAGCTCTCAGGAGGTAGCTCCATCATCAAAGACAGAGGGGTCCATTTGCTCTGCTTCCTTGCTGACTCTTGGGATTGTCGGTCCTTTTCATTTTAGCTATTCGAATGAAGATGACACATGGAATGAAACACATATTTTTTTCAAAGCTGAAATAATACCAGGCTAAAATAATATAACCCCTGCCTGCTTCTTCCTGCTTTCTGCCATCAGGTCTAAGTGTATATACCCGGGGAAGCTCTGCCCAGCAGCAGACCTCAAACTCGCTGTTGGCCTGAGCACGGAGGTAAAAGTTGTCATAATGGGTTTGAACGAAGCTGTGCAGCAGAGGCCTGGAAGAGCTGCACAGGTCTCAGTTGCTTTCCGTGTCTTCTTCCCCGGCTGCAGAGGCTTTAGTGCAATAATTACCAGCAAATGTCAGTGAGCATCCATCCCTGCAACACCCAGTGGGGAACACTGTGGAGGTCTCACAGCAGAATCCTCCCAGAAGACGAAGACCTCAGAGAGCATGAAATCAGGTTTTCTCTGTGTGCCCGAGCCAGCGCAGCCTCTCAGGAAAAGCAGACGTTTGTAAAACTGACCTAGCTGGAGACATGATTTATTAATAACATTGGGCTGCCAGGGAACTCCCTTGAATGGATATAAATCTTGCAAAACAAAGCTGAACCATTCCCTTGTGGGGTTAGAGTGGGTGAAATGGCTGATTACCCATTTTAGACACCCCCCCTTTTTTTTTAAGTTTGTGGAGCCCTGACTCAAACACCTGCTTCAGAAATTCTCAGTATCCATGCAAGTAAAATGAAGTTCTGTGACAGCATGCAGGCCACTGGGGCTTCATAGCAGCTTACCAGACCATTAAGGATATACAAAGTTGGATGTAGGAAGCTCTCCGTTCTTTGTGACAGAGAGGCACCAGGCTTTGAGAGAGTCCAGGTTTGTGTGAAGAAGAGAACTGATTGTCCTCAGCTGAGATCAGAGGAGTTCAAGGAATGGGGCAAGAACTTCCTTTTGCATATTTGGCCTTGTGAGTTTAAAGTCCATGGCTGAGAACACTTGGAACTAGCTGCCTGCCCTTTGTCTGTCATGATAGACTGTAGGCTGCAGATGAACTGTCCCATTTCATTTTTTAAAAAATTTAGTTCCTTCAGTGTCAATCTGAAAGGTAAGTGGACCCAAGCATGGAATCTCCTTTCTCCTTTCTATAGGAATAGGTAACTCAGAATTGTGTGTGTGCGTGCATGCGTGCATGCGTGCTGTGTGTGTGTGTGTGTGTGTGTGTGTGTGTGTGTGTGTGTTTGCTTACTGAGAAGCCTTTGTCAAAAAGTACTGGAGATGCCCAAGTGGAGGACCAGCCTCAGGTGATGTAACCACATTCCCATGTGGCTCTTCTGTATAACGATAAATCCTGAGACCAATGGGCTTTTAAATCTGGAGCCCATGAGAAAGTCAAGAGGGGAGGGGAGGGAGACCCAGATCACCCAGACTTTCCTATGTGTCACCTGTATCAGGACAAGCTGTGGCACTTACTAGAGTTGGGTAACAACCCAACTCAAAGGATGACCAGCTCACAGAGGAGAACAGGTGTTAGGAGCCTCGGTGAGCGTGACAACATTCGCCATTACAAGATGGTGCAGGCATCCTGTGCTCCCACAAGTAAACAACTAACTGCGCAGGTGCAAAAGGCAAAAGCGCGCCAAAGTCACTGCCCATCCCAGGGCGTAATAAGGGGAAATGAGTGAACAGCCAATCAGAAGTGAACACACCACTCTAGGGTACATATAGCAGTGCCTTTCCCGGGCCTGGTGTCTTTCCGCTTCTGCTGATACAAGAATAAAGCCTCGCTGTAGTAACCACCTGAACACTGCCTCATGTGTCTCTTTCGTGGGCGAAGGGGACACGGAAGAGGCTCGGAATAAACAGGGATATTGGTGCAATGGTGAGCACCGGTGTCCCAATCTTCCCTGTCCCTCTCCGATCCCAGTCCTCCCTCCCTCAAACAGCTCCCTCTGCTCTCCTTTCTTTCCACATGGGTACGTCTTGAGAACTGAATGAGGGCTGGAGGAAAGTAGACACAGGCCAGAGAGTATCTGAAAGTAAGACCGTGAACCTGAAGGGGCGTCAAAGGTGGGAAGAAATCAAAGTTGAGGATTCTTGAGCATATATCGAAGCACCAAAACTGCCATTTGATACATTCCCAAGCTGTGTTTGTGTTATGCAACCTGGAGTGGCCACCATAGTATGTAGCAAACACTCAGCAAACATCTGAAGGACGGGGCTGAACCAGGAGGAGTTGAGTTGCATCTTCTAATCATATATGGTCGTCACAGCTTTTCTGTCTAGATCTAGATAAGCAGACCCATAATCAGCTAACTGCTACCATGTGTCTACAAAGTATGAGGACACATTCTGAGCTGTGAGGATATAGCTCAGAT
This sequence comes from Arvicanthis niloticus, assembly GCF_011762505.2. NCBI lineage: Eukaryota > Metazoa > Chordata > Mammalia > Rodentia > Muridae > Arvicanthis > Arvicanthis niloticus. The sequence goes on from NC_047668.1 coordinate 33,423,207, forward strand.
GTAGCAGTGAACCAAACACTGTCCTTTGTGTTTATATTCTAGTGACGGGTGAGAGCCATGTAAGTAAAAAATGGCTAGGCCATACATAAAAATAGACCTGCCCCACCACCTCCCTTGCTTACCCACAGTTCTCAGGCCAGAAAGCTGCCTGCTAAGTATCAGTGGGGGGGGAGGGGGCAAGATTATTGATGCTACCACAGTCTAGGCTGCTAAATGTAACAATGGGCCACAAATGGGCGGGCCTTGGTTCTAACTTAGGACCAATCAGAGAAAAGCAAAGACATACCAATCCCACCCACCCACCCCACCCACACACACACACACTTCATTACAGCATGGTTGACTCCTTTAACAGTCTTTGCTTTTCCCTTGAGACTTAGCCTTTAATTAAGATTAAGTCTTTAATTAAGATTAAGATTTCCTTCTCTACTGAGAGAAGGAAACATTTGCTATAAATATGATGTAGAATTTACAGTCTATGGATGATATATTAATGGTAGTAAATACCCTTGAGAATAAAAGCAGGTGTTCTAGTGGACCAGGAGCACTACTCTAAAGAGAAGCTCAGGGAAGCCCACACAGTGAAGGGAGACTCTGTCAGTGGAGGTATGGGGAGGACCACTCAGACATCTGAGAAGACCCTTCTAGACAAAGAGCTACAGACACAGGCAAAGTGTGGGGTACACACAGAGATGTGTTGGGTGTTGGGGTCATGATGTCATAGGTATCTAAAGAGGAGTCTGCACATCCCAAGGGCCTTCTGGATTGCTACCATGGCCTTTTCTCCACATGCAATGGGGAGCCATTGCAGCCCCTGGGGAGCGGTGGGGTGGGGGGGGTAAAGCACCACCGATTGCTGATATGGGACCAGATGTAAGGAGAACGAAGACCCATGTAGAAGGAGAAGATCAACAAGCAGTTCTTGGATTAATCCAGGCAGGAGACAGTGGCGGCTTGGGCCAGGCAGCAGAGACAGAGACAATGGAAATCTTGCAGCTCTGTATTTGAAGTAGGGTCTCAGGTAAGTGCTGGGTTCTCTCGGGCCCTGTTCCTGTATCAGGTAAACGGTCCTTTGTGGAATTTCCCCAAGTTACTTCAGATTACACAATTAGTTCCCCTGAGGGCAACACCCGGTATCTAGCCCACTATAGCCATGACTGTCAGAGATGTATTGGCAGAGTAGAGAACCCTTCTGTGTTTCTGCAACACTGAATTTCCTGCCAAGATTCTAAGCAATGCTACCAAGAAGCAGAGAGACAAGCATGGACAGGGCTTCTTAGTCAGAATTCCTCCCCTGACTCCAAGAAAGGCTAAAGGCTGCTTGCTCAACCCAAATAAGCAGTATGTTGGATCAGCTCAGGAAAGTACAGTTCTGCTTGCCTGCTTCCAACTGGGGACCTGAGCTGCTAGGAGACATGCTCACTTTAGGGCATGACTCCACATAAGTTCTTTGGAAGAACTCAGGACTTGAAATGGTGCATCCTTCCGTTTCCATGGGTACAGACTCCCGGTCTTGGGTCTGGAAAACCCAGAATTCTCTTCTAGAAATCTCCAGATCACAGGAGGCAAGGCATGCTTAGAAACTGTGTCATCTTTCTGAATAGTGTCTAGAGGAGAAGCAGACCCAAATACAGAGCAAGTCCAAGTTCTAGACCTCAGCGTGCTCAGAAGTGTTTAAGTTTCCACGAAGTAGCCTGTGGCGGCTGTGGCTGCCTCGGAGCTGACACGGCCGGCAGAGGCTCAGCCGGTTAATCTGATTTATAGGCAAAGCTCACAAGAGCCCCACGCCTGCACTGCCCGTCTCATCTGTTCTTCCAGTCGGAGCACACGCACTCCAGCTGGCGTGCCAAAGGGCTTTTTAAAAGTAACCGTTTTATTGTGAATTAATTCACATACCGTAGGATTCAGTGTGGTTGACTGTATTCACAAAGTGATGCAGCCTAGCACCACGATTTAATCCCCAGAATGTTTTCTTACGCTCGTGAACAGTCATCTCCCATCCCCAGGCAGTGGCACCTGCATCTTTCTGTCTTATGGGTTTGCCTACTGAGATATCTCACACCAATGGGATCCTTCGCTATTTACCCGTTTCTGTTCTGTATACTTCACTTAGCATAGTGTTTCCAGGATGCAGGCACGTTATAGGTGTATCAGTACGTCATCCGTTTCCTAGCTACATAATTCATAGTTCATCGCGTGCATGCACCACCTATTTATTCATTCACTAGTGGGTATTTATTTAGTTGTTTTCATCTTTTTTTTTTTTTTTTGATACAGTGAATATTGCTGCAATGAACACTGTCCTACAGGCTTTTGCATGGACACGGTTCTTATTTATCTGGGGCATGTGTCTCAGAAAGGAACTAACAGGTCACATAGTAACAGCTTTTATGATGCTGTCAGAGATGCTGCCAGATTGCATCCCACAGTAGCTGGTCTGTTGTACATTCTGCCCAGCAGTGCATGAGGGTCTCACAAGGAATTTGAACAGATAGGTGAAAATTTGTCTGCCCAGCTGCAGAGTGTGTCATTTGACTCTTCCAAGATCCCATCCAGTTGACTTGAGGGGCCAGACTTGGTCTGGAGTACCTCTCAGCAGACATCCCCTGTCATAGCAGTCTTCAGAGTGCCCTGGACAAGCCACTGGGTTGCCATGGGCCAATAAGTGAGGCCTCTCACCTCTCCCCACCTCATTGCTGACCCTCACAGCTTTCCCTGAGTAGGGTCTGAGTTTCATCTTCTTAGTACAGATGAGAAAGTGAAGATTGGAGAATATGCCCAGGAGCTGGGAAGCCAGCTGAGCCATGTGTCCTCTGTATGGGGAGGGCTCAACTGGGGAGGCCTTTGATTTGTGGTCTGAAGGTGTCAGATGACCAGACCCTAGATGGATCTTTTGACACTGAAGAGCCTCCCACAGCCCTGCCCAACCCAGGGCTTTGCTTTGGATGGTGTAAAACGGAAGTATCTGGGAAAGAAAGTGTCTCCTGCTCTCACGGCCTTAGAGCCGGCTCTCCTGTTCTACTGTGCTGCTTGGGAGAGGTGCAGCATGCTCTCCCAGAATGCCAGAGCAGGTGAGGGGCGGGGCCAGCCCCGGGCAGCCCTTGAATATCAACATGGCAGCAGGGACATTTGCGTGGTCTTTAGTGGTAACATGTGTCACTAACATCGACTCAGACCTCTGCGGCTGTAAGTCCACGGACTCAGACATGGGGTTCAGCAGCAGCACTGGCCTGGACCTCACCATGGCCTCAGATGGCCTCTCACATCAGCCCCTTCTGTAGATCCTCTAGTGCCTTCAGTTTCACTGGCCTTCGTGGTGCATACATCCTTCTCTTCTCTTCTCTTCTCTTCTCTTCTCTTCTCTTCTCTTCTCTTCTCTTCTCTTCTCTTCTCTTCTCTTCTCTTCTCTTCTCTTCAGCTCCACTACACGCCTGTACATCATAGTGAAGCCCAAGACGAGAGGACCACATGGCATACATGCAGTTCAGCAAGGCAGTCTCTTCTCGACTCAGGTGCCTCCCAAGGCGGAGAACCAGAACTTTCTTCCCCAGGCTGAAGGGAAGCAGTTACGTACGTCTGCCAGCAGAGGCGCTGCCCCTTTGCCCCTTTGCTTCACCTGTCTGATTCAGATCTGCTTCTGGGGAACGTCCTTCCAGGTTGGTCACTCTCCACTTTTGCGCAGGAGGTTCTGGGGCCTGTGGTCTCAACACTTGCAGAGAGCAGCCTCAGGCACCCAAGGTCAGGATCTAGCTTGTTGCTACCTCCCCCAAAGCAAATCAGTGCGGTTATTGGAAACCAGGAAATGCCAACCCAAACCTGGAGAGAAGACAGCAGCCAGCTACCCACAAGTGATCTTTTCCGGGAAAGCTCAAGGACAGTTATCACGGCCCTTTGCCAAGCAAACTATGGCTATTGACCAAGGCAGCCCCCAGCTGGTCTTTTCACCTGCTGGGAAGCCCCATGCCTGGAGTGGAGCTTCCAGGAACAAGGACAACCTCCGTTCTCTCAAGCAGGACCAACAAAGGGCAGCTGACTCACAGGGTTTCTCAAGAAATAAAAATTCCTAGCACACCCCTGGGGCCTCAGGGAGAAAAACTGACAACGTGTTGATTGAAAACAGACCTAGCCACGTCCTTCTCAGTGGAAGGCCTGGCTCTCATAGGTTCACAGCGACACCTAGTGGTCTGCTGAGGCACCTGCCGCTTCCTCAAAAAATGATGACCCTGGAGGGTCACAGGGAGAAAGATGTCTGTCAAGGCCTAGATTCTGCACGTGTCCACAGTGTAGTGGAGCATATCACACTCACGAGGTGAAGGGTGGGCTCCAATACTGCCCTTCCCGACACTTACTAGAATCTGTGTATGCCTGGCACGCTTGAGAAGTTCTGCAGTGGTCATCATTTCCTCTGGTCTTATTCTTTTCATTTATTAAATATAACTATGTGTTGGTGACACTGATGTTTTCCACCAGGAAATGCTTTTTGCTTGGGTTATGTGTTCAGAAGCTAGAATGACTATGCTCCTGTGTTAGGTCGGAGACCTCTGCTTAAAAGGGAAAGCTGCACATCTTTCAAAGTAATAGCACATAAACAACTCTGTCCCCTGCCCCTCCTCTCTCACTTTGCTTATGCTCTGGTTAATCTGAGGGGTTCACAGGGGCAGAATATGTTCAGTGTTATCTCAGCATCTGGAATATTGCCATTACTCAAAAAAAAAAAAAAAATCCTTGATGAGGGACTTGACTCCTTAATAAAGCAGTTCGAAGACATAAGCAGGGCGTCAAGTTTATCAGCTGGAGCATCCTAGACTCCAGCAAAATTTGTCAAACCAGGAGACCCTTGCTAGGTTCGCATTCATGGCTGGGGAGATGGTTTGTTGGCTGAAGCAGCTCAGAGCAGCATGTGTACATGGTCATGACAGGCTGATTAGCTACTTGCAGTGGTTCCAGGGTGAGTAGGGACATAGCCATGCTCGAGACCCACTTGGATATCTTCTTTATAAGGAAACTGTGAGCTTCCAGTCAGCAAGTCTCACTGAGAAGAAATATCTTCAAGCCACATTTTAATTCAAGTTTTATGGGCCAATAGTGTTAACTAGGCTCCCTTTGTTACAATAGACCTAGGTTCACGGGCTAACTGGGAGGGCCCATGTGGAAGCAAAGAGCCTTCCTGGCCCAATCTCTCAGTTTCTCCAGGGCCAGGAAGAGATGAACAGCCTGACCTTTTAGGGACGGTATAATGGGCACGGTCTTATGGATGCCAGCTCAGCATTTTAGTAGCTCTCCCAAGCCTGGGAAATATGGCATGGCTTTGTGCACCCAAAGGTCTGTGGTAAGGGCAATCCCCTGCTCCAGGGTGATACAATTGGGAGGCAGTGGACCCATTAGGAAGTGGGACCTGGTAGGAAGGGTTGAGGTTGTTAGGGATTTGTTCTTGAGAATTTTGGACAGCCCCTTTCTATCCCCCCATCTCTGGGGTAAATGCTTTTCTCTGCCACGTGTTCTCTGTCTTTTCCATCTTGCACCCCCAACAGAGGCCCAAAGAAATAGATCTTCCCAGTCATTGGACCGGACCGTCTAGGACTATAAGCCAAAGAAAGCATTTTATTTTTATAAAGTAACTGCTTCAGGTGTTGTATGTATTATAGTAACAGGAAGCTGGCGAACAGCTGTGTTCTAGATGGCACCTCACTAAGGCAGATACCAGAGCTCTGTAAAAGACTCTTCTGAGCTGGGCCTTACACATATGATCTAGGCCCTGGGTTCTGGTGAGTCTCCCAAAACTTGCTGGATCTACAACTAAGCATGTGACCTACACCAGGCCATTCAGATGGCTGCTGCTCCCGCGACTGTTCTGTCGTGGATACATCTCTCAAAGTGGACCAAGGAGACTAGTGCTATAGTTACTGGCTGCCCCTCTGGAAGCTGCAGCTGGAAGGGACAAGTGTGACAAGTGTGTTTCCTGAGTGATGTCAAGCACATGGTCCAGCATTACCGAGACTGGTCCTGGCCTTAGATCACTTTCCTGTTGTGGAAATCACCGAATGCCTTTGTCAGTTCATTGAGTTGGTTCTCATTACTTTAAACCATAGGGTTCTGATGAAAATGATGGCTCATGTTCAAACACTAGATTTTCTTGGCAATCCTTTAAAGGGATTGAATTACCCTACTTACTGTAATAGTCACCTGGCTACTCTTCCAACCTATGCCTTCATTGGAAAGTAACTGATATGGACCTGCTCCAGGTTGAATGGGGTTTGTCCCCTTTGAAACTTATGTCGGGACTTGATTGTCACTGGGGCACATTGGGAGGTGGAGCATCCAGGGAGGGCTTTGGTGTTAGAGAACAGAAACCTCATGAACAGATTGATGCTTTAACTACTGGGGGAGTTTGGTCCAATGCTTTCTGTCTTCTGCATGCACCCACTTGCCCCTCTGCTTTCTGCTCTTAAGTGAAGAAACTTGAGGCCCTCACCAGAAGCCAAGTAGATGCCAGCCTGTGGCTTATCTTACATTTTCTTGCCTGTAGAACTCTGGGCTACATAAGTTCCTTCCCATCAGCAATGGCCTAACTTCAATATCCTGTTACAATAGCAGCAAACGGACAGAGACAGGCCCCGACTGTGCTCTCTTCTGTATTAGCATCCTGGGAAACATGGTTGTATTGGCATACACCTTGTCCCTGTGAATCTTCCACCTTCCCGCAATGTAAATGTCTGCCGATGTAAAAGTCTGCCTTTTTCCATGAAGCACCTCCGCTCAACACTCTCTCTGACAAACACTGTTGTAACAATATATACCTCTGTGGCAGAAACAGGTCCGTGTTTACCCTTAAGCACAGAGTGGTACCCACCTGTGATAGGTAGGCTGCCAGCCACCACACGCAGGCACTTGGGTTTAGAACTGCTACCTGGTGCGGTGGCATCTGCATGCCTGAGTGTCTGCATTTTTCATTGAGCTCTTCTGCATGTATCCATGACTCCTCTCTGCTGCCGGTCGACTCGTTTTCTTTTTGTTCTTAAAATCGGTTTCGAATTCTAAATCCGTGAAGGCTCTCACTGGGGCAGAATTGGCTGAGTAGAGGCACATCAGACAATGCCAGGTGGTTTCCGCACAGGTTCACATGGTGAGGACACAGAAAATTGGATGAGGAAACTTTGGGGACAGTTCCCTCCTTGGGGACAATGGCAATTTTCCTCAGGTGGAAGATGAGAGTGGCAACGTGTCAGCTTCCGTGATCGGTAGGTCCAGAACACTCCCTGGTGTATTAATAACAGCAGATGGTGGTGGGGAAGATGAGTGTGAAGGGCTGGCTCCCCCTGCAGCGTCTCTTCTTCCTGCATCACACTTATTGGCTCTCTGAATGGTGTCAGATTTTCTCAGAAGTTGGTTTGTGAGTCCCTGGTGACTTTTGTTCTATGGGTTTCTGGAGTGATGTTGAAGGGCAAGGAGTGTTAAACATCCATGGACCCCAATATTTCTTTGAAACAAAGAGAGCGCATTATGGTCCTCTCTGTGGGACTAGTGGTCTCTAGATGGGGCATGGCAGTGCGGGTTGAGCCATCTCCGCTCTTTTTGAAGGCCTGTGTAAGGGGATAGTTGCCCTGTAATCATCCTCTGTGATAGGGAGCAGGGCTGTGGATAACCACCCGCTGCCCTCAGTCTTGACCTGGGTAAATTCTGTAGTGTTGTACTGTCAAGACCTCTCCAGCTTCAAGCCAAAGTCCTGTAAAGTTCCCAAAAGGCTCCATTTGGAAAACCTGCCTGGGCCTGTAACTCTGGAGGTGTAGAAAGTGCCACTTAACTTAGTGTGTGAGCTTTTAATGAACTCAAAGACATGCTAATCCCCCTTTTGTGAAAAATAAAACCCTTAACCTCCAGGGTTGGCTGTAGGAGGGACTCTGATCGGAGGGTAGGCTGTACCAAAGGTCCCCTTTACATGTCATGTCCTTGGATGGAGAGAGTATTAAGGCTGCCAGTAACTTATCTCCTGGGGGAATGTTAATCATGGAAGTTAACTCCTTCTGAGCCTAAAGGATCCTATACAGCCAGAGTTATAATCTGGCAAACCTGTGGGTCATCTCACCAGAGCTGTGTCTTAATTTAGAGTTGATTGTTTCCCCCATTAAGGGAGTATCCCAGGGGCTAAAGAGATGGTCCAGAGGTTAAAGCACTCGTTGCTCTTGCAAAGAACTTAGATTTGGTTCCTAGTACCCATACAACCACTTGTAATCACCTGTAACTTCAGTTCCTGATGCCATCTTCTGGCCTCCACAAGCATATACACAGACACAGACACAGACACAGACACAGACACAGACACAGACACAGACACACACACACACACACACACACACACACACACACACACACAGACACACACACACACACACAGACAGACAGACACACACACACACACACACACACAGACACACACAAAGACACGCACACAGACACGCACACAGACACACACAGACACAGACACACACACACACACACACACACACACACACACGCAACACATTCACAAACATATACCTAAATAAAATAAATCTTTAAAGGAGTGTCACAAAAGAGGCCCTCTCTTTTTCTCTCTCTTTCTCTCTCTCTCTCTGCACATAAGTATGTATGCATGTGTTCATATATGACTATGTATTTTGTGGTTGTGTGTGCACGTTTGTATGCAAGTGCATGCGATCACCAGTGGACACATTTGGGTGTCATTCCTCACGTACCAATCACCTTGGTTTTTGAGACAGGGTTTCTTTGAAGACTGAAAATTGCTGAGTAAGCTAGTCTGTCTGCCCAGCAAACCCAGGCATCTACCTGTTTCCACACCACAGTGCACACACTACCACATCTGGCTTTTTACTTGGGTTTGGGGAATTGCACTCATTCCCTAGTGTTTGCAAAGCAAGCAGTTTACTGACTTATCTCTCTAGCCCAAATTAAGTTTTTTAGTCTGGGTAGCCCCAAGGTGAACTGTCTCCGCACTGGAGATGTGGCTGATTAAAAGAGCGGACTCTGCTATTGCCTGAACCCTTGATTAAAAAGCCAACTCTGCCATGGTTAGGGTGGGGTCTGTTTCTTCCTGAGTAAAAGGGAGATTTAGACAATAACACACCTGCCCAATAGTAATGTGTACATTTAATGAGATTCTGTGCATGAGATGTACGTAGGAATTAGCCCCCATTTTCCTCTGGCTGGAGGTATTTCCTGGGGAAGCTTCTGACTTTCCAGGAGACCTCTGGGGGCTGCCTGCACTCTGGAACCCTTTCAGCAGAGGATGGCAGAAAGACCACATCTGGGCACCTTGGAGTCATCCTCCAACTCCATTTTTCTGCCAATAGACACTTTCAGGTCAAGCATCAACTGGTTCTAAAGAAAGCAGCCAAGGAAACAGCCGGCTCTGGTGTACAACCTGAGCATGGGCCATTTATGGAGCACAAACTGCATTAAGCTTGGATTGGCCCAAGCTTTTCTGCTTGATGTCACTGGGCTACTGCAAGCATGGTGACTTGAAGTCACCATACTTCCAACTCAGGGAATGTCATGGAGCATTTCCACCCCCACCTCAGCCTGGTTATATTGCTCTAAGAAAATGAGTCATCAAAACAGACTGTGCATCCAGCTCTAGGAGAACCAATCCATAAATCAGTCAGCCTTTGGTTCGCTCGGTGATCTAAGAGGCTGGCAATGTGCTAAGATCAGTATCTGGAAGGTGACAGCCTGGCAGATTCAGGGCTTGGGAACATCGCTGTGAATGTTGGTGTGAAAGTGCTTTGTCGGCTGCCAGACTGCACGGAGCTCACCTAACCCTGTAGCTTGAGCAGAATTTAGAGAGAAAACTCTCCCTGGAATGCTCAACCTATGCTGGAACCTGAGGTCATCTGCCTCACTCTTTGTTTCATAGATAAGGAAAATTAGAGAAGACCGTATCACCCCACTAATTATAAAAGGTCCCCGGGGCCAAGATCTGAGACTATCTATCTTAGTTATGGTTTCTATTGCTATGTGGAAACACCATGACCAAAAGCACTTCCATATTATCGCAGGAAGTCAGGACAGGAACTCAAGCAGGGCAGGAACCTGGAGTCAGGAGCTGATGCAGAGGCCATGGAGGGGTGCTGCTTGCTGGCTTGCTCCTCCTGGCTTGCTCAATCTGCTGTCTTGTAGAACTCAGAACCATCACCAGAGATGGCACCACCCACGGTGGGCTGGGCATATCTCCATCATCACTAATTTTAAAAAATGCCCTATAGGCCTGCCCACAGCCTGATCTAGAGGCTCCGTCTTTGATGACTCTAGCTTGTGTCATGTTGACAGCAAACTAGACAGCACAGGAGCCTTTGTTCTCCCTGCCTGACTAAGCACTTCTGAAGCAGTGGAAATTGTGAACTTGCTTGGGATTTATTGCACCAAAAGCCTGGCGGACAGGTTTTGCTTGCTGTGTGCCTTAACTGCTGTCCTCCTTACCCATGCAGCCTTAGGAATAGTATTTGTCCTAGAAAGGGGACAAAGCCAGGCTGGGTGACTTTTCTAGCGTTCAGTTTCCACAAGGAACCCCTTGGAGTCTTTGAGTTTGGATGGGAACTCTTCAGTTCTTGGGGTGAGTCAACACAGGCTCGGCTCAGCTAAGTGTTCCTTGGCTTGACCCTCATGCCCCAGTATGCCAAAGTGCTGAGTCATGACTGGGATGAACTTCAAAGCCTCTGGCTTTAATCTACTAGAATGACTGATCATTGAAGTGTTCCTTGTGCCACATGATGTACAGGGCGGTTGTCTGTCCCTTGTCCTTAGCCCAATGCCTGGCCAGTGTCCCTAAGAAGGGGAACACTTTATGAAGGAGCAGCCCCTAAGGAGAAGCAGGGGGTCTCCCTGAAAGAATAGCTGCCCTGTGCCCACCCCCAGACACTGCCAGCTGCCTGTGCCTAGGGCTTTCTCTTGGGGTTCCCCTAGGTGATGGTGGTAGGGTGCCGCCGAGAGTTCCATTTAAGGAGACATTGCTCACACACACTCATTTCTCAGAAACACATCTGTTCAGCCAACTACGAAAGCTTTTTGTTGACGTACTTAGCGCTTGTGCAGTTCGTATTCAGATTAACAGGATGGGAGAGAGGAGGGGTTATAACACCTGAACAGGCTAGCAAGGCATGAAAAAAATGTGTCGAGATCTGGGTACCAGATGTTTGTCTCACCTACATAAAATAAGTAAGACAAAGTAATGAGACAAAATGTTAAATCCAAAATTCTATCACGGAGAGCATGGAGGGACTCTGGAGTCTCTCATTTCTTTCTGGGCCTCCACTTGGGGAGATCACTGCCAGCTTTGGCAGAAGTAGCTTGATACCAAGGAGTAAGTCCGCATTGACTAATTGACAATTAGTGTGTATACAACACGGACCTTGAGTGACTTGGGGACCTCACACCCAGAGGGCCTCTGGTGCTTAGCTTGCTGCTTCCAGAGCTAGGTCAGAGGCAGTGCTACAGACTAGTGCAGATAGATGGCCCTCCTGGGACTACCCAGCAAAGAACAGGCATTTCAGAGCCCCTGGGAGCTGTCTGCAGTGCTTGAATGGTGAGCCACCAGGGTTCAGGTTGCTTCTGGCACAAAAGGCTGTTTACAACCTCAGCTTCTTATAGGACTGCAGGTTTTCTTCACCCAGACATCCCAGTACCTAGAGCTTGTGTATCTCCTCTGCTTGCAGCCAAGTACCTCATCTGTTCCCCATGTGCCAAGAGAAGTGTCCTCCACACCGTAAGCCCAGCTCATCACAATCCTGGGGACAGAGGTAGACTGGGAGGCACACATCTGCTTTGTTTCTTATTCTCCTTTAGTCTTGTGATTTGCCACACACTTCCATCCCACACGGCCAAAGTCCAATCCTTAACCCATGTTACATAGTATTATAGAATGTACGACATCTAGAAGGAAACTCAAGATGACCCTACTTGAAACATGCCCCTGCCCCCAGATCAGAAGTCATTCTGAAGCCTCCCTGTCTGAGCCAGGAAACCTCCTGACATGGCATAGTCACTGCATCGTTCGTTCCTGAGACACAAGGCCAAGGGAAGCATAGGTCTCTTGAAAGAGTTCTGGAACATTCCTTGAAAGAAGACTTTTACAAGAAAGGGGGCTAGAGATCTGCTTCTGTCCATGCCCCTGGCTCAGTCCTCATTTGTTCCTTTAAACCACAGCCCCCAGCACAGACCACCCCATGTGACCTCAACACACATGCCACCACTACCCACTTTACTTAGAAGTCGATCTCCGTGCTGCCTTGTCCTGAAGTGTGTTCCTGTCTCCCAGAAGCTAGAGACTATGGAGAATAGCTGACATTTTCATGGCCCACTGGAAACTCACCTCTGTTCACACCAAGTGAGTGCTTCTGAGTCTGTGTGTGTAGCTTATATTCTTGGGGAAATCTTCATCACCTGACCAAGTGGACAAGAGAATACGTCTTCTAAAGTTGTCCTAGGCCTTCACTACATATCCTATATAAGATTAAGACTGCTGATATGGTTAGGTCCTATCTTAGGGTTTACTGCTGTGAACAGACACCATGACCAAGGCAACTCTTATAAGGACAATATTTAATTGGGGCTGGCTTACAAGTTCAGAGGTTCAGTCTCTTATCACCAAGGTGGGAACATGGCAGCATCCAGGCAGGCATAGTGCAGGAGGAACTGAGAGTTCTACATCTTCATTGAAGGCTGCTAGCAGAATGCTGGCTTCCAGGCAGCTAGGATGAGGGTCTTAAAGCCCACACCCACAGTGACACACCTACTCCAAAAAGGCCACATCTACTCCAACAGGACACCTTCTAATAGTGACACTCCCTGGGCTGAGCATATACAAACCATCACAGGAAGCAACACTCATGTGCCTCTCACTGAACTTCAGCCAGTCCCACAGTTGTGTTCTGCTTCCACACATTGCAAGGCCTTTGTCCCTGAAACCTTAATGCCTGGAATTCTATCTTTTACTCATTCATCATATATGTTTTGAGTAGCAGCTGTATATCAGAGACCTCATTACAAGAAGTTGGGTAGACAATAAGACATGGGTAGAGAATATAGCTATTTTCAATAAAAGATATGTATTTTAAAATGAAAATAATATTTCAAGTCCTTTGAAAGGAAAAAGGGAATTGTTTTTTAAAATAACAAGAAAGACATTGCTTCTGAAATCTATAAATAGCACCTATTGCCTCAACATATACTATGCCCAACTAGGGAGGTGGCTCAGTAGTTAAGATCACTGACTGTTCTTTCAGAGGACCTAGGTTCAATTCCCAGCATCTACATGGCAGCTCACAACTGTCTGTAGTTCCAGGGAATCTGAAGTCTCTTTTGGACCCTATGGGCAATAGGCAAGCATACAGGGAAAACACTCAGATACACAAAATTAAAAATTTGAAAACTATGCCCAACTGTGTTCTAGAGGTAAAGCTATAGGCTTTCTAAACAGAAATTTCTAAACAGAAAGGAACTTCTAGTGTGTTTTTCTCGAGGATCATGCCTCTACCCATGTCAGTTTTTATCCTAATAATTAACATTATTTATTTGATGACATAGGCTCATGCTGCTAACCTGAACACTAGAGAAAACAAAGCCCATCTCAAGTCTAGAAGGTGTTGGTGGAGAGATGCCCACAGTTACTCTGTCATCCAGCTAGTGTGGTCTACTTGATTTCTTCCCTGTTCTGAAGAGCAGGACATCACTCACGACTCTCCAGCCTCAAAGTTTGAGAGCTTGCCCCATGTCTGAATCGACATGTCACAGTGATGCTCCTTGGGGAAATACACACACACACACACACACACACACACACACACCACACACCACACACCACACACACATACATGTTGTGGCCCGAGCTGCCTCACGCTTGGGTGTCAAAATGTTGAGAGCCTCTCTGTCAGTGTTGGAACCCGCACTGCCAAAAGCCTTGGGGACTAACTTGTTAGCCTGCACTGCCCCAAGCTGCTCCAGTCCACGGGTCGGGGTTCAGCAAGAGAGAGAGAGAGTGAGGATGGACTCGAAGAATGGAGACCAGACAGACTGTGATTCAATCCCGTTTATTCTTCAGTCTCTCTTCTCTCCAAGTCCCTAGTTCCTAGTGCCTCCAAGTTCCAAGGTACTTCTTCCAAGTGCTAAGTGCCTAATGTCTAATTCCAAGTTGTACTCTAACCTAATTCCTAGTTCCAAGTTGTTCTCCTAATTGTACTCTTCAGAGTGTCTAATGTTCTGTTGCTTTCTTCTGAGTTCTCTAGTCCAAGTGTCTTCTTCCTCAATGCCTAATTCCTACTCCAGTGTCTGAATCTCTGTTACTCCAAATTGTTCTGAACTCTCCTGTCTACCTCTCGCCTTTTATATGTCTCACTTCTAAGCCATGCCTCTAAGTCATGCCTTTAATCATGCCCTTAGGTCTTGTCTCTAAATCTGATCTCTAAGTTACACCCTTAAGTCACACACCTTTAAGTCTCACACATCCAAGGGAAAATCCTGGGTATCTAAAGCAAGATGTTATCAGAGTGTGCTCAGCTGTTGCAGGCTAATGTAATCAAGTCTCTTATCAGGGTATATGGCTCAAGATGGCTGCAAGGATGATAGCTGCCTTCTGTCGGCTCCCCACACGAACACACGCATGCATGCACGCACATACACACACCTGAGGTCCGTTTCTGTTGGTAAGTGCTGCACTTTAGAAAGTCAGTAGTGGATGCTCCAGTGGCACAATCAGTAAGTCAGTAGCTTTGGCTGCATTCAAAGAGCCTTGGTTCACACCTCCAGAGTCAACTCTTTCCTAAGTCCATCTGCTCCAACCTACCTTTAAGAAGATCCACCCCCTGCTTTAGAGTTGACTCAGAGCCAAGATAAGTTTGCTGTTCTGGTTTGTTTTGTTTTGTGGCCTGGGAACTAAGAACAATTTTAAATGAAAACCGTCTGAAGAGGAATAATTTTACAGTGAATGAAAGTGAGACCAAACACACATTCTGTGTCTCCCCATACTGACCCACAGCCACACTTCCTCATTTGCATATTGTCGCTGCTGTCACCCCACGGCTGAGCTGACTTATTGCATTTGAGTAGTGTGGTCCACAAAGCTTAAGTCTGTGTGTCTCCTGTGCCAGGATAAGATGACCTGGAAAGAAATGGGATGGCTGGGAAGTGGCCTTATTTAAAGCTTTGGTGGAATGAGAAAGATCTAGTTTTTCAGAGCCTTCTGTTTGACGAGCAGGAGCATCCGCTGAAAGCTGCTGTTCACTGATTCCTGCCATCTGAGACATGGGTGAACTGATCTCCAATAACTGCCCAGCAATCAAGCACCATTGGCCTGGCCCAGGGGTGCTCGTGGGCGATGGCTCAGAAGGTACAGTTTTGGAAAAACTCATCAGCACCAGGGATGAGGAGATTGCTCAGTAGCTAAGACCACTCTCTGCTCTTCCAGAGGACCTGGGTTCAATTTCCAATACCTACACAATGGCTCAAAATTGTCTATAACTCCAGTTCCAGGACACCTGACTCTCTCTTTTAGCCTCCTTGGGTACCAGGTAAATGCTTGCTGCATAGACATATATACAAGTAAAATACCCATATACACACACACACGCTCATACACACACATACACCCACACACGCACATTTGCACGCACACACACACATACACACACACACACACACACACACACACACACACACACACACACACGGAATTTGACCAGCGTTGGACTCTGACCATTCAATCAGTCTTTTCCTCCTTTTCTGTCCTGTTACCATCTTTTTCCTCCTCTCCTCCCTACCATCGCCATGGGTTTTGTTGGTTTATATAAGATAGGCCATTATTTTCTAGCAAAGTATAAAAACAAGTACATGTTTGAAATATTAATGAACACACTCCTTCCAGTCTTTTCTTTTTCCTCTCTCATGTCTCCTCAAATTCCCTTCCACTCCAAGGAAGTAGCTAGACCGTTCTGCCTTTCTTTTCATGAAGCAAGGGAGTGGAGTCAGGAGCAGAGACTCCTTTTGACTTTAGCTTCAGGTACAGGGAGAGAGAGATGCCCTGAGGACTCTCAACAGAAACTGTGTCCAGAGAACAAGAATGCACAGCACAAGGCTTCCCTGACCTGCATCTCTGTTAGGGAAGTGGGTGGGGGTGGGTGGGGGTAGGGGGTGGATGCTAAAGGTGAGAGAATCACATGGGAGAGATTTGATTCATGGACAGGAGATGGTTCTTGGAGAAGACATTCTGTGATGGACATATAAGCAGGGTTATGAAATATAATGTGGCAGTGGTGGGAGGTAAGGAGGTACCTGACAGACCCATGCTGAGGTGTCCTCTTGAGAAATCACGCCATGTGACGGACCTCATTTAAGGAAAGTTTACTGTGGGGGAACGGAGGGGAGTGGGGACCTGGAAAAAGGACAGAGGCAGAGAAAGGGAGGGACAGAGAATGACAGAAAGAGAAGGAGAGGCTTGCCAGAAACACATTAGTAGAAGGAAAATGGGAAAGGGTAAGAGAGGAGGGAGGAAGGGAGGGAGGGAAAAAGGGGGAAGAGAGGAGAGAGAGAGAGAGAGAGAGAGAGAGAGAGAGAGAGAGAGAGAGAGAGAGAGGGAGAGAGTGGAGGCTGTGGTAGTTAGCAGTCCTCTTATATGCTACCAGGCCACTGGCATCTGGTACACAGGTGATGATGAAAACTATTGCCAGGTCTTGCTAGGTCGCTGTTGGGATGAGCCGAGCAGAATTGTCTGTAAGCCAACAAGCAGCATGCTCAAAGCCACATCCTTCACTCAACCTAGCTCATCTCTGGTGACAGCCCACACCAGCACTTACCTGGGTGACTTCCTACACGACAAGGTACACCCTAGCTTCCAGCCTTGGCTCTGTGCCTATCTGGCCTGCCCTTGCAGTCTCCCAAGATCTGAATCAGACCAGAAACTAGGAAAAGCACTGATGTTCTGGAAACCTGGTGAGTGGCATGTTTTAGAATGACATCACTGGATTGCCACTGGGCAGCCAGACTGGGGGCAACTCCCAGCAAGTATGTTCCTGGGAGCTCACTTCTGTTCGAGGCTGCATGATGAGATCTGGGCTTTGATGGAGGAGGAGAATTAGGGGATGGGAAGTTAAGTGACAGGCAGAAGGCAGAAGCAGAAGTTGGGGGGGCAGAAATGATCCTCATCACCAGAGTCTGTTCAGAGTATCCCAGGTGATCGGGTCTCACTCTCCTTGTGTTCATGGAAAAGCCCATACTTAATGCTGGCTTCCCCTTTGCTCTCGTGCCCATGTACCAGCTCTGGCATAGAGAGTTCCTGCCTTTTCTGCATTAGTCCCAGCTCAGCTTCTTCCTAAGAAGACTGCACAAGGGAAGGATGGCTGGGAGAAAGGCCCTTTCTTAGGCTTTCCAGATTACTGGCCACAGACCCTCAGGAGGTAGTGGGAGTCTGCAGAAAGCTTCCTTCTTACTAGGGGATAAGGGCCAGCTCCTTCCCTTTCTGAGCTAGAGTTTAAAGGCCAGCTCTATCTGCCTTTCATCCTTTCTACTCAATTACAATAGATCGCTTGATTTCATTTATTTTCTCCTATATGTTTGAAGTTAGGCAGCTTTCATTTGAAATGGAAATTCATGCAAATACTATGTAAATTAGGTCATTCCCAGATTAACTGAGGTGGAGGGGAATCTGGTCTTTTTAGCAAGCGCCATCTGTCCCCTCTTTATTTTTTCTGTATCGAACCCCACCCTTCCCTTTCTCAATCAACTTCGAAACTTGTTTCTTGGGGCTAAGAGATCTTTCAAAAAAAGGAAAGGAATCACCTGTGTTTCTCAGGTGGGCTGTCTCTGTCCTGAGAGAAAAGAGTCTCTGGTGAGAAGCTGGCAAAGAAGAGTCAGCTTGGCGTGAATGGTTCCAAGTGAGCTGCCATATCCCGAATGCAGGCCCCAGGCTCTGGTTTTTCTGTCCTGATTCTTTTTTTTTTTTTTTTTTTTTTTTTTTTTTTCCATCAGCTGAAGTCTTCTCATGAACCCCGAAGCCCTCCTGCCTCATCTTGTGGCAGACAATATTTTCAACAAAATAATAAAAGATGTCCCTAACCTAAAGAAAGAGATGCCTATAAACATACAAGAAACTCACCAAACACCAAATAGTTAGGGCCAGAAAAGAAAGATCCTCTTGCCACATAACAATCAAGCACTAAATGTACAGAAAAAGGAAAGAATATTAAAAGCTACAAGGGGAAAAGGCCAAGTAACTCCCTGTATTTTATAAAGGCAGACCTATCAGAATTACACCTGACATTTCAACATAGAAACTAAACGCCAGAAGATTCTAGGCAGATTGTCTTGCAAACCTTAGGAAGCCACAGATGTCAGCCCTGACTACTATAGCCATCAAAACTTTCAATGATCATAGATGGAGAAAACAAGATATCCCATGACAAATACTCATTGAAGGAAAATCCACCAAGACAACATCACAATTCTGAATATCTATGCCCTAAATGCAAGGGCACCCACATTTGTAAAAGAAACATTGCTAAAGCTTAAATCACACATTGAAACCCACACATTAGTAGTGGGAGACTTCAATATCCCACTCTCATCAATGGACAGGTCATTGAGACAGAAACTAAACAGAGAAATAATGGAACTAACAGAGGTTATGATTCAAACGGACCTAACAGACATCTACAGAACATTTCACCCAAACACAAAAGAATACACCTTCTTCTCAGCACCTCACTGAACCTTCTCCAAAATTAACCAAATATCCTTCTCCAAAACTGACCATACTCAGTCACAAAGCAAGTCTCAATAGATACAGTAAAATTGAAATAACTCCCTGTATTTTATCTGACCACCATGGATTAAAGCTGGATTTCAACAACAACGGAAACAACAGAAAGCCTATAAACTTGTAGACACTGAACAGCTTTCTCTATTCAATGATAACTTGGTCAAGGAAGAAATAAAGAAATTAAAGACTTTATAGAATACAATGAAAATGAATGCACAACATACCCAAACTTACGGGATACCATGAAGGCATTGCTAAGAGGAAAGTTCATAGCACTAAGTGCCTTCATAAATTAGTGAGCTATCATACTAGCAACTCAACAGCACACCCGAAAGCTCTAGAACACAAAGAAGCAAACAGAAGAGTAGACTCAATAGTAACGAAACTACATAGTACTGACATAAAAAACAGACATGTTGACCTATGAATCAAAGACCCAGAAGTAAACCCACACACACAAACACTTGAATTTTGATGAAGAAGCCAAAATTGTATACTGGGTGGAGAAAGCACCATCTTGAACAAATGGTGCTGGTCTAACTGGATGTCTGCATGTAGAAGAATGCAAATAGATCCATATCTATCATCCTGCACAAAACTCAAGTGTAAGTGGATCAAAGACCTCAACCAGGTACACTAAATTGGGTAGAAGAAAAAAAATGGAAAATAGCTTTGAATGCATTGGCACAGGAGACAGAACAGTCTTGAACATAACACCAACACTCAGGGACTAAGATTAACAATTAATAAATGGGACCTCATGAAACTAAAAAGCTTCTGTAAGGCAAAGGACACTGTCAAAAGGACAAAATGGCAACCCACAGAATGGGAAAAGATCTTCACCAACCCTACATTCAACAGAGGAATGATATCCAAAATATATAAGGAACTCAGGAAGCCAGACATCAACAAAATAAATAACCCAATTAAAAATGGGGTACAGATCTAAACAGAGAATTCTCAGCAGAGGAATCTCAAATGGCTGAGAAGCCCTTAAAGAAATGTTCAGGGCTGGAGAGATGGTTCAGCCCTTTAAAGGCTAGGCTCACAACCAAAAATATAAGAAATGTTCAACATTCTTAACCAGCAGGGAAATGCAAATCAAATGACTCTGAAATTCCTTTGTACACCCATCAGAATGGGTAAGATTAAAAAAAAAAATCAAGTGGCAAGTCATGCTGGTAAGAATGTGAAGCAAGGGGAACACCACTCCATTGCTGGTGGGAGTGCAAACTTGTTCATTCACTTTGAAATCAACTTGGCAGTTTCTCAAAAAATTGGGAATAGACCTATGTCAAGACACAGCTATACCACTCCTTAGCATATACCCAAAGAATACTCCATTATACCACAGGGACACTTGCTCAACTATGTTCATAGCAGCTTTATTCATAATAGCCAGAAACTGGGAACAACCCATATGCCCCTCACCTGAAGAATAAAGAAAATGTGGTACATTTACACAATGGAGTACTACTCAGCCATTAAAAACAATGACATCATGAAATTTAAAAGCAAATGGATGGAACTAGAAATGATCATCCTGGGTGAGATAACCTAGACCAAGAAAGACAAACAAGGTATGTACCCACTTATAAGTGGATATTAGCCATAAAGGATAACCCTGCTACAATCCACAGACCCAAAGAAGCTAAGTAACAAGGAGGACCCAAGGGAGGATTTGTGAATCTCACTGAGACGGGGAAATAGAATAAACATTTCAGGTGGATGGGGACCTGTGGTAGGGTGGGGTCTAGACTGGGGATGGAAATGGGAACAGGAAGTGGGGGATCGAGGGAGAGAGTAGTGGGGAGAGAGTAGTGGGAGAGACAACTGGAATCAGTGGAGGAAAAGGGTCATCTCTGGGACAAGCTAGAAACCTAAAGCAATGGAAACTCCCAGAAATCTATGAAGGTGATCCTAGCTAGGGTTCCTAGCAATGCAAGCTATGGAGCCTGAACTGGCCATCTCCTGTAACCAGGCAAGACTTCCAATGGAGGGATTGGAACACCAGTGCTGGAACAGAACCTTGACCTACAATTTGTTCTGCTTATAAGATGTTCTGGGGTAAAGATGGAACAGAAAATGAGATAATGGCCAACCAATGACTAGTCTAGCTTGAGATCTATGCATTGAGATGGAGCCCACCCCCGAGATTCTGCTATACTTGGAGACAGGGGCCTAGCATAATTGTCAGGAGAGAGGCTTTACCCAGCAACTGATGGAAACAGATGCAGAGACCCAAAGGCAAATGTTAGGCAGATCTTGTGGGATTCTAAGGAAGAGGGGGAGGAAGGATTGGAGGAATCAGAGGGGTCAAGGACACCACACACACACACACACATACACACACACACACACAAAACCCCACAGAATCAACTAACCTGGGTCCATAGAGGCTCACAAAGAACCGCCAACCAGAGAGCATGCATGTGACTGAACTAGAACTTCTGCACATATGTAACAGTTATGTAACTTGGTCTTCATGTGGGTCTCCTAACAGCAGAAGCAGGGGCTGTCTCTGACTGTGTTGCTTGCCTTTGGGACCTTTTCCTCTTGCTGGGCTTCCTTGTCCATCATCAATAGTAAGACCTAGTCTTACTGCCACTAGATACGCCAATGCTGATTCATATCCATTTTCTGAAGAGAAAGGGGGTAAGAGTAGGTAGGGGGCTGGGGAAGACTGAGAGGAGAGGAAGGAGAGGAAACTGATGTCAGGATGTAAAGTTAATAATTAATTAATTAAAATAAAAATGTTTTTATTGACTCATAATATGGCTGTAGAAAACACACGTCTACAGATAGCTTTGACACTAGGCCTCCAAGAAAAGAATGATCCAAGCAACCTCCCTGACTATGAGGACTGGGGTTGGGAAGTCACAGCAGGGAGTGGGCCCATGGACATTAGCCCCATGAAGGTGCAATTTCAGGACTGAAGCAGAAGGTGGCACCATGACACCCTTCATCGGCATTATGGCCAACACATGCTGGCGGTAAGGACACATTTTCTCACTTCTGTGGTGTCTTTGTCATGAAATCAGTCTAGCAGACCGGAAGCAAAACCTAAGGATCAGAACTGGGAGAACTTTGGAAATGCCTTCATCTATGGCGTAGCCTTGTGGGGTCACAGTGCCTGTGTCTCACCTCCAGGACTCCAGAACTCCCCCACATTTTAAAAAACGCACCTATCAGAGGAGCCTCCTAGCTTTCTCTGTGTGGGGTTTGTTTCCCTTCACCTACAAATGTTGAAGAACCTTCTGACTTCAACCAGTGTTACCATTCTGATGGGTCTTGACTTTCCTCGGTAGCAGGCAGTCTGGGCCACATCCACATTAGTACAACAGGGTTCTAGAGTCAGAAGCCCTGAGTTGGCTCTGTGGGAAACCCCAGAGAAAGCAGCACACTGCTCGGCCTAAGGAGACTAAGGTACTCTTCAAGAAGAGAGTGCTTTGGGGCAGCCAGCAGACACCCACACACTCTCTCGCTGTCTTCAGACTAAAGATACTAACCATGCTTTTGGCATCTGTGATCTAGCGGCTTGCAAAGGCATCTAGCCGCACCCGTGTAAGACATAGCTGCATTTGATACGGTTCCCAAATTCATGGTCAATTTCCTCACTGGCAAGTTTCTATCTCCTGGGTCGTCTATAAAACTCTGCTATGTAATTAGTTCACGGTACACCCAATATATCTTAGAGTATATAGTAAGTCTAACAGAATGGGTGGGATGGGGTCTGTTAAATATTTTGAATGGGAAAGTTTACATTTAACATGGCCAGAATCACTGCCTGTGCGGGAAGAGAAGCAGAGAACAGTGTGAGAAGTTTGGGGAGGGAGGGACTCGGGAAGCTGAGGTGGGCCATGATGCACATAAGAAGGCAGAAGTGAGAGTGTGTGAGAGTGTGAGGCTGGCCAAGTGGAACCCAGAAAGAGACTGAGGCTGGTTCCTTTGATGAGGGACAATGCAAATTTATACTTCAGTACCTTCTAAGTATAAAAAAATAAACCCCTAAACAAAAGCCCGTCCCCCAACAGCCCTTCTTGCTATTGGTGTTTGAAAATATTCATCAAATGCAACATTTACCAGCACGCCCCTTGAATCCCCCGTACCCTGGCAGCTTCCCCAGCCCCACCCTTACTCTTGGTACACACACCTTCTTACCTGGATTTAGAACCTAAGCACCACCCAGCTCCTGGTTCAGGTGTTCACACCTCAAGAGGTCCGCCCTCCACCCCTTCCTCTCAGGCTCCTTAAATACCACACTGGCAGGGGAAAGAGACCCAAGTACAGGTTTCCTTTAAAGACTGACTTCTTTTTGGTTCAGTGCTTAAGAATGTCCCCCAGACCTGGCTCAAAGGCCAGAGTGCTGGCGAATTTGCCAGGTGTCTCCCAGCAGTCTTGACAGGCAGAACAGGAAAATCAGGCGAGGGCAGGTGTCTGCAAGCTGCCTGGGAGCAGGCCTGGCATTGCTAGCTCAGAGCTGAGTTTACACTCTGCCCTGTTCTGGCCCCTTCCTGGGAGGTGGGTGTGGACCTGTTGGCTGCAGGGAGTGGGCTTCCGTTCTCTAAGCTGCTTCCCTTTCAAGCCTAGCTCCGACTATGGCTCCTTTGTCCACAATGTTCTGGGGTGATCTCGGTCTGGACTTCTACCCTGGGAAGACACAGGCTAACACAGCGTTACAATGCCCTGCTTTGTGGTCTTGACAGGAGGATTTGTCCTGAGCTAGGAGATTGGTCCCTGGCAGATCCTGGCATGCGGTGAACAGCTGTGTGACAGCCACTATATTCAGAGGACATTCCATCTGATGCAGCAGCTGGGCTTTGAGATTTTTCCAAGATGGGCTGCCTCTACCTCCCCATGAATGTTTATGGCTTTCCATTCATTGACACGTTGTATGCAGAGCCGAACTTGGGGTTGTTCGTGGTGGTGGCTTAGAGCTGGGGCTTGAAGCTAGACTATAGTGGAAAGTTATTCCAGTTTATAGGGACAGGGTCCCCACGGTCCTCCTAGCACCAGGGGCAACAACATGGTAAGTTTAGGATCTGCCTATCCCTGTCTTGGAACACTAACCAGCAGCAGCAGCCCCGTGGGTGGGACACTCATCCAGAGAAAACGAAATCAACTGCTTCTTTGCTTGTGGGGTTGGAAGTTTCTTTCCTCTTCATGTGACTTTAATTAATTGGCAATTTCCACACATATAATAACACTTCCATCAGCAGCCCCATTACTGTCTTCCTGCTTCCTCTCCCACTGTACAGCTTCTTCTTAGTGATGGGTTCTCTACTTTCATGGCTGTGTGTGTGTGAGAGAGAGAGAGAGAGAGAGAGAGAGAGAGAGAGAGAGAGAGAGAGAGACAGACAGAGAGAGAGAGACAGAGACAGAGAGACAGAGACAGAGAGATAGAGAGAGAGACACAGAGACAGACACATATACATAAGAGAGACAGACAGAGAAAGAGGCAGAGAGACAGAGTGAGACACACATACGAGAGAGAGACAGAGAAAGAGAGAGACAGAGGCAGAGAGAAAGAGAGAGACAGACAGACAGACAGAGAGACAGACAGACAGACACACTAAATTTAATAAGGGGGTAGACAACTAACCAGCAGCTACACCACTGAGGAAAATGTCTCTACTCCTCAGGAGACCACACGAAGTCAGTCCTCCTGGGTCCAGGACAGAATACTGATAGGTGAGTTTTAGTCAGAGTTCCTGCAGGTGAGCAGCAACTTCATGAGTGTGGCAGCCAGATCATGCCTGAAATAGCATCCCACAGTGCTTTCCCAGCCTCCAGCTCTTATTCATTCTGTCTCCTCGGGGTCCTAAGTTTTTTTTCTTTTTTAAAGATTATTTTACTTTTAAATAGGCGTCTGCGTTGGTGGTTATAGGTACATACGTGAGCTGAGTGCCCTTGGAGTCTAGAATCATCCGATTCCCTAGAACTGGGGTTTGGGGTGATTATGAACTGAAGTAAATGCGGAGAACTGAACTGAGGTCCTCTGCAAGACCAAGAGTGATATCTCCAACCACTGGAATTTCTTAAGAAACACGCACGCACGCACACACACACACACGTGCGTGAGCACACACACACACACACACACACCATAGATCACAAATCAAGCCACGTGTGGTGACATATTAATCCCAGCACTCAGGAGGCAGAGGCAGGCAGAGATTTGTGAGTCTGAGGCCAGCCTGGTCTACAGAGTGAATTCCAGGCCAGTCAGGGCTACATCATAAGACCCCATCTCAAAAAAAGGAAACAAAAACAACAACAAATCTCAACTCATTGAATACTTATAATTTCACCTACATTACAATGGAAACTCTTGGTTCATTGCAGATACTATAAAGAAGCTTAAAAGATAAACCATAAACTAGAAAAAAATAGGTATGTATATAGCATTATAAATACAAAAAGGCCTAGAATCAAGAAATACATGGAGTTATATAATCCTAGTGGAGCAGAAAGGATTGGGGAGGAAGTGTGGATGGGTATTTTTACATACAGGAGAACACACGGGACAGTGAATGCAGTGAGTCCAGGCCCAATTCCTTGCTAGACTGAAGTCCATCTCCCCCAGCATGGATCTTTGTCTGTGAAGCCTAGCCTGGACTCTGCCGAACCCTCCTGAATTCTTCTCAAAGCCTTTCCCTCCTGTCCATGGTCACAACACACACACACACACACACACACACACACACACACACACACACACACACAGTATTCTTCTGTTGTTCTTCCAGTCCCAGCCAGTTGAACTGTAAGGATCACAATTCATATATGAAATTCTCCTCCCCATCACTGCTCAAGACTGAGCTCCATGGGGACTTTGGGCGGGGAAAACACGGCTGGTAATCAACATCTTTTATGTCAAAGTCAGGTAAGAAATGGCTTCCCTAAGCCGACAAAGCTTTGCTTTCCCCTGTGGGCAGCCCACACCCAACAAGGCACGATGTAGAGACAGGGGTGGCCTCAGTGGCAGTGGGCACTTTTCTTTTGAGCTTTCCAGGTTGAGATGCCTATCTTGATTCATCTTGGAACCCTTACACAGGCCGTAGAAAGCATATCCCAAATGAGGAAAGCCATTCTGGAATAACCAGCAAGGTCTGTACCATTCTATGTCCAAGAGAGAATGAGTGCTGGACAAAAACAGGGCTTGGAAGTCACTTTCTGATGCGACTCACTTAGGAACCTGTGAACCCTTTGGTCATTATGGTGGCTGACGGGCCACCGAGCCACAATCTGTGTCCTTATTGCAGTGCCTTCCTGTTCTGAGTTTACTCTCTCTGCCTCGTGTCCTAACCTGTTCTACAACCGAGGCTGCTATCGTTTCGTGACCTTTACATAGCCGGCTGGCTAGACAGGTCTCCAAGCAGCCCCAGCCAACGGCACAGGGAGATTTTACTTCTGGGGTTCTTAGTCCTTCTCCCTTTGGTTTCTCTCTGCAATCTAAGCTCTCACTAGGCACCAGGCAGCCTTGCAGGAATGGAGACTATATCTGTGGGCTAGGCAGCCTTAGAGCCCTGCCCGTGAGGATTAAATTGCAGTTGACGCAAGAAACAAAAGGAATGACATCTATTGCATGTTAACAGCAATATGTAGTTCTGAGAAGAACTCCTGAGTGTCTGAGTGGCCACACCTGTAAAAACAGCACTGTTTATTGACCACTTACTAATCACGAACACTGATGGAACAACCATGTGGTAACTTGCTCAGATGGTACCGGGCTGTTGTTACGAGGTTACAGGGAGATACAGTGACTTTCCACCATCACCTATAGCCTATTGATTGATTGATTGATTGATTGATTGATTGTATATGAGTACACTGTAGCTGTCTTCAGATACACCAGAAGAGGGCATCGGATCCCATTACAGATGGTTGTGAGCCAACATATGGTTGCTGGGAATTGAACTCAGGACCTCTGGAAGAGCAGTCAGTGCTCTTAACTACTGAGCCATCCCTCCAGCCTGTCGTCACCCATATCCTGAGAAATGGAATTGAATTGAATGCAAAACCAGGAGACTATGAATCTTTATGCTTAGTCTCCATGTGCTACAGTTTGAATGTCCTCGCCAAAACTCATACTGAAGTTTAATCACTGTTTTAGAGTATGACCCCCATAGGCTCATATATCCGAATGCTTTAACATCAACAAGTAACACTATTTGAATGGATTAAAAGGATTGGGAGGTGTGTCTTGTTGGAGGGGGTGGAATTTGAGGTTTTGAAAGCCCATGCCAAGCCCAGTCTCTCTCCCTGCTGCCTGTGGATCCCAGTATAGAACCCCAGCTACTTCTCCAGCACCATGTCACTTGCAGGCTACCATGCTCCCTGCCATGCTGACAATGAACTGAACCCTGAAACTGAGGCAGCCCCAATCAAACGCTTTCTTTTATGAGAGTTGCCATGGTCATAGTGTCTCTTCACAGCAATTGTCAATGACCAAGACAAGAGGTAATATGACTCTTCCATAGAAGTGATCATGCAGTGGTCTTTTGGTGAGTCTAAAGTGGCCACTGTCGTTCTTCTCTGAAGAGGCGTTGTGTGTTCTCGATACACCCATCTGACCTGACCTGCCAAGAGCTGCCTGGGAGTGGCTTTTTAGACAGGTTATGCTCCTGTTATGTGTGAGGTTCACAGGAACACAGGGCTGCTCTGGACAGACTACTGCCTTGCCTGACATAGAGCACAGGGCCAGAGGAGCATCTGGAGGCTTCTGGTGCAGGACTTTCAGAACAGGGCTCAAGGCAGACTTGTTGAGTTTGCTGATGCAGTGGGCACGTACTACGAGAGACTAAATGTCTTAGAATACAGAAGGCCAGCCACCCCAGCAACCCCTCTGTACTGCTTCCCCAAAGTAGAGTCTACAGCCTGGTCTAAGGGTAGTATTTCCATGTCCCTTCTGTACCAATAGTCACAAGAGGTTAAACCCAAGGGAGAAGCAGATTGCTTACATGTATGCAGAATGCATTGCTAAAGCTCTACAAGACAAACCATAGTGCTTGCTTCTTCCTGATCAGCAGTGGGAGAATAGCAAGACACCAGCAAACTGTGTGACCTTGGGCAAGCTGTCCGACCTCTCTCCAATTTGATGTCTTTGCTGAAAAATCAAGCTAAGAACTTCCCTGCCTCTGGGATTTTAGTAGACATCCCAAGAAGAAATGTCTCTAAGCACCACCTGTAAACCCTATAGTGACTCCAAGGTGTGTAGTGACTTTGCAGTGATCAAATCCTCGAATCCCATCAGAGTAGGACACAGTAGAGCTTGTTTAGGTGAGAGCCAGCTGAGGCTGAAACTGCAGCTCATCAGAACAAGTCAAAGCCAGTAAAAGCCTTTCTGCTTTGATACAGAAACACTCTTAAGATTAACATACGGCCTGTAAAATGGCTTCATGGGCAAAGGTGTTGCCTGTACAAACTCAGGGATCTGAGTTCACTCTCTAGAGTCCATGATTCTAGAATCTCCTAGTACATGCCCACTGTGTGTGTGTGAGTGCGCACACACGCACACATGCACACATGCACATGTACACGTGCACATACGGCATGCATACCGGCCTTTAACAATGTGCACACATGCACAGTAATGATATTCAAGTAACTTCCAAAGATTCACGTTTTCTTTAAAGGTTTCTATAGTGACTATCCCAGCGAGTCCTTTCCTCTCTCCTCTAGCTGAGAGGCCGTGGGTCCAGGAGGAGCTGGAAAGCCAGTGTGGCAAAAACAGGTGTCATCAGGACTGGGCTGTAGATTCAGGGATCATGCCATGCTGTGCTGAAACAGAGCTGCACTGCAAACATCACCCAATGGGTCGCTGTGGCAACAGCTGCAGTATAAGGCCTCTCCCTAGGATGAACGTGACACCCAGCAGATGTGTCATTCACCCTCCACAGTGACAGATGTGACCCTAAAATCCAACAGGGTCCCTCTCCTGACAGGTTCCACTGGCTTCCCTCCCTCCTTTTGAGGAGTGATCAGGCAGTTCAGTTGCTTAGATAAAGGAAACTCTCATTTACTGGGCTCCCTCCTGCTTGCCATATGCTTCTGGTTTAATCCTCCCATCAGCTCCACGGAGAATCAGCCATAGTTTATATCCAAGAAAGCTGAGCCTTAGAGAGACTCAGCATCTATCTCAGCCTCACAGACAGCAGACAGCAGCGCGGCTTACATTGGAACTCGGATTTGTTGAAGCCCAAATTGTAGTCTCTGACAAAGCTCATTGCTAAGCCTGCCATCAATACTTCTTCCTAAGGACATGTCCCAGCCCTATACTGTGGAGAAATAAGAGAATGAGAAGCTCAGGAGGAAAGGCCCTGGGTTTGTGGAGTTGGATTTGTGGAGTATATGACCAGGAAAGCCCACAGCTTCATGCTCCCATCGCACTCTAAGGTCAGTGGGGAGCCTAGACTAAGAGCCATGAGCATTTTGATGGCTTGGCAACCACTCTGGCTGAAATTGCCAGGTTAGTTAGCAGAAGGGCTGTGTGTCACCGCATCTCAACTCCTTGGTGGTCAGAGGGTCCCAGGTCAATGATTCATGCTCATGTCAAGGCTTGAGTCTTCACTCAGTCAAACATCTACTTCTACCTCTACCATCAGGCATGAGTTGAGCCTCAAAGGGTGGGGTCGGTGGTTCTGCCAAGCTCAGGACACAGAGCCTGGACTGCCCTTTTTCCTCCAGCATCTTTGTGGCCCACCCATGCCAAGCTCTGGCCCAGCCAGCAGTTGCTTCCGTTCTTCCTGAAGCTTCCACGCTATGCAGCAGGCTAGAACTCTGAGCCTTTCCCTTTCTGGGAAAGAGAACATTGCCCAGGGCTCCAGAGCCAGCATCTTACTGGACATGTCCCCACTGTTCACAGGACTGGAAGTCATCTCCTCCTGGGGCACCTGACACTGTGGTCATCCATGCTGAGCCTCCCAGTCTGGCGCTCCTGACTCCTTCCCTGCAGTTGCTGTCTACTCAGACCTGAGCCTCTCACCAGAGCAACTTCTTGTCTGTCTGACAGAACATTAAGGGAAAACTGGTTCATTCTACTCAAGAGGATGAAATCTCTGGCCTAGATAGAGACCCAACATTCTAATCTACCCAAGACAGAAAAAAATTGAATTCAGCCAGACAAGTCAATCATCTGGCCAAGGGGTGGCCCTTAGGAAAGTGGGCTCACTTTAAGCCATGCTAAATTTATAGGTGGGGGTAGTTAATGAGATGCTGCAGGTTCTATCCCAGAATTCCTTCCTGTTAGCACAATCCCCACTGGGTAGCCATGAGGTTTGGCTGGATCTGTCCACCTCTCTAGCTCCCTGTTCTTTTTCTTTACTCCATCTCTTGGTTTTTGTTTGTTTGCTTGCTTGTTTTTGATGTTGACCTTTTCTGGTACTGTGGGCTTCCTTATTTTACAGTCTTTCTTCCTGCCATGTGGTTGTGTGTCCACTGTGTCTGACCTCCATGCCAGTGTAACTGAAGTAGTAAGGCCTTTTCCCTTCTCTTCTCCATTCTCCTTCCCGGGGCAGCTGCCTACACTCACTGCCTGTGTGCCCTTGGGGGTTTACTTTTAAACACTATTGACATTGTTTGAGAGTCTGATCATGAGACTGAGAACCCCCAAAGGGGATTCTGATGTCCAGGTATCAGCTGGCACCCCAGCATGACTCCTTTGGACTCCATCCCCTCCTTTCACAAGGGTTGGCTTCTGCACTTGCTACTCCACTTTGAATAGACTTTGGCTTTGTTTGACTTTCAAACTCTTTCCTGACGTTTAGTTCTTTAATTGGTGGAGAAAACTAAGTGGGTTCATGCACCTTAGGCGGTATCACACTAACAGCTCCAAGGATTCAGAGTCCAACATTGGGGTTCCAGAAAAAGGGTTCTACTGGCCGTAGTGCCTTGAATTCATTTAAAGATAAGATGAGAGCACCCCAATAATGTCTGAAACAGGGCTTCACCTTGAGTGGCTTGAGATATATCTAAATGCTGAGTCTGACACCAGGGGAAAGACACCTTCTTTTACCTTTGTCTCCTGACCTTTTCCTTGTCTCCAAAGCTTCCTGTTAATACTTGAAATCCTATGTTCAGGACGAGTGGAATTTCTTTCTGGAATGATCTGTAGAATGTCTGTCCATTCTCCTGAACTGCTTCTCCCAACCTCATACTGCCCCATACTGACTGCAGATTGTTCCGTGTAATACAGAAAATATTCATTTATACACTTACTGTTTTCTTTTCCTTTCCTTGAGATAAGCACTCTCTGTGTAGCCCAGGCGGGTCTTAAACTCAGGTTCCTCCTGCTTCAGCCTCTTGAGTACTGGAATTCTTGGCATGGCCACCATTCCTGACTAAGCCACTTGTTTCTCTAAGTGATTCTCTGTGACTGTTCCTTTGGAGAATTTTCTCTAAATGAGCTTC
Source organism: Arvicanthis niloticus (assembly GCF_011762505.2). Lineage (NCBI taxonomy): Eukaryota > Metazoa > Chordata > Mammalia > Rodentia > Muridae > Arvicanthis > Arvicanthis niloticus. The sequence continues at coordinate 33,454,414 of NC_047668.1, forward strand.
TGTTAATACAAGGAGGCCGACTGGCTGTCCTCCGAAGTTAGAAAATATGAAATCATATTGGCGCTGCCATCAGAAGCCAGGTGTGTATCTGCTTGAGGAAGAGGAGTGTAGACTCAATAAAGCTCGCAGGAGGCGAAGGATGTGATTGCTCTCTCCAAACCCTCGGCTCTGGCCAAGCTGGGGTTTTGCTCCTTCGCTCTCCCCATAAGCAGCTGGTCAGACTTAGTGCTAGGCCATAGGGCCAGAAGTATATAAGATCATATCCTGGCTCTGCTGTGTGTCTTTGGGTAGATTATTCACCTCTCTGAGTTTCTGTTTCTTTCTTTAAGAGGAACAATAAAAGCTGTGTCTCTGTGTACGGGTTAAGTTAAAATTAGTATGAGCTGCCTCATGTGGTACCCACACATAGCAATTTCTTAATCAGTGACCATCTGATCGTCTGAAGCCTGGGATGCCTGAGGAGGCTAGTATTAGGAAACTGGATATTTACTATTGATGTTGCCATGGAGGCGAGAATCACTTGGGAAACACAGAATAAAAGTTCTTTGCAGAAATTAGGGAGAGTCCATCTTTCATCTCAGTTCTGGGAAATGATGCTTTACAGGGTAAGTGATGATCTCATGGAGGTGAGGACATCCTTCACATATGATGTAGGAAGGCTGCTTCCTTCACTTGGGGACACACACTGTAGGTGGCTCAATGCCATTTCCCAAGGACATTGTTGTGTTCCTGAATTCACATCTTATCTCATCGTTCTCCTGGTCCAGGTTAAGAATGCAAACTCCTGCACTGTAGAGTCAGAGGCCAGCCTGGTGTACCTAGTGAGTTCCAGGATAGTCAGGTCTTTGTGGAGACCCTGTCCCCTCTCCTCCCCAAAGAATGCAAACTCCTTTGTAAGCACATAAAAATGATACTTCGAAGCTGTGCGTGGTGGCACCCACCTGTCATCTCAGCACTTGATTGCTAAGAGTTTGAGGTCAGCCTAGGTTACAGTGTGAGACTCTGTCTCAAAGGGAACAAAAAGTGTTGAATGAAAACAGAGAAGCTTAGCACTCCCCTTGACAGAAATGGAAGAGGCCCTTGGGCTTAACAACACCCACATGCTTAAGGTGGTGCCACCTACTTCAGAAGCAGAAGCAGAAGCAAGGGCAGAAGGGCAGAGGGGCAGAGGGGCAGAGGGGCAGAGGGGCAGAGGGGCAGAGGGGCAGAGGGGCAGGGGGCAGAGGGGCAGAGGGGCAGAGGGGCAGAGGGGCAGAGGGGCAGAGGGGCAGAGGGGCAGAGGGGCAGAGGGGCAGAGGGGCAGAGGGGCAGAGGGGCAGAGGGGCAGAGGGGCAGAGGGGCAGAGGGGCAGAGGGGCAGAGGGGCAGAGGCAGGTAGATGTTTGTGAGTTTGAGGCTAGTCTGGTCTACAGAGAAAGTTCCAGGATAGCCAGGATGTTCAAAGGAACCTTGCCTAGAAAAACAAACTAACAACAAAAGAGGGGCAGGAAAAAAAATGAAACAAAACAATCATCTAAAATCTCTTGTATCTTCTCTCTCAAATCCTCTTTTCTCCAATAAAACATAAGTGGCAGAGTAATATGACATCACCTGGGTCAGTGGTGACTGAGTTCCTGGTACAGAGCTCCTCGAGGCTTCCGCAGGCCAAGCCCAGCTACTGTACTAGAGCCTTGTCAGGGCTTCCCCTTAGTAACATTCTCATGGGCCAGCGAGATGATTCAGGGAGTGAAGGGTGAAGGTGCATGTCATGTAAGCCTGGGAACCCGAGTTCAATCCCTGGAACCCACATAAAGTTGGAACTGACTCTACAAAGTCACCCTCTGACCTCCACATGTACTCTGTGGCACATGTACCACACACACACACATACACACACACACACACACACACACACACACTGATGATGATGATGGTGGTGATGGTGATAAATTTTAAAATAAAATTTAAAAACCACACACACACAAACAATGCAGCCTCCATGCAATGGGTCAAAATTGAGCAGCAGGCTCGCCTGGTGAAATTTGATCCTCAGCATCTGTGTAAAAAGCCAGGCGGGTGGTGTGCGCATATAGTAGCAACGGGAAGTAGGTGGAGACAGATGGACCAAGATAGTCTAGCCTAATGGGCAAGCCCTGGATCCTAGGAGAGATCCAGGATTAAGAAAGAAGGTGGCAGCACCCGAGAAGGAGCAACACCTGAGGTTGCCCTCTCATCCTCTGGCCTCACACGCACACACATATGTATGTGAACCTGCACATGCATGTGTGAGTGTGTGGATACACCCCCCCACACACACACCATATGTAGGCAAACACCCCCAACACACACGCCACCCACGCACCTGCACCACAAACACATGCATGCAAAGTGAGTAGCCACAAAAAGACTTGTACGAGAAAGTCGAGTGCAGTTCTAGACCAAACAACCCCCATGCCCATCAACAGGAAATGGTAGACAAATCTCGGTATGTTTATACAAGGGATGATTACAGCTATCCACAGAAAGCAAACCCCGAGACTCGCAGAAGTGTGAACCTCACAATAATTGTGTTGAGAGATGGAGAAAGCATACAAATACACAAGACAACAACCAAACAACCATGTGTGTGGTCCTGTTTACACGAAGCTCAAAAGGAACGAAGTAGATGACAATACTCAGTAGCAGTTGCCTGGGATAAGAACTTGCAGGGGCATAGAACCTTCTGGGGTGGATGCTCAGTACCTTGATTTGCACAGTGTTTATGTGGTTGTCTGCAGAAGCATTCACAGAGACATGCCTCTTCTGCCCAGAAGTTTAAAATGTAAAAATATTTTAAAAAGAGGCTATCCGAGGTAGAGCATGCCTTTAACTGTGGCACTCAGGAGGCAAAAGCAGGCAGATCTTTGTGAGTTTGAGAACAGCCAGGACTACATAAGCCAACAGGAAAAAAGAGAAGAAACATATTTTAAAAGGGAAATGTAAAAAAGCGGAGTGAACTGGAGCCTCTCCAACCTGCAGCTGACCACAGGAATGACAGCTAGAGCCCCATCACTGACTCTTTGGCATTCTGTGAGCTACGCATGTCTTGCGATGCACACGCTGGCCCTCACACCAGCAGCAGATCAATTTTCCATGGATTTGGGTCAAGCAGTGCTTAGAAGAGAATGGCTTCCGTGCTTTTACAGGTGGTGTTGAGCCTGTTTAAGCACCCTGCTTGCAATCGTGTTCTCATTTTCTGCTGGTCAACCAAACAGCCGTCTGTGACCCCCTCAGTGCGTTCTGTGCTCCATCAATTATCAGGCCTGTCAGGAAGCAACCTTTTATATGCATACATACATATTTACACATATACTTTAAAATATGCATTTGTATGTACTTGTAATACAAAAGTATATAATATATAATTCTTATATCTTATATATACTTCTGTAAGTATATATAATGTACTTACAGGTAGTATATGTTTATGCATATAAATAATTGATGTTTATATGTGGATATCAGATCCACTATTGAAATGAGTTCTCCTCTTTAAAGCATGGATTTCCAGGGAATGAACTTGAATTTTCAGGTTTGGCACTAAGCCCACTTATCTGATAAGCCATCTTGTCAGCCCTCACCTAACATTCTTAATATATTTAATGTGAGTTCACTTCTGCTCTAATGACCTATGCAGAGTACTTTTTCCTGATACTCCAAAAGCCTCCCCTAATGCCACACCATCATGGTCCAATCATTCACTATCAACATGGCTGACATGTTAGGGCCCAAAGGGACCCCCATACTTTTCAGGAACCAACCAGGGCTAACATGCTGGTGCATGGTACAAACAAACCTGCCTGTCCTGATGGCCTGTTCTGCTGTGTTGGCTTCTGTGTAGAGAACTGCATCAGTCTCTTAATAGAACTGGCCATCGTGTGGGGTAATATAGACAAAGGACACAAACATATGAAATCATGTGCTGTCAGTAGAAAGCACAGAAGTAGCACATGGATGCTGAGTTACATGGATAATTCAGGGAGACCAACCTAATGAATAAAAGATCACTTACTACATCCTAGACCAAGCATGTGCCACAGCCAGTCAGCCCTCCTGACAATTCTAGAGCTGGAGCCAAGTCTCTGGGTCACTGCACTTTGCTTCCTCTGCCTGAGGTGTACCATGTCATCCTGGAAGGGTCTGAGTTTACCTGACTGCTGGGTGACAGTCAGTGAGTTGTCTTCTGGCTGTTTCCAGGAGACAGAGAACCCTGAGTGAGAAGAAAGCATAGCAGCAATAGCAGTTTAATACTGGTTTCTGAGCCCAGGTTACACAACACTACAGCTCAAGAAGACAGATGGAATTTAAATACGATGTTTGAGGCCACACACCTTTAATCTTAGCACTCCCAAGACAGAGGCGGGCAGATTCCTGTGATTTTGGGGGCAGCTGAATCTATATATCTAAATCTAGTCCATCCACGCTTACAATAAAAGATGCAGTTTCCAAAAATAACAAAAGGTAGATAGATAGATAGATAGATAGACAGACAGATAGATAGATAGAAAGATAGACAGACAGATGATAGACAGGAAGCTTAAGACCACACAGGTTAAAGATGGTTAAGAAGAAGGTCCAAATGACATTTACAGTCAGTGTTGGCTGAGAGCGCCACAGCAGCAAAGGCAAGCTTCACCCTATAGAATCTGCTCAGGACCTGGTGGAGAGACAGAGAGGTCCACAGATGGACTGCATGGCGGAATTTTTAAGCTGTGGCAGAGGGCAAAGGCTGTGGGAGCCCAGGGAGGAGGAGACCAGTGAACTTCAAGTTTTCATCAGAAAAACAAATATTGGTTTCGGAATGAATACACCAAGTGGACAAAGAAATACAAGAGGTAAAGCCTCTTAAGATTCGAACTTCACACAACATCTCATCAGGTGTGAGAGGAAGAAGTGATGTCCCTACGGAGGAGCCTGTGACCTTTGGGAAGAGGGAACATTCTGTGGGGCATTGGGTATCAGTGAATGAGAAGAGAGGGTGTCAGGGTGGGACACTAGGGGACACTTCCTGAGATGAGGCTGGGCAGGGTGCTCACCATCCCAGGAAAACACCAAGAAGCAACAACCATAATTCATTCTGGGTCTCTGCTGAAAACATGTCTGGAATTCCACCTGCCCTGCTCGCCACACCCAGTAGGCAGGATTCCAGATCATAGGCTGCCAACAGCTCGGCTCTCTACTCCTGGCTCACAAAGCCATTTCTGCACCCCGGTGGCCAATGGTATATCTGTCTGGAGTTCCTAGAGTCAAGATGAGCATGACTTACTCAGTTCCACCACAGGGCATGCCCCAAGGCTGAGCTCTGACCCGTAAGCCATCTGGTTCCAGAAGGAGATAGCGACCACAGACCCAAACTCAGAGAACTCGCTTGAACACCCTCTCTCTAAATCTTGTATCTGGCAGGGAAGCAGTGGTGACTGGAAGCTGGGCAGGTAGGAGTGTGGCCAGGTCACACAAAGGCTCAGAGAATGAGTGCCATCCTTACCTAGTTCACTGCACTAAACCTCTCACGAGCTTCCCCTACCAGCTCAGGGATCTTTTCTCAGTGGTTCCCTGATGGGCCTGTTCCTCCTAGTTGGACTCTGAGCTCCCCAGGAGGGAGCCATATCTTTCTCATCTGCCACACAGCAGAAGCTCTACACACATGGGTGGAATCATCGACTAAAGGATAATAGCGCCCAGCCTTAGGAGAGTGACTAGTGTCTAGTGTGGGCATAGCCGGACCCAGTTCAGAAAAGGAAGGCTTGTCTTAGTGGCAACAAGACTTCTTAACTTATACTTAAAGTTTAAAACTAAGCATTTCTTTTCACTCTGGAGAAACAAAAGGGGCTTTGCTGCCTTTCTTCAGTAGTTTACTCAGGCTCACCGCACCCCTGCTGTCCTCCAAAACACATGTACCCTACTTTAAGAAGCTGGACTGGATATAACTTATTCCTCTCTGTCTTTATTTTATTTAGCTGGGCCTTCATGTGTCTCAGGGACAAGCAGAGTTCATCCCAGCTTCCCCTGACCATTGCCTTACACTGTTGAGGAAGGAGTTAGGATCACAGGTTTAGTCACTCAAGAACATCAATTTCTTAGGAGACAGGGGAAGGAAGACGAGGGTAGACACGAGATATAGCCACTAGGCCTGTCTACTTCCATGCCTCAATGCTTTGAGCACCCTGTGCTAATTCTACAGAAAACAGGAAGCATGGTACATCAGACGTCCCTGTGAGGACATTCTGAGCAGCTCAGTGAGCTGGTATTTGAGGATGAAACTTTGCATAACAAGTAAATACGGTGTTCTATCACAGAGCCCTGGCCCAAAGATGCTTTAGCAGCCATGAGTACCTCATAGGCATGCACAAATTCTTCTGGTCTCTTTGGAAACCGCCTGTGTAGATGTTAAAAACAAGAGTATTTACACTCACCTCACTGAGCCTCTTAGGCAACAAGGAAAGCTTAACTGCCAGAAATGGAAGCTGGTGTGGAGTTGCACCTCACTGGAGACTGACACTCACCCAAATGGGGTTCTGTTGAAAGGAGATTGGCTCTAAGCAGCCTAGGCCAGGGGAAGGCATTGATTCCTGTTTAATCACAAAGGTAAACAGTATGGGGGCTGGGAGCACAGAGATCATGTATCTTATGACCAAACTTTTTATCCTTGAAAAACACATTTTATATATTGCTGGCAGAAGCAGCCAGCCCTGATCAAGCTGGCAGGCCTCTTTCAGATCTCCCCCCTACTCCTGAAAAAAATTTCAAGACAGGATTTCCAGAGACACTTTTCCCCTGCATCATGGGAAACAACCAGAGGACCACAAGGAGAGCTGGAGCTGGATTTCAGGGGCTTACTACCTCCCTGAAGGCCAGGCCCAAGGTCCAGCCAGCTCATTCACTAGTACTGTTTGCAGTTCAGAATTCTAATAGGACTCCTGAGGCATTTAAGGATTTTTTTTTTTTTTTAACATGTCATTAACTTACTCCTCAGAGCAGCTATAGGGCAGAAAGATTTCAAGATGACATTTGGGGAGTGGCAGCCTGAGAGGGTAATCAACCAGAAATAAGTATGAAGAGCCTTTGGTATGATAATGTGAAGCAATTGTGACAAGCACCATGTCATTAGCCATTTCAGAAACATCTACAGTTCTTCACTGACTAGGTAATTAAACTTTCAGTGACCAGCCAGCCTCAGTCATTACCATGAAAAATTTCCAGTAAATTTCATAATAAATAGCAGGCCAAGGGCTGCTTAGAGCAGATCTTTGCCTTTCCAAAGAGAACCCCACCATCTGAGTGAGTGTGCCAGGGCAGTCTCCAGGGAGGTACAACTCCACACCAGCTTCCATTCTTTCAGTTAAGCTTTCCTTGTTGCCTAAGACGCTCAGTAAGCTGAGTGTGAGTACTCTTGTTCTTAAAGTCTACGCACAAACCAAATCACCCTAAAACTGGTTACCACAAAATAGATTTTGTTTTTTTCTTTCAATCCTGAGAGCAAGTTTTTCACATCTGGAGCTGCATTCCTGATCAGGGAGTCAACATTAAACACATCATATTTGATTTGATGTTTTCCCTCAGAACCAGTGCACTTTACAGTGAGCCCACGTTGCAAGGGAGAGTGGAGGTAGACTTACTGTGTGCCCTGTATGTACCATGCTAAGAGTGGAGGTAGACTTACTGTGTGCACTTGGTGGCCTCCTACTGTACCTGTGACCTTGGCATGCTGGCTGCCCACAGACCTTATACTAACCCCGAGGTTGGAAGGAGGGTCTCAGTCCCGAGTTCAGATAGTTGGAAGCATAGGAGAAACTTAGAGTAATGAGTTTTCTTTGGAATTCTGTGTGTGGTCACTTACTTTTCACAGTATCCCATGGCTACCTATGAGACTCTGCCCATGACGTGGTAAGCACGGTATATGAGCTTGTCTAAGGATATTGTTTTTAAAGCACTTCCATGAACCATGGGATCATAGTTGAGAGTCTGAGACAGGAGGATCTTGAATTCTAGAACAATAGGGCTAAAACAACAACAACAACGACAACAACAACAAAAATCTAAAAAACAAACACCACAGAGACTCTCTTAAGCAACAAGAACAAGCAAAACTAAACCCTACATTTATTTATTTATTTGTTTTTTTATTTACTTTACTCTTTTGGAATTAAAACTGCTTTCTATGTTGCAGTATGGAAAATGAAGAGTGTATAATATAAAAACTTCGATAAATGATCACACAGGAGAAAATTATAAAGCATATGACAGTATAAACCTGATCTAAGACAAGTATTATTAGCACTTAGATGAATACTTACCCTGCAATTCTTTCTAGCCCTTGAATTTAGATGACCATTTTGGAGCTCAATTTTAAAATAAACAAATGGAAACCCGTCCCCCCAGAGGCTTACAGGACACTTTGTGGTTGTTTCTGTTATAAAGTTCAGAGCCAAGGTTTTCTATCTCCTGGTCTTAACTGTAGAGAGTATCACAGGGCTCTGCTGGATGATATGTTGAGGAGAACTGCAACACTTCACACTTCACTTGAAAGCTTGTTCCAGGTCATTAGCTGACCCTAGTCAGGACCCTAGCTGTTTGCTGCCTTTGGGTAGTGGGATTAAGGGAAAATTCTTTTACAGTTCTCATGGATATATGCTTTTTAAAAAATTCACTGAAGTGTGTCGAAGCATTGATAAACACTCTCGGTGGATGGTCCACTGTTACTAGTGTACAGTTGACCTTTTGCCATTATGTCACCCTTATACAGTGATGAACACAGTGAGGCTGACACCCAATCCTGAGCTAGATGGCTGGCCCCATTCCTCCCACTCTCCCCACCCCCTCTGACTCTCCCTGTCCCCTCCTACTATCCCTGACCCCTCCTGCTGTCCCCACCCAGAAGAGGCAGCAGCCTCTACTTTGTCCTAACCTGTCAATATTTTCTCCTCCTACATTGGTGCTTGATATTCACTGCTTTTCAAAAATGAACTTGCAAGATGGCATATGCTCATAATTTCAATACTCAGGAGGCTGAGACAAAAAGGTCACAAGTTCTGGGATTGGTAGAGCTGTATCAAATAAACAAAACAAACTTTAACATGTAAAAAAAGGAACTCACTGGTGTGATGGGCTGAATAAAAATGGCCCCCATAGTCCCACAGAGAGTGGCACTATTAGGAGCTGTGGGCTTGTTGGAGTATGTGTGGCTTTGTTGGATGAAGTGTGTCACAGGGGGTGGGCTAAGTCTCATATGCTCAAGCCAAGCCCAGTGTGTCAATCTCTGCTGCCTTCCTATCTGGATATATAACTCTCAGCTACCTCTCCAGCACCAAGTCTGCCCATGTGCTACCATGCTTCCCAAGATGATGGTAACAGACTGGATCTCTGAACTGTCAGCCAGCTCCAGTCAACTGTTTCCTTATACGAGTTGCTGTGGTCATGGCATCTCTTCACAGCACTAGAACACTAAGACAACTGGGGGTGAGAAGTCTCCTTTGCATAATGTTTGACCAAACCAGTGAGAGAATCTTTCTTCAATTCCTTGAACCTACATTAAAAAGCCACCTTGGAGACATCCACTTGCAATTCCAGTGCTAAGGAGGCCACCACTTAGCCACAAAGCCACACATAGCTGCAAATGAATCCAGAGAGTACACAGTGACCATTGGGGTCTGCTATATCTTGCTGATGTTCTGACGCCAAGCTAGGCCATGAGGTGAGTCTTTCATGGATATCTGCAAGCCTTCGGCCCTCCCATGAAATTACAAAAGCAAGTAACATTATAAAAAGCAAAGAAACTTCCTTAACTCCTAGATTAGTCGTATTTTCTGAACTTAAGGTCTTATTCCAGGTCACACCCACCCCCAAATTATGGGTCACTTCTTCTCAGATACCCAAGTTTCCAAAGGGAAATTGTAGCATTTGTTAAAATTTTCGTCGCCAGTATTGTTTGTTACCCCTCTATCCATATTTCTTGATGGCGTTTTCTTCAGCCTGGAAAACTACAGTACTACATTTAGTGAGTTGTTCTTAGGCACAGTTGGAGGAAGTCATCTGTGTTTATTCAGATGGTTTACTCAGCTATGGTTTACTCAGAACATACTCTGTAGTCGTCCCTTATCAGTTAGCCCCAAACTCACCCGGTCTGGCCACACTGACATCTTTGCTCTTCCTGATTTTAGGGTGTGTCAGTTGAGTTAAGCTGAATTACACCTCCCAGAATTCCTGCTGGCTCTCGATCTTGGTTATCTTTAGGGAACAGGGTAGGGAGAGTTGGAATGCAGCAATGAAACAGTTGTTAGGGGGCTGTGCAAGTCGCTGTAGGAAGCCAGGCTCTGCAGCAGCTCACATGGGTTGCTGCTGATCTGCCAGTTTCTCTGTTGCTGTGGACAGCTGCTGCCAGATTGCCTTTACCCTCCCTGCATCCTGAATCCAGGATGTGGAGCTCTGCAAAGAAGGGAAGCTGCAGTCCTCCAGTGTGATTGAGGGGAAGCACAGAGACTGAGCCAGTTCTAAGGTGTCCATCTAGGTTCTCACGGGCTCCAATTTGACTTCACAGAGTCCCCCCCCCCTTTTTTTTTTCTCTAGTTTTTAGTTCCCCTGCTGCAGATTCGGCTTTGCTTCCAGACTGCTGGGCCTGCTGGTCTACCAGGACTTTGGATCTGTTGTTCAAAGCAGAGGCACTCTTCCGTTGGTTTCCCACTGTCTTAGTTTGGGTTTCATTGCTGTGAAGAGACACCATGACTAAGGCAGCTCTTATAAAAGCAAACATTTAATTGGGGCTGCCTTACAGTTTCAGAGGTCCAGTCCACTATCGTCATGGTGGGCAGCATGACAGCTTGCAGGCAGATATGGTACTGGAAAAGGAACTGGGTGTTTTATATGTTGATCCAAAGGCAACTAGGAAACTGTCTTACGCAGGCATCCAGGAGGATGGTGTGGATCAGACTGGTCAGACTTGAGCATATATATGAGACCTCAAACTCTTGCAAACTCCACAGTGACACACTTTCTCAAACAAGCCTACACCTCCAATAAGGCCATCCCTCCTAATAGTGTCACACTTCCCACGGGGCAAGCATATTCAAGCCATTACACCCACCATGGCTTCAGATCTAATCTTCTAAATAAATGCCATTTTCCATAACACTCACATGTCGCTTCCCCTGGAATGATCTCTGATGCACATGTTCTCACCTCTGCGCCTTTGCCTCTCCTTCCCCTCTGACGAGATGCTTCCCCTTTATAAATGCCTGACCAAACACCCCGGTTTTGTCTTCAAGTGTTCACCTTTTCAAAGACCCCCTAACCAAAATATATAAACTCCAAACCACGTGGTCCCAGACATTTTGGATAAGGGATGCTCAGCCTCCTCTGTGGGTCCTGTGCAGGCATCTGTGCACGGCATACACAGCAGCGATGAGTTCATGATGGTAGTGGCTCTGTCATGTTCAGAAGATACTGTTTCTCTCTGGTCCTCCCTGACTTCTGCCTCTTAAAATCTTTCCGCCCTTCTCCAGAGATGGTCCCTGAGCTGTGGGAGAGGGGATGCAGACGTCCCATCTGTGGCTGAGCACTGTGCTGACATCTATTCTCTGTGCTTTGATCAGTTACGAGTTTCTGCATTATCCATTGTCCACTACACAAAGAAACTTCTGTGATGAGGCCTGAGCAGTGAACTAATCCATGAGAAGAGAGATACAAATTTAGAGCGAAGTATTGATATTATATTTAGTAAAAGTAAGAGTAGTAGGTTCATCCCGGGGTCTTTGGACTCCCCAGCCCTGCACCTCTGAAGGCACGAGTTTCCTCCTGTGGACTGGTGCATAAATCCAACCAGAAAACAGTTGCTTAGCATGCTGTCGTCATGCCTGTCGTTGTAGTTCACAGGGCTCACAGCTGGGTGAGACTGTGGGTGGCATTTTCTCTCACGGCAGCTTACATAATGTTGTCTGGTACTATAAAATTTTGGTAGCAGGGAGGACGCTTCCAGATCAGCACCAACTTTGATTTTTCCATATTCTATAGCCAAAGTATGTGGTGTCTTCAGCAACAGGGGTTTACCATCATCTTCTGGAGAGCAATCAAGAGCATTGGAAATAGTCTGCATTGTTTTGGGGTCTCCAGGATACCCCTGACCAACAAGTCAAGGAGAGGTGTCCCATGCCTAGCACTAGGCTTTTTAATTGGCAATCTAGGGCTTCATGAAGGAGCATTAATTCCTGTGTGGGAGAACTTCAGTTTAACCCTTTATCTGAACAACCCTTTCCCCCCCCCCATCTTTTTGCCCACGGCATCCATGTTGATTTCCATAGTACCTGCAGCTGTGAACGGTCCCATCAGAAGTATACAGGGGTCCTTCTCTCTACTTCCGCACCGACATCTGCTGCCATTGGCTGTCTTAACCACATCGGTTCTGACTAGAGTGAGATGTAAGGTCAAAGCAGTTTTAGACTTGCATTTCAACAGTGGCTAAAGGTGCCAGATATTCTTCCAAATATTTATTTGGCCATTTGTATTTCTTCCTTTGAGATCTGTTTGTTCAGTTTGTTAGCTCATCCAGTTTGGATGATTTGCCTTGTGGGGCAATATTTATTATTATTAACTTTTTTGAGTTTTATAAGATGTAGAAATTAATCTCACCAGATATTCGGTTGGTACAGATTTCTTCCTCTCTGTAAATGGTCTCATTGCTCTTGTGATTGTTTTCGGTGCCGTGCAGAAGGTCTTAACTTCATACAGTCTTGTTTGTTAGGTCTGGGGATTATTTCATAGGTTGCTGCTACCGGGTAAAACGTCCTTCCCTCTGCATAGATCCTGGATTGCTTTACCTGTGTAATTTCAGCATTTCTAGTCTTATAATAAGGTCTATGATCCATTTTAAACTGATTTTGGTGCAAGGTAGAAGATGTGGATTTAATTCCATCCAATTTTCCCAATACGATGTTAGAGGCTTTTCTCCAAATTATGTTTTTACAAGTTTTACATGTTTGTACAATATTAGTGGTTGTTGCTGTGTGGGTTTATGTCTAGGGCCTCCATTTGATTGCATTGGTGTACATGTTTGTTTTTATGCCACTGCCATACTGGTTTGTTACTATGACTCTGCAGTATAATTTAAGATCAGGTATTGTGATGATTACAGGATTTGTCTATTGAGAATCTTTTGCGTTTCCATACAAAGGGTGGGGTTCCCCTCATTTTTGTGAAGTGCTTCATTCATTGGAATTCATTGGAATTTTTAGGGGAATTGCATTAAATCTGCAGATTGCATTAGATAATATAGCCATTTTCACAGGATTAATTCTGCCTGGCCATGAACATGGAAGGTCATTTCATCTTCCACTGTTTCAAGATTCTTCAGTGTCTTAACATTCTCATTGTAGAGGTGTTTTACTTCCTTGGTTAGACTTATTGTTAGATTTTTTTTTTTTTTAAAGAAGCTAGTATGAATGGTTTTTTTCTTGATCTATTTCCAGCAAGTTCATTGTTGGCATATAGGAAAGCTACTGGTTCTTGTACATTGATGTTTATGTCTTGCTACTTCCTTGAAGGTGTTTAACATTTCTAAGAGTTTTCTTATGGAGCGTTTAAGAGCTTTAAAGTATAGGATCATGTTGTCTGCAAATAGAGATGACTTGATTTCTTCATTGTTTATATTCCTTTTATTTCTTTCTTGAGATAACACTTCAAATACTACACTGAATAAGTGTGCCTCGCTCCTGCACAGAGGAAATACTTTCGGTTTCCTCCCATTTAGCATAATGTCAGCTCTAGCTTTGTCTATACATGCTTATAATTTTGAGATATAATCTTTCTATCCCTTCCTGGTTTGTCCAGGCTTTTCTTAAATGTAAGATCTTTCCTGAAACCACTGAGATGATCGTGTGATTTCTGTCCTGTCTATTTCTGTGCTGTACTACACTTATCAATTTACATATTCTGAACCATCTGTGCCTCTCTGGAATGAAAACTACTTGGCTGTGGCGTGGTTTTCTTAATGCCTTCTTGAATTCAGTTTTTAAGAGCCTTATCAAGAATTTTTATATCTGTGTTTATCAAGGAAATTGATCAATAGTTTTATCTGTTGTGTCCTTTCTCAGGTTTTGGTATCAAGGGACTACTGGCTGTGTAGAGTGAGTGGCCATGTCCTTCCCTTTCTACTTTGACCGTCTGTGGAGCTTATTTTAAAGGTTGAATAGCATTTGACAAGTGATCTGCCGAGTCCTGGGTTATTCTTTGTTGAGTTTTTGTTCCTGTTTCAATCTTGTTGCCGAAGCTGTAAATGTCCTGATTTAATTTTGGTAGGTTATATGTATCTAGACATTTATCCATTTCTTCTAAATTTTCTATGTTTTTGAAATATGTTTTCAAAACTACTCCCTAGTGATCCTCTGGATTTTATTGGAATTTTCTGAAATCTATCTCTCTTTTTTTTCTTATGCAATTTTATTAGTGTGGACTTCTATTTCTTTTCATTAGGGGTTTATTGGTCTTATTTCTTTTTTTTAAATGACTTTTTGGTTGATTTTATGTGTTATTTTCTTAGTGTTCATTTAATACATTTCTGTCCCATTTTAAATTTTGTAAAATGTTTTATTATTTTATGTGTATAGATATTTTTGCCTAAATCTGTATCTGTGCACCAAGTGTGTGCCTGATGCCCACAGAGACTAGAAGAGGACATTAGATCCCTTGGGCCAGAGTTAGACTACCGTATGGCTGCTACGACTTACACTTGGGTCCCCAGGAAGAGCAACGAGCACTCAACCTCTGGGCCATCTGTCCAGGCTCTCTGCTCTGGACGCTGCTGCTTGTTTTTGTTTGAGACCTTGAGGTATATCATTAGGGTACTCAAACCATCTGTTACCACTGTATCAGGACCTGCGTGATCTTTTATGCAGTTAATGTTTGTTTTATGAAATCAGGAGCGCCAATATTTAGTGCATATATTGCATCACTAGTGTATATAGTAGTATCACTATTGTTACATTTTCCTGACAGATTGCTATAACACATCTGCTACGTGTCTTTCCTGGGGTTGAGACTATCTGGCATAGGTGCTCAATGTCTGACAGAACTGTCAGTAGTAGCTGCTTCTTCTTGTGTATCAGAGTACCTTCTGGCCACACCTAGCTTTGTGGTCTGTGGGTTAAGCAGGTTATCCTACAGTGGTGGTTTGAATAGGAATGACCCCCATAGCCTCACATTTTTGAATGTTAGTCATCAAGGAGTGACAAGGATTAGGAGGTGTGGCCTTGTTGAAGTAGGTTTACCTGATTGGATGAAGTATGTCATTCAGGGTGAGCTTTGAGGTTTCTTAAGCCCAAGCCAGGCCCAGTGGCTCTCTCTTCCTGCTGCCTGTGGGTCAGGGTGTAGTTCTCAGCTACTTCTCCAGCACCATGTCGCCTGCGTGCCACCATGCTCCCTGCTATGGCAATGATAGGCCAAACCTCTGAAACTGTAAGCAAGCTGCCAATTAAATGCTTTCTTTTATCAGAGTTGCCAAGGTCGTAGTGTCTCTTCACAGCAATTGAACAGTGATTAAGACACTCACTCACCCTCCTGAGACTCCCCAGGACCATACATTTGTGGTTAATGTGACATATAGAGGTTAGTGTCTTCCTAATGCACTGTACAGGGGGAAGCAGCTGCAGCACTAGAATTTATGTAGGTGGAAGCCCTGTCTCTGTGATTCCCAAAGCCTCCTGAGTGTTGAACCCCTGCTATAAGAGATGCAGTTCTGGCTGTGGGTGCCTCATTCCATTGCAATCTCAGAGCTTAGACTTCATAGCAGTGAATTGATAGTCCGTTTATTCCACCCACTGACCTCAGGCTTGGGACTGTCAGACTCCGGTTATTCCCTGCTGAGGAGTCTGCTGCCTTTCTTTCCCTGTGCACGTCACTGCCTAGACAGAGCTTCCCACTGCCTACATTTTCCCGCATCTCAGCACCTGTGACCCCCACCCCGGCCCACTCTGCATAGCTGTCCCATGCCTCTCAGCCAAGGGCTCTGGTATACTGAGTTCAGCTTCCCTGACGTGCGGTTGTTCCAAAGGTCTGATCTCCAGGGGGAGTTCACTTTTACACATTTCTCTTTTAAAATGGTGCCTGGCCACTGTTCTCCGAGTCATGTGGAAGGGTTAATGGGATCCCTCCTCACTCATGGCTGAGGGAATTACAATCTCACCAAACCCTGCAACTTCTGGAGGCTTTGCTTCCTCTCCCCCTGCCAGGGAGCTGGACGGTTGGGCTGGGTTAGCTTGGCTTACTTTATTCATGTCTAGTCTAGTTTTCCACCTCAGCTCTTGTATTAGTGACTTTCAATTTCTAAAGCTCGTCCTTTCTTTCTCCCTTGGGGTACTCGATTTTTTCCCCCTCATTCTGACTTCTTTGCTGGCTAATACTTGGCAGCTTCTGGTCCACAGCCTTAATTGGGAGTCTTGGAATCTCTTATAATTGTGTAGTTTTGGTGTATTTCTCTTCCATCCCACTATCTCTCTAAGCTACCTCTGATGGTTGAAGCTCATCTTGGGTCTCTTGGACCTGGGCACTTATTATCTACTAACAGTATTAGCTTAGTTTCTTTTTCTTTTTTTTTTTTTTCTTTCTTTCTTTCTTTTTGGATAGTTTTTTTTCCCCCTTGTCCTGTTGCATTGGCTACAATCCCTAGTACAATCAAAACATTTTCAGCACCATGGATCTAAGCAAGCTCCAGCCCCAGTCATTAGTTGTTTTGAGATGGGCTCTCTCTCTCTCTCTCTCTCTCTCTCTCTCTCTCTCTCTCTCTCTCTCTCTCTCCTACTAGCTTTGGACTTGAGATGGATGGTCTCACCTCCTCTTCCCACACGTTGGGATTACAAGTGTTCACCATGCCTAGCAATGCCTTTTAATGTAAATATCCTGATTTTCTTGCCCTCTTGCTCCCGAGACTGTATATTGCCTTTCTCAGGTGATGGTTTTGCTTATTTTCAGAACATAGACATAAGTAAAGAGAATGTTCTTTGTCCACTAAATCTAAGCAAGTTCTTGAAAAAGTCTGTTTTAGGCAGGGCTGGGAGATGGCTTACCGGGCATGAGGATCTTGGTTCAATCCCCAATATGCATGTGAAAACTAGGCACAGTAGAATACGGTTGCCATGCCAGCAGAGGGAAGCAGAGCTGGGTCTTTGGGGCTGTCTGCCTAAACAATCAGTGAACTTCAGATTCAGTGTGGTGACTGAGGAAGACACAGGAGGCATCAACCATCTGGCCTCTAAAGACATTCACACACATGCACTTGCTCACACACACCAGCACACACATGTGCACAGACACACAGTTCTCTCCTAATGCAATCGACTGTGTGTGCTTTCACCAAGACAGCCTTTCCCTCAGGTACTGAATCCCTGCCTTTCCTCCTGTCTCTGGCCCTGCAATCATCTGTCCTTTCTTCTTCGTATCAGCAAGCTTTTTCAGTTCTAAAGGGAATCAATGTTTTTTTTTGTTTTTTTGTTTTTTGTTTTTTTTTCAGCTTAAAAAAATAAAACCCTCTATTCTATTCCATTTCCCTTCACAGCAAGGGATTTCAAAAGAATTTGTTCCCTTTCATCCTCTCACCTGGTATGCTGTTGTATGACACTAATTAGGCCAGTCCTAAAATTCCATTGAAATTGCCCTTGCCAAGGATAATAACCAACACATTGTCAAACAAATGCAAAGGTTCTCACCCCTAACCCTATTAATACTGTCTCAGCAGGAGAGGACAGAGTTGCCCTTTGGTCCCATGTGTAGAGGGTGTAAATGTCTGGGTAGACTTCTTCATTTATGTATTTCAAAACAGTAAGGCATTTGGCTAATATGATACAAGAAAGTGCTAAGTCACCTGAGGATCTTTCTGTTAAAAAAAAGGCACTTCTTTTTTTTTCTGGCCAAAAAAAAAAAGTGCCTCCCTTGCTAATGTAAAACTTTAGTGTGTTAGAAGGTATATGGTGTGGGGACTGGGAGTGTTATATATAACAGTGGAAGAAGCAGCTGTTGGTTTGCAAAGGAGGCCAATGCAGTTCCCTTCGTTAGTATAAAGAGTTCAAGGCCTAGAGGTGGGAGGGAGAGCAAAATAACAGGGAGATCAAAACTCAGTGTGGCCTTAAAGGTGCGGAGAGATGATTCATTCGGAGGATGAGAGACAAAGAGCTTAAGAGGATGGGATAGGAGTGGGGCGGGGCAAGGAGCCTCTTCAAAGCCCCTCCCCCTGCACCCCCAGTAAGGAATCTCTGACCAACACCCCAAAGGAAAATTTTGACTTTTGGGGCAGCAGGAAGTTTCACATCCAGTATGGTTAGTTCAGCGTCGGTCGTCGGGTGTTTGACAGAGAGGATGGAGGAGCCAGGTGGTCCTGCCAGCCTTCAGCTCAGTGCAGTCAGCTTCTCGACTCTGTGCAAAGAGCCCTGCAGACTTATTGTCCTGGTCAGGATGTGGTGCCTGGCCTACGTGTGCAGGCTAAATGGGGCAGGACTGGGAGTCCAGGTGTACTTCTGCTTTGGAAATGACATGGGTGCTGCCCCCTCTCAAACTTACTGTAGATCCTGTTTACAGTGAGGGCATGGAAACCCGCTGCACTCGAATTTCTATTGCTATGTTAAAACTCCATGGCCAAAAACAATCCGGAGAGGAGAGGGTTTATAGATACATCAAAAGTAAATCCATAAGGGAAAATACAATTAAATTTAAAAAAAAATCCCTAGCACAAAACAATTAAATCTGTGCTTTGGAAGACAAAATGAAGAAAAACACAACAGGTTTATTTTTAGAATCAGAACCACAATGGCACGACTACACAGCCCAAAACAATTCCAAATTCTGACCATGCTGCCTATAAAGATGTAAAGAAACTGGAGTCTCATATACTGACGGTACATAACCACTACGGCAGCTTCTCAAGTTAAAATAGCACGACCACACGGTCCCGCTGCTCTACTAGTTTTCCTTTAAAATATTTTTTTTTTTTTTGAAAACCATCATAGGTATGTGACCACATGTATATGCAGTGTCCATGGAAGACAGCATAGGACATTGGATGCCCTGAAACAGGAGCTAGATGGCTGACACAGACACCCAAGACTAAAGTGTTCTTAAGTGCTGAGCTACCTCTCCAGCCCTACTTTTATATGATGGGGAGGCTGGCCTTTAACCCCAGATCCTCTTGCCTCTACCTCCCAATTGATGGACTGGCAGGAATGTGCCATGCCCAGTACTTTACTATGACAGTATGCCTCGGTTTTTGTTTGTTTGTTTTTGTTTTTGAAACAGGGTCACACTGTGTCCTAGTTAGGGTTTCTATTGCTGTGTTAAAATGTCATGACCACAAACAACTTGGAGAGGAGAGGATTTTTGGCTTATGCTTCCACATCACTGATCATCACTGAAGGAAATCAAGACAGTAACTCAAGTAGGGAAGGAGCCTAGAGGCAAGAGTTGATGCAGAGGTCATGAAGAATGCTGCTTACCGGCTTGTTCAACCTGCTTTCTTATAGAACCCAGGAACACCAGCCATGGGGTGGCACCACCCACAGTGGGCTGGGTCCTCTCCCATTATTAATTAAGAAAATGCCCTACAGGCCTGCCTTTAGCCCCATAGTAACTAAGCATTTTCTTAAAAATGACTCCCTCCTCTCTGATGACTCTAGCTTGTGTCAGGCTGACATAAAAGTAGCCAGCACATTATGTAACTAGCCCTGGCTGATCTTGAAGTCACTGTGTAGACCAGGCTGGACTTGGATTCAGCAAGATCTGCTTACTTCTGCCTCCTGAGTGTGGAGTCTAAAGTTATGTTCCAGGATTAACCCTTTGTCATACTGCAGGTTTTATTTCCCCTTTTGAAATAGGCTTTCATCATATAGTCTGGACTTTCTTCAAACTCACAATCCTTTGCCTCAGCCTCTCAAGTACTGAGATTCTAAGTATGCACCTAGCATTAGAACTTGTAAACGTTCATAAACTGTCATTAGCCCAAAGGTCCAAGCAGCCTATTGACCAACAAAGGAATACACATGCAAGTTGTGGGGACTCACACACACATCACTCAGAAAATTATAGTATAACATGAACTCAGGTGAGTTCCTATTGACATCTGAGAGAATACTCAGTGACAGCAGTTGTAGATGGTAATCAGAGTGGTAGGGGACACTCTGAGCAGTAACTGATACTGGTTCACTTTCTAGATGTGGTGAGCTTCATCAGATGCATGTCAATATTAAAACTGAATACCTAAGACATGTGTCATGTGCCAACTATGCCTAAACAAAACCAGCTTAAAGAATCCAGCCATATTCTTTGTAATTTAACAAGCTATCGAGGCTTTGGTTCTAAATGCCGTATTTTTCCTTTTTTTTTTTTTTTTTTTTTTTTTTTTGTTTTGTTTTGTTTTGTTTTTTTGGTTTTTGGTTTTTGGTTTTGTTTTTCAAGACAGGGTTTCTCTGTGTAGCCCTGGCTATCCTAGAACTCACTCTGTAGACCAGGCCCAGAGATCCGCCTGCCTCTGGCTCCTAAGCACTGGGATTAAAGGTGTGCGCCACCACTGCCTGGCTTTAAATACCATTCTTATCCAAGCGAAGTCAAACAAACTGCAACCCAAGAGATTCATATGACCATTTTTACTGTGATTGGTTTGATTCAACTACTATTTCCCACGGAGGAATCAACTCTACAAAGAAACAATTGATCTGACCAGTTTATGTTACTATTAACTACCAATATGCAACAGTGTAAATCTGTGGTTACAAGCGATGTACCAAAGCAGTTACCAGTCAGTAAGTCAGGTAAATAGATATTTTCTACTTTTTAAAAATAGATTTTCTTGATGATCACTTTATAATTAGAGAATAATTGCAAAGTTTAGTGTAATTTCCAAACATAATGATAAAACTATCAACATCTGTAGATGATACACACATTAAATACTAGGATAATTTATATATTAAAAATTCAAGATCTGAAAAACTGCCAACTTCTATAATTATCAGTAGGTAAAAATCCATGTGTTGTTTATATATAACAGCAATAAACAATTACAACACAATTCAAAATATAATCTACTGTAACTGTGTAAATATCAAGAAAACTCTTAAGGCTAAGTGTAATCTTAAATCTTTATGTAGACAATTACAAAACTTCATTGGAAACCATAAAATATAAATGCAGAAATATACCATGTTTTTAAATACAAAACTGTGGCATTATAAATTTGACAATTCTTCACAAATTAATTGATGTATAAATTCAATGCAATTCTTCACAAATGAAACCTCACAAAGGGTCTTTAGGAACTTGACAAGAGGATTCCAAAATGTATACAAGAATAGTGATTTCACCATCACAGAAAACTAAAACCCATGAGGAAGATAAGTTACATACCATTGACATGAACAAGTTCATATGACAAAATCCAGTGAAAATACAAGTCATAGACGGGAGAACACTGCAGCCATGTAAATGCCAACGGGTTACTGCCAAGGTGATGCAGGGAACTGTTTTCGTCCACATGAAAGTCTCACAGAAGAAAGCTCAGCTAAGGGTTTGAGAAGGGAATGCAGAAGCAGAGGAGCTAGTAACTACAGGAAAGGGAGGCCAGCCTCAACAGTGATCACAATCAGCTTTTAAAACAAAGATGACACTTCAAACTGAGCAGTGACGAACGCCCGGCAGCATCGAGTACTCATGAGAATATTCACTTCTGTACCAACCGTAGGGAAAGTTGTTCTAGCAAGATTTTATTTCTTTTAAAAATCTGGTTTATATAAAGCTCTTCTGTATGGTTTTATACATTCATCTATTTCTGGAAATAGTACATAAAAACTTATAATTACATCCCAAACATAAACTATCATGTAACGCCACCCTTACCTTTTAGATTGAAAATCTTTATCCATGTGAACTTTATTTTTTTAAAAAATTAGTAATGAGTCTGTTTCTAAATAGCTCTCTGCAGCCTATCTTCTGGGAAGTTAAAGCTCTTATGGCTTTTGTCTTAGAAATTGTCTCTGTAATGTTCCCTAAAAAGCAGGCTAACAGAAGCCCTTTCTGAGTTTACTCTCATTTCAGTGGACTACCTTTTCATTTCATTAGCCTTACCAACATCTGCACCAACAGAAAAACAAACACACCCAAACACTTAGGATTGGTTAAGGAAAACCCAATTGTAAATACTACAAAGGAAGAAACTTAGATGCTGGAAGCTCTTCCGGCTTCTCGGCCTGTGTCCTCTAGTCCCTTGGACTCCAGGCTAACAGTCTTAGACACAGCTAACATTTATGGAGAAACTATGTGCTGAAGAAGGCATTTCACAACCTCTATACCCATTTTGCTTTTCATATATTTTTTAAGTCAATTTAAGAAAAAAGATTTATGTGTTTTGCCTGCATACATACTGTCTGTGAATGTTTTTAGTACCTGTAGAAGCCAGAAGAGGAATATTAGATCCCCTTTGGAGTTATTAAGTGGTTATTAGTTGTCATGTGGGTTCTCTGGAGGAGCAGCCAGTGCTCCTAACCCCCAAGCCATCTCTCCAGCCCAAGGTCAGTATTCTTATTTCCATGTTTTCAGATACAAATGTAGGCTTTGCCTTTTTAGCCAGCTTGTGAACTGGCCAAGGACAGGTTCAAATCCTAGCACTTTAGCTCTAGGATGGGGAGGTGAGGAGGAACAAGGAAGAGGAGTAAGGAGGGAGGAAAAGATGGGGAAAGGAAAGAGAGAGAAGTAGCAGGAAAAGAGTACACCTGACTTGATATATACCAGGCTAGCCTCAAACTCCCCAAGTAGGCAGGGATGACCTTAAAAGTGGAGTGCTGAGATTGGAGGCTGGAGCTGGCTTATTTATGCAGTAGTGTAGAGGAATGAAACCAGGGCCTTGTGCATGCTAGACAAACAGTCTAACAACTGAAATACAGAAACAGGCCTGGAAGTTTTATCTTCTTGGTCAGTAATCTTTCCTGTTTGAGTGACCAATGAGAAAATATTTACGAGGAAAAGAATCTAAGAGTTATAAATATTTTTCAAACAAGAATGAAATGTCTGAAGCATTTTAGTCTGTTCTATTGGCACTTAAAAATACTACTGTAATTCTATCTCCTGCTTTGAAAAGAGGTTCCACTGTGCAATGATTATACCTTTAGGATGAAGAGTTCATTGTAATATAACAACAGGGCATTCTTTATTTTAACTTCTTTATTGTTTGCTTATTAAACACACATTCTCAAACTGACACTTTGCCATGAATAAAGCAACAAAAATAAGGCAATATTGTAAGATGTGCTTTACATACAAACATCATCTTGTAAGAATAGGAAGTCTGAATCCCTGTACAACAAAAAAAGCCAGGAACAAAAGGCACTGTATTCTGAGCATACACAAATGTGTGTGTAAAGACAACACACACACAATACAGCTTACTCAGGTTCCTTTATGAGCATAATTCCTTATCACCCCTTTGTGAAGAATGAATCTTAAGAAATAAGAAATCTGAACTGCATTTATTTTCACAATATCAATGTTAAACTCAGGAGAAGCAACTTCATTGGCTAAATGTTAAATGTTTCAAAAGTAAAAGGCAACCTTAATTTTTAATAACCCTCTAAACAGGGTCTAGAAAAAAAAAGTCGTTTTTTTTCCTCTCTTGGTATGAACAAAGACTAGTAAACAAGCATCATTGAGAATGCCTACATGTAAAAAACCATCTGGGGAACCATGTTCTTTGCAAGCCTGAGAAACCACCAAAAATAATGAATATATCCATGTAACACAAGTGCAGAATGAACTCTACACACTGGTTACAGTTTTCAAACTCTTGCTTCTAAGACAATTTTAGTAACCTAATAAGTACAGGTCATTTAGAAAAACAGAAACAAAATATATACCCAGTCTTTGCAATTCAAAAAAAATTTTTAACATGAACAATATTCAAATATAAAATTGCACTAATTTTTTTCTAAATATGATTTATGCAATCAAGATTTTTTTAAACAAGCCAAGCCTTAAGAATATGATGTGTACAAACTAACAGTAGTGTATATTCCAAAAACATTCTTCCTATATTATGATATGACATAACTGTTTTCTGAATGAAGGTTTATGTTAAAGTTTAAGGTGTAAACACTTTAGAAGCAACTTAGTTAAATTATTGTTCAGTTAAAAGTAACATCATCTCATAACAGGGTCCTGAATTTTCAAACTTACATGTAAAAATACATTTACATCTTAAATTTCTAGAAAAGGCACGTTTTATGTAGAAAAGCAGCAAATTTTTAAACCCACCAATTTACTGAAAAAGCCATTACTTTTTATTAGAAACAATAATGCTTCTCAAGATGTTGGCAACAAGGCATAGTATAGCACGCATTTCATACAGTTTATTTCTCCCTTTAATTACATTCCAGAAGTGGGTGGGACACCTCCTTGGCTGTGGGAAGCTGATGTATTTGATGGACTATGTAAGCTGGTCTCCTTGTATACAAACCAAGCATTTCCTCCCCAAAGTATCATATTCAGAAAGCCGAAGATCTATGAAAGAGGAAAACATATATAAAAATCTAATGTTTGCTTTAAAACACATACAAAATAGAATAAAAAATGAAGACTACATACAGTCCACTGTACAAATTACAGATGTATAATGACTTAAACCTCTGTATCTAACATAAAACAAGAAAAACAAAAACCTTTTATTTCTGCATGCAGAGCTTCTGATTATAACTGAGAAAAGTGACATCTTCCTTTATTACTCTGAATTTAGACTTTGGTGTCCAGGGTGAAGAGGGTCAACGGGAAGCTAAGTTTGCATCTTTTTTGTTTTCACTTTTCTTCCATTTGAAATACTTTGAATCTCTTATTTTCTCCCCTCTTCTGACTGCTTGCTGCTATCCCAACAGCCTGAGCCAGAATTTTACTTTACATCCTGCACTGATCAACACACAAGAATTTTCTTTCCACATACTCATAGGACTAGATGAAATTTCAGAGGGGAACAAACTGAACCTACCTATGTTATTTAACAAAGTCCTTCCATCAATCCGTGGTGTGACTTATGAAGTAAGAAGCTTGTGGTACTATGTAACTAAAGAGCGAATGCTTTACATGTCTTTGTGTAAGTGCACACAAAATTCTTCTGAACTTGTTCTACTCGAAGCACTCTGTTAACACAAGTGGCAAGTACTGACTTTTCATTACAAAGTTATAAACACAAATGTGGGTAAACTGCTTTATAAGGCAGTACTGGTTTCAACTTATATAAAAGTATTTTCTTGAAAAAGCCTTCCAAAATAGAATATGCTCAACATTATTGATAATAAACTTCAGTTTGATGAAATAGAAAAATATTCAATGAATTACATATATTAAATTTTACAGATTTAACAAACTCTAAAACTATTAGAGTTTTATGTATTCCTTCTTAGTAAACCAGACTCAGGAGAACAGGGTCAAAGTCAGATCTGGTTCAAAAGTTGTGTCTCCTAAGAGGAATATAATGCATGAGCTACATACATTTTCTCAGCTGTACAATGAAGCTAACAATACTGCCTTTCATATTCTTCTCAGAATGGCTGAATAACTTAAGATACTATACCACAATGGGTGGCATGCCATTATTAGTATCTTCTAGTCTTTATATCTTGGATACAGGTTATACTTTCCATAAGTGTGTGTGTGTGTGTGTGTGTGTGTGTGTATCCTAATTAAAACCCAAATAGCTGAATAAAATAAGAATCAACTTATTTAGATTATTGAAAGTTACTGCTTTCTTAAATGTTCTAATAAATGTAGTAAATGAAACAAACTGTGCAAGTTTAAGACACTTACCACAGACACATTCAGGGATCCCATACTAGTCACAGAGACAAAGTGACATGACACTTCTGACTTACAAGGATCAAGTTCCTCAACAATTCTGGATCCAGTAGCTATTTTAATATCTGTCAGAGCTTTAGCCCAGGCCGAGGAACTCACCAACCACAGAAAAGTAGCCACAAGAGTAACAATAAAGTCCTAGAGAAAAATAACCAGTTAGTGCACAATCAACTTAACAGTAGCATATTTCATATCAGCAATAAAGAAATCAGGATTCTGTTTAATTCCATGATACCACGAAATGGTTGGTCTTCATGACTACTCTCTACAAAAGGTCACATTCAGTCTAATCACCATTGGGATTTGCTGTTTCTACCACTAAGCCAGAGAAACAATAAGACTTGATCATTTTCTTAGAAGTCTGTAACTTAAATTTTTATTTATATTTGAGGCAGGGTTTTGTTAGCTCTGAATTCAGAGCAATCTTCTCGCCTCCTTGCAAGAACGGCTGGGTATTCCTTTTTCTTTACTTTTTCTTTTCTATTTTTATTTTTAATTTTGGTGAGTGTGCACTCCTACATGTGTACACATGGAGAACAGAGGAGTAAGTCAGTGTCTTCTGCTGTTGTTCTCAACCTTATCTGTTTGAGATGGGGTCTCTTACTGAACCTGACAGTCCTTATTTTGAATTAGGTTCTCTAGCCAGCAAGACCTCAGGATCCACCTATCTCTGCACTCCACATTGAAACAGGGGCCCACATGGCATGTGTGCTGGAGATTTAAACTCAGAAATGCTCTTCATCCACTGAACCATCTCTTTAGCCATTAAGTCCATTTTTTTATGGAAACTTAGAAATAAGTTGTCACTAGAATCTTGGCCATCTACTCCTAGAGTCACACTTTATTTAACTGTTAACAATTAAGTGCATTTCTCTGTATCTTTTTTGTTTTGCTTTTTTGAGATACAGTTTTACAATGTAGCATTGGCTGGCCTGGAACTGAATATATAGACTAGGCTGACCACCAGCTCACAGAAATTCGCCTGCCTCTGCTTCCAAGGAATTAAAGGCATGCACCACCAGACTATGTGTTTTTTCATTCCATAATCTTTGTTGATCGTCATTATTGCAAGTTGCTGACACTGCTAAGACCTATAAACCGACACTACTATTTTTTTCTTTTTAAACTGTCACTCAACTTTACTTGCATCATTACTTCCTTTAATTATATTATAACCCTTTGCATATACAAATAAACTCCCTCATCCTCCTATATTTTATTCAGATAAAATTCTCAGTCTTGTCAAAAATAATTCTCCAAGAAATCAATTAATGGAGTAGTTAAAAAAAAATACAACCAAGTTTTTTAAGTTTCATGACTATGAGTTTTAAAAATGTTTATTGTATTAGGAGCTAGGAGCTAGAAAAATGTCTCAATGGTTAAAAGCAATGCCTATACTTCCAGAGGACCCAACTTCAATTCCCAGCACTCATAGGTATTTTGCCCACATGTATGTCTGTACACCGTCTTCTGATCTTTGTGGACCCAGCAAGGCATGTGGTGCACAGACATACATGTGGGCAAAATACCTATACATATAACATTTTCAAAAATTATGGGGTTTTAATTAGGGAGGAAGAGGAAGCTAAATATAGAAGCAGGATAAAAATGATAGGATGTCTGAAGTCATAAGAAATCATATTATTATCTAATTGCCTAAAGTTACATAAGTCTGTGTACACATATGGTTTAAATGAAAATTTCTACATTTAGACCAGCAATGGTCCCCTTAAGAGCCAGGAGCTGTAATAGACTTGCTAACAGAAACTCCAACACCAGGCATAAGATTTGTGACCAGGGTTGTCCAAGAGACTTCCCGAACGTTACATTGCTGTTGCCTTTGGTTGTCCCCCAGAGACACAAGGTAAATTTCTATTGCTGAAGACACTATGCATTTCTGATACAGAACCCAGAGGACCTGAGCTGGATCTGATCTGAAAACCTACTTGGACTAGTTTTTATGGTACCAGAAGGCACCATGTGAAACTCTACAGGAGGGAGGCAACCAATAGTCCTATTCAGCTATAATACCTATGAATCACAGTGGCTAACATGGCATGTATACCTTGGTCAAAACCAACAGTTATTTAATTGAATGCAAGGTCTCCTCAAATAAGGAGGAAATCAAGCCTGACTGGAAACCTAGCCAACTACCCAGCTAGAGAAACCATGAATCTGGGAGGAAAACCTTTAACTGCCACTTTACTAAATAAACCAGCATAAGCCTAACTACATTCTAAATATCTACCTCTATATCCACAGAGAAGTGTAGTTCTTGCTTCTCATCAAAGAAACCTTCTTTGAAATAGGCAGAGACCATCACAGAAAACTATGACCAGTCAAATGTAGGGAATAAGAGGAGGCAGAAAGACTGTAAGGGACAGAGAGACAGGAGGTTTGCTGTAGGATTGTGTCTTCTAGAACTGTCCGAGAAACTACACCTACAAAGTCTATCAACATGCCTGCCTAGAGATCTGAACAAGGATGACACTAATACACATGCTAGTATGGAAGGAGGGAAAGCTCGGGTGGTTTCAACTCTAGACAAAGAACTAGAGGCAACCAAGGAATGGCCAGAGTAGGAGAAATAGTTTTCTCTAGTGAAGAGGCCCCTGATTGGTTATCTAATACCAATCGGCCAGTTGAAATCATCTACATACAACCAACAATATATGAACTGAGCAGGTTCTACTTATATATTTAGGAAAAAATATACAGCAACAATGAAAGAAAAGAATGCCATGAATTTGAGAGAAAAGGGGGGAATATATGGGAAAGGCTGGTGGAGGCAGAAAAGGGGAAATAATGTAATTATAATTTCAAAAAATAAAAAAATCACTATAAAAAGTTAAGAATGTTCACTATAGTAACAAAAAGATGAAATAGTTTCTTTTGAATTTCAATTGATTTCTGAATCCTGTTATTTATTACATTCCCAAAAATATAAAAACATTAATATTTAATACTAGATTAGTTTTTATAGAATAACAAGATAAAGAAAAAAAAATCAACAAAACATCCAACTTTTCTTTATCCAATCTTTTTTGCTGGGGAACTGAAATACTGTTCACTAGACTGGTTGCAAAGACCTACAGTACTTGGAGTAAAACTCTGTGCCATGACGTTGAAGCCCACCTTGTTTGGATGTCCTGTGAAATAACAGAAATGATACAAAGTTTATAGCTTTGATTATTCCTCTAAGCATATGGGGCACATCCAAGTATGAGCTCCTGTTTGTTAACAGCCAAGTTAACTCAAAACCAGTTAGTTCAAACCCAGAAATGAGTTCTAGGGATTATCACCAAAGACTTCTTTAAAAAAAAAAAAAACAGTGGAATGAAATTTTAATTATCTTGGACCAGGGAGATACCTAAACAGATAAAGGCACTTGTCACCAGGGCTGACAACCTGAGTTAGATCCCTGAAACCCACAAGGTGGAAGGAGAGAAGTTGTTCTCTGACCTCCACATGTACATGATTGCATGTGCATGCACGCACATGTGCACACACACTGAAATAAATGTTAAAAAAAATTAAAAGGATTTGAACTATCTTATCAGCCACCTTTTAGTTGCACAGTGAATAAAATACTCGAGCTTAGAGGACAAAACCTAATTAGACAAACATCTGCATTAATCTTTCCTAATTCTAATCTGCATTAAGCTTTCCTAATTCTATTTAATTTTATTTAAAATGCATAGCTCACAGAAAGCAAGTATCATAGCCGGCATGGCATTCTCCCCACTGCACTCCTGCAGTTTGTTCCCTTTCATTCCAAACAGACATTTTCCAAGTACTTTTTTTCTTTTGGAAACCCAATAAAATATAGTAGACAAATTTCCTCAATGCTAAAATAAGTCAAATTCCTTAATTTTTAGGTATTTACTTCTTTTTGAATTCTTGGCTAAAACATGTTTTTTTCTGTTTATGCTTATTTTTGTGTATGTGTATATAAACCTTGTGTATAACCTTGTGTGTGGAGGTCGGAATTGAATGTCAGGTGTCTTCCCCAGCTGTTCTCTATTTGTAGAAACAGGGTTTCTCACTGAGGCTGGAGCTCATGGATTTGGCTAACCTGGCTGTTAGTGAGCGCCATCGAGCCACCTGTCTGTACATCCTCTGCAGTGCTGGGGTGATAATGTGTACTTCCCTGTGAACTCAGATCCCCAGCGCTTGCAGAGCAAGAGCTCTGCCCACTGCAGCGTCTTCCCAGCCTGCCAGGTCCCCTCTTTAGCTCTACTTTGCTGGTAACTACACTAAGGCATCCACATATTTCGAAAGTAGGAACTTTTCTAGGCACAGTGCACAAAATAAACCTCTGATGGATAAAAAGTGAGAGATTACTAAAAATTATGTCCTCCTAGACTCTAGTCACACAGCAGCAGTCGACTGAATGGTTCTACCTAGAGCCCTGAGATGCAGCTACCTAGAGTTTCTGGGCTCCAACCAACAAGCTAAAACATGATTTGTAAAAGATTTTAGAACTTGAAAATCCCTTTTACTTAATACAAAGAAGTCCTATATTAAAAAAGAAAACCTAGACTAAAAACTAAAAAAATCTGAAACTAAAATACTTAAAATACCTTAGTACAGAATTGAGAATGCTAAAAACCAACAATTTACACTTATTAATCAATAGTACCTAAAAGTCAATATTACATTTAAAATACATAATTCCTTTTTATAATTATGATTAAATTTAAATAATTCAAATTTTCATTTAACTTTAAAAATTTACTTTAATATTATAAATTTTGTGTGCATGTGTGTGTCTAGGGAGTAGAGGGGAACCCATTAAAGGGTACAGGATCCCCTTGGAGCTGGGGTTACAGACAGTTGTGAGCCTCCTAACATGGGTGTAGGAATTGAAGTCAGTCCTCTAGAAGGACAATGTGTGCTCTCAGCTGCTGCACCATCTCACCAGCTCCTGGACGTTACTTTTATAAATAAGAAGTACCCATTTTGCTGGGCATGGTAGTGTGCACCTGCATTCCTAGCACTTAAGAGCAGAAGCAGAAAGATCAGGAGGTTCAAGGTCATCCTTTAC
The DNA here is from genome assembly GCF_011762505.2 of Arvicanthis niloticus. Taxonomy (NCBI): domain Eukaryota; kingdom Metazoa; phylum Chordata; class Mammalia; order Rodentia; family Muridae; genus Arvicanthis; species Arvicanthis niloticus. The sequence continues at coordinate 33,485,329 of NC_047668.1, forward strand.
TTAGCAGGTCAGCTTGTAGTATATGAGGCCCTGTATCACGAAAACAAAAAAAAATAAATACTTCTCCTATATTATATTAGCAAAAACCATTGATGAGACCAACTTTGGAATATCTATATGATCAATAACATCACTCTAATATAGAAACTTATTTCTGACTCCTTCAATGACATACAACTAGTTGTTTTGATCGTATAGAAAACTTTCTACAAACTACTTCTTAATATTGACTTAAGTATGATGGTTTTTAAATTATTAAATAAAATGTGAGAGGTTGTTGGGAGCCGACTTTAGCAGAAAGCGGCTAGATCAACTTTGCAGCCATCTGGAACCATATACCCTGATTAGAGACTTGTTTTTCAAAAGCCTACAACAGCTGAAGCACACTCTGATAAATATATTGTTTATCCCACATAGCTTGTTTTGCTGTTTAGTAACCCCAGCTGCATGGTGCACGTGGTAAAATGTTTTCACCTGTGTTCCCCTGCTTGTGCTTATAAATACCCCAGATTTCCTTTCAATAAACGAGACGGGACGAGACTTAAGACCTGACCACACACCCATCTTGTCTCCATTCTTCGAGTCTCTTGCTCTTCTGGCCCCACTCTCTCTCTTGACCAGAGCACTTAGCCCCAAAGCATTGAGGCAGAGTGTGGTCCTCAACAAGAGGTTTAATTTCTTATTTAGTAAAAAAGAAATTTTTTGGTCCAATGACGACAAAACACAAAAAATCTTTTATTAGTATAGAATTAAAAAAAATCTGCGCTCAATCTAGTCATTTTTAAGGCAAGGCCTAAAATGTTCAAAGCTACAGATTCCTAGTTTGTAATGAATAAATATTTTAAAAGGGTAATTAATAGCCAAGAAGTATTTTATGAAACCATCTGGTTTTCTTATACTTATCCAAACATAAATAGAAAATCTGCATGATTAAAAATGTTTTTTTCTTTACTTACCATTTACCTTCTTATGATCCAAGCAGCAAAAATTAAAAATAAGTTGGTAAATATAACTTAATAATTCCTTCATATTAAAACAGCCTTCTATTTAAGGTCAATTCACAACTTCTTTAAAGACTTCGGTGTTTTTTTCCATAGATACAAATGCCTAGTATCGCCAAACCCTCCACACCACCACTGACCTTAGAGCCATTCCCTTATAGTGGAGGTCTAAATAAAAACCATGGTTCATCACTAGACTTGTCATCGATAATCTAGGACAGTCTAGTCCCTTAATCTCAAAGATTAGTTTTATTTCTAGTTCAGTAGACTCTGAAGCCCTCAGAAAGGTATCAAAATCCAAAGGACTTAAAACCCAAATCCTTTGCTAACATTCAAACGTAACTTACTGATACCAGTGATAATGAATATCAGAATAATCTGCCAGTATTTAGCATAAAAGTAGCCATACATAATGTAAACATAAAGGGGCAGGTAGAGCCACATTCTAATAAACATTCTATCCTAAAAGGTCATGTTTGACCTTTGGGCCCCAGTTCACTGATAAAGATCATGAAGCTCCCTGAGAAATGGAAGTGGCATACAGGGACTTTGGAGCAAAGGACAAAAGGGTGGGAAGTAGAAATGGGACTCATGTGTCCTGCAAATCTTCAAATTAAAGACACTAAGTTCTTAAATGTTTGCTACTTAAAACTTAGTAAGTTATCAAATATTTGAGGGTTTTCTAGGCTTAAAAAAAAAAAATCCCTGAAGTATAAACTGACTGACTAAAGTTTTCCTTATGTCAAACACTTATGTTAATTTGTATTTCTAGTAGGAAAAACATCTGTAGTTACCTTGAACTGTAATTTACTTATATGTGCACATACTATTTTTATATAGAGACAAAAAATGGCAACTTACAATCATGGGCAGTTTGCGACTATCCCGGTAGAGGTTTGTGTAGCCAACATAGAGCAGAAGGGCAGCAATGCAGTACAGGAACACAAAGACTGCAAAAGTAACGTAGAACTGTGCAGAAGAGGAGTAATCACCTATGAGGACATGCTTTTCCCAGTTCACCTCACACACATTGACTTTTGGAGGTGTATGAAATGATGCCTGATTCAACCTATTAAAAAAAGACTCAAATAAATACATGAATGACTGGACTTTCCTAACACAGAAATACTTGAGAATATTGACATTTCAAAATATAATCCTCAAATACACTAAAAACATTTTCTTTTTGAAAAATCAAGATTTAAATATTTAACTAAACCAAAAATCTCATACTACATATACCCAAAAGTTTATTCAGTCATAGGTTTATGACAGATGGAATATAAATGGAATTAGACATTTAGATACTATCTTCCTGTAATAAAAATTTATCATATTAGAAAGAATTAAAAAATACTTTATAACTCACATTTCTATTCTAAGAGGCAGAGGTCTGTGTCACTAATTCTAGGAGACCAATTGTGATGGTCGTCTTCTTTTTGTTTTTTAAAAGGTATTTTCAACCAACCCGGAGACTCAATTTTAATTTTTACTGAATGTGTGTGGATATATGTATGTCTTTATGTGTGCCTGCATGTATGTCTGTATACCACCTGTGTGCCCATGATGGCAGAGGCCAGAGGAGTGCATCAGATTCACTGGAACTAGAATTCACATAATTGTGAGCCATATGTGGGTGCTGAGAATTGAACCTAGGTCCTCTGAGAGAGTGACCTTAACTGCTGAGCCATCTCTTCAGCCCCATGGTTCATATTTTAACCCTTGATTAACTAACTGAATGAAAATCCACACTGCCTTCTAGTTTTTCCATTTATATATTATAAAGCCAACGTCATTAAAGATGGTTAATATAACAAAATGAATGGATAAGAGATGGGAAATCTTTGATGATTAGTAAGCTCTCAGGATACACAGATCTCTAATGCAGTATTTTATTTGCAGAGAGTGCAGGAGTACAGGCCTTTAGTATAACACTCAAGAAGCAGAGGACGGCAGATCTCTATGAATTCCTGGGTCAGCTGATCTACAGAGCAAGTTCTTGACCAACTAGGGCTACACAGTGAAATCCTGAAACTATATTTAATTCTCTAAACATTCTTAAAAATTATATTTCCAATTTATTGGACAGAAACTTGAGTCTTTGAGAGGTCAAGTAAAGCAAGCTAAGCAAAAGATTCATATCCTAGACTCAATATTTACAATGAACTTTTCAGTAAAATACTGAAGTCATGGAGATACTTGTTACTGTTTTCCTTTTAAAGTAAAATAAACATGGTTTTATTCTTGAGAAACTTATGTATTCTTTATGTATGTCTTGAAATAACATAATAATGACTATTAGTTCGGTAACTGCACAAATATGAGAAATGTGTATCTTCATAAACTATGTTTGCGTCTTGGTAACAGACAGGCTCACTAATTGTTTTTGGAGACAGGGTCTCTCTATGTAGCCCTCAGTATCCTGGAACTTCTTATGTAGAACCAGGCAGTCCTCAAACTCATTGACATCCCCCTGCTTCTGCCTCCTGAGTGCTGGGATTAAAGATATGACATGATGGCTGGCCTATATGAAATTTCTCCATAGGTTCATATAAAGAATGTCTGGTTCTCTAGTGACATTATGGTAGGTTCTGGAACTTCAGCAAGGGGCTTTCCTAGAGAAAGCAGGATGTTTATGGGCATTCTTGCTTTACCGTTGAGATGAAGAGCCACCTTCGCTACACATACTCACTACTATGATTTTCTGCCCAAGTGCATGAAGCCAACTTAGTATGGTACAGCCTCTGAAACTGTGGGCCAAAAAAATTCTTTCTTCTTCCTTTTGTCAGATATATGGTCTCAGCAACTAGAAAGAAATGAGTATACTCCCCTTTGTACAGTTCCTTCTGGAGACTAGGAAAAATCTGCAGACAGGCAGATTATGCAGTCTGTACCACTGTCTGCATAAAGACCACAAATAAACATGCACATCTGAAACAGTCTAGCACCTTCAGGAAATACAAGTTGGAAAACATTCCTAAGTCCATGCATCTGAGGCAGGGTCTTGCCATACCAGATCGTCTTGAAACTCTCCTACCTTAGCTTCCCAAGAGCGGGGACTGATGAGATTACAGGCCTCTGCCTGCATCCAGAATTGTTAAAGATCCTAATGACTGAGTATGAAGTCAGAACAGCTCTTAAACAAGTAAAAGATAACTCACCTGAATGGATAACCAAAAGTAGCTGTAACCGTCTTATTGTCACCAGTTTTATTAGGACAGTTCACTTGAAATTCTGTTTTGCCCTTAAACCCACCACAGGTGGCAAACGCAAAGATGGAAGCAAACTACATAAAATGAGACCAAAAAATAGGAAAAAACAAAACATTACTATAACCAAAAGAAAGGTCATTAAAACATATGTATATGATCATTAAAAACAAGTTCATAAAGTATTCTAGAAATTACTAACCATACACTACAAACTTTATAAAAATGTGCAAATGTCAACAAATGAGATTCTATTTTCCCAAGTATAATATACAAGCCCATACAAAATGAAATTCAGAGAAGACTTGTTGGGCATGGTGGCAGAGGCAGGTGGATTACTTTGAGTTCAAAGCCAGCTTGGTGTACATATAGTCAGAGTTCCAAGTCAGCAAGAAATACGAGAGGCCCTGTCTCAAAACAAGCAAACAAAAAACAAAACAAAACAAAAAGAAATTAAAATAAGACCCATTTTCCCTATCAAAATTTTAAATGCAAATAAACTGAAGTAAATGTCAACGGTTCTTGTTTTCAAAATACACATGGAATCTACTTATCACTACTTCCTAATCTAAATGACCATCATATCAACCTCTTGGCTGGATTCTGCACTAATAGCCTCAATAGTAGTGTTCCTGGTTCCCCCTTTGCCACAATTTCAGTACACTACTAATAAAACAGCCTCTGCAGTTTAAACACACATATAAGGCAGAAAGAATAGGTACTCTCTTCTAAAAGCCCTCAAACAGCTCCTGAGTTCTTAAATGTCTTTTAGTTCCCTAATATCTTTAAGTCAAATACTATGTTCACCTTTTCCTTTACATTGTAATTCCATACATTACATGTCTGCTGGCTGGTCAGTAAGTAAACAACTCCTTCACGGTCTCCACTGGCTATTCCTCTGCCGTAATACATGCTCACATTCTCACTTTCTCAGCTTACTGTGCCGATGTATCTCAGCAGAGAGGGTTTTCCCTTACTAACCTTCTCTAATATTCTATGTACACTGTTTTATTTCTTCTTCATCACCTTTAAGATTGCCTACCTAACTATACTTACTGTTTGTCCTTCCCAGAATAGAAAACTAAAGAGATTTGGGGTCTCTTTGCTAAAAGTTATACAAACGATTGCCTACCTAACATACTTACTGTTTGTCCTTCCCAGAATAGAAAACTAAAGAGATTTGGGGTCTCTTTGCTAAAAGTTATACAAACGAACAGTAGAAACATTTTTATGTATAGTTCCTATTAAAGCCTATAGTGTTAAATATGTGATACTATAGTTTGGATGAGCATTCCCTAGATGCCAGTACATACTGCAAACCTTTAGGAAGTGGAGCCTTACTAAAAGAAAGGTCATTATTTTCAAAGAAATATTGGAAACCTGACCGTATCTGTCTCTTTCTGCTTCTGGGTTGTCTTGAAGCTGAGCTGCTAAAGCAAGCACTACTCACCACAGGCCCAACAGTGACTGAGCCTGCCAACGATGGACCAAAACCACTCAAACTGAGAATCTAAAACCTGTTCTCGTTTTAGGTAGACTACCCTCAATTATTTGGTAATAATGGAAAAATACCCTCAAAATTAATGGAAATCTAGATATGGTTTCTTGTGAATCATTCCAGGCTATTAAATCTTACCAGGGTATTAAATTTAATTCCAGGGTATTAAATATTATACTCAGTATTGAAATAATAATCAGAGGTTCTTCCAAAGAAGAAATACACAAAAAAGAATTTGGTAACACATCTAAAGAGCCTGAGGTAATGTCTATGCACAGTTTGAGATATTCTGCTAAGATTTCATATGTACTGATAGATATGGATATTCTCTCAAAATAAATACACATTAATATATAGAGTAGGGGAAAAACAAGAACTCAGTATTAGGAATAAACCACATTTAAGGTTATTAAAAATAAAAATAATATAAACAAATGGAACCAATAGATCAAATTAAAGAGGCCAGAAGCAGATTGGAATCTTGGACATTTTTTACCTGAGAGAGTTTGCCTCTGCACATGCACAAGGGCTGTGCTGACTATAAGGTATGTCTTCATACTTTGCCATAATTCCATCAACAGGAAAAGCTTAATTTCCCTTAAGTTTTACCTACACAGGGTACCAAATAGAGCAGAAGGAACAAGTCTAATATTACATTATAATAAGACTGCTCTTTCTGGCCTTCGAATATAGCTCAATTGATAGCTTGTTTGCCTACCATGCAAGAAATCCTGGGACTGATCCCAAGACTGAATAAAACAAGCATATCTGTGATCCCTGTAGTTAGGAGGTGGAGGCAAAGAGGACCATCAATTCAAGGGCACCTTTGGCTACACAGTGAGTTCTTCACAAGCTGAGATATACATGACTGCCTAAAACAAGCAAACCACCTTCCTGCTGCCAATTTATGTCTCTTGTCTTCTCTTGAACTTTCTCATTATTTCACAAATCTCACTGCCATGTTGGGAGGAGATTCAGACTATTCAGATGTTTGTGATTTTTGTTTTTGAGAAAGGGTCTCACTACTCTAGCCCAAGTTAGCCTGGAGCTCATAGTGATCTCCTTATGTGTTAGGCGCACAGGTAGGAACCACTATATCCAGCATGTAGGTCTCTCCTGTGCTCCATGCCACATGCTAGGGACTAAACCTAAGGACTGGCGTAAGCATGCTACGCCAAGTGCGCTACCCCTACACCCTCAACCCCCTCAGGCAAATTTTAGAGGCTTAAAGAGCATGCGACTGCCTATAACTAACTATATGACTGAGTTTGAGGCTAGGAGAGTAGTACAACCCTGACCAATAGCTGATAATAACCTCAAGAGAAGCCCAAACCCAAACTCCCAGACCCCTTCCACATAGAACTATGAGACAATAAATATCTGTTGTTTTACGTTGTTAAGCTGGGACAATTTATTATACAGTAATAGATAATTAGTAAGGGGCTATTCAATAAATGGCTCAAGTGAGTTGCAAACTTAAATGAGAAAGCTTTAAAAACAGAAAATCTCCAACTATATAGGGGAATTAAGATTCTTTTTAAAAGTACTACCATAAAAGATAGTTAATTCCAACTACAGATAAAAGAATTAAAATCAAAAGTCAACTTTTGAATATAAAGCAAGTTACAAAGTAGGTGAAATACTTGTAAGAAAAATGTCACAAAGGACTCACTAGTCCAAAGGTCTAAGGAGACCCTTTCTCATTCACTGAGACTTACATATGAATGTTCACAGCAACACTGTTTATATCAAAGGAGGAGGAAGGGAAAAGCAATAAGAAAACTGATGGTGGTGGTATATTCTTACAACTCAAAGTTATATATTAAAAAAGATACAGGTGTAGTCTAGTTACTACTTTGGCTCCCTGTCTTCTTGCACTATACTCAAACCATATTCTAAAAAAGATGTATGTGCATTAGTCAAAGTTTTCCTTGCATGTGCCTGAACCACCTGAATGCCTGGTGTCCTTAGAGGGCAGAAGAGGGCAACGGAGCACCAGGAACTGGAATTATGGATGGTTGTGAGCTGCCACATGGGTGTTGGGAATAAAACCCAGGTCCTTTGCAAGAACAAGTGCTCTTAATATCTAAGTTATCTCTCTAGCCCTTCACTCTTAGAAGAGGAGGAAGAGGAGGAGGAAGAAGAGGAGGAGGAGAAAGAGAAGGAAGAAGGAAAAAGGTACAGGAACTATAGCTTGTCACATTAATATAGATGAATTGTAGAAACCTGATGCTGAGTTAAAAAAAAATCATGTTGCATAAGATTATACAGAATATGAAAACATTTAAACAGGCTTTTGTTTTAAAGATTAAGCCTTACTTTGTAGATAAGGCTGGCCTTCAACTCAGATAACTGTGTACCTTGCTGTCTCCACTTCTGTGTTTTGGCTTGCACCAGCATCCCCAGTCTAGAACTATTGTTTAAAACCGGCTCGTATCACATGCACAACTCTTTGTTTGGGCATAACCAGTTTTCACTGTGACAAACTTTTCCTGTTTCTAATCTCATTCCAATCATCTCGCATCTTGTATTGTGTAGGCTCTAAAGAATCAAATCCAATAAAATAGCCATCAGCTACTGCTGGCTGCTGAACAGTGAGTGTTGCCTTAAACTGTGACACGCTGTTAGTGTAAAGTATGCCATGGATTGAAAAGATTTAAAATAAAAACACACAATCTGGGGCTGGGCGTGTAGTCAGTTGTTAAGGGAGTTGCCCAGCATGTACTAAGTTCTGTGTTTATTCCCGGGTACTGCATAAACTGGAAGTAATGGCACATGTTGGTAATTCTAGCATTCTGGAGGCAAAGGGGATCAAAAGGTCAAGGTCAGCCTTAGCTACACAGAAACCTTTGTTAACACAACATTAAATTACTCTGTGACTTGTATATTTTTGTTTGCTTTTATTTTTTGAACAAAGTTATTTTAGAATGATGTCACACTAACCTGGAATAGCAATCTGATCATGTAACCCTAGTTTAAAGAGACTCTGCCAATACTTTTCAGGTCTACGTTTAAGAAACAAAACAAATATTTTCCAAATATAGCATCAATGGCAGCTGCAACTTTTTCTTTCTAGATATGGCTGAACTATGTTCTCTGCCAGGTACTATAATTATGCACATTGTACTTCTACTGTTTCTGAAACATACCAGTATTTATGTCTTAGTTGTATACATATTCCTCTGAGAATGGCCCCATTCCTGAATTTTTTTTAAAGCTTCTACCTAATTCACAGTGGTAAAACTGACAGTTCTCCTGGACTGCTACAAACATTAACCCATTCTGTATTATCTCTACCAGCAGTATTTTTCTTGTGTTCTTGTCATACAAAAAAGCAAAAACAAAAAGCTACCTTAGCTTCTTAATGTAGGAATCAGAGAGTATTGTACTGTCCTGTCAAGTGTTACATTCACACTAGCAATTCTTGTATTCACCTTACCCAGAAAAAAGGCACAAGACACACATTTATAATACCAAAACACCCAAGATAATTTTAGAGGAACTATACAACCATCTCTCTAATTTTTTTATTCTACAAAATGTCTGATTAAGATTAGAAGTTATATACTAGCTGGAAGTGTTGGCATATACCTTTAATTCTAGCACTTGGGATGCAAAGGCAGGCAGATTTCTGAGTCTGAGACCACTCTGATCTGTATATCAAGTTCCTAACCAACTGGGGCTATGTAATAAGACTCTGCTTCAAGTAACCACAAACAAAACAAAAACCCCTACCCAAACCAGTAACTTTTATACTGCATGCTCATCAGTAAAACCTAACCTATATCTAAGATTTGTCTAATTCTTTCAGTATTTACTTTTAAAATGTTAAATCCCAGAGCACTACACATAAAAGCTGGGTTTCCTGATAATGCAACATCAGAATCACATTCTCATAGAAAAGCAATCAGATGGAACAGAAGTGACATTAAAAACAGGGCAGAAACTTTCCAGATTGGTTCCCTCTCTATTGCAGGATGCATTTTAAAGCTGGGAATCACGTTATTTTTTTCTCTCAGTTTGCTCCATTCACTCACTTTACCTGAGTAGCTCTATGAACCTGTTAATCATACTATTAACACTACATTAATAAATAACTGACACTAGTTAGTTCCTTGCCCGTTCTATAATTCATTTTTCCCAGCCCCAGCTACCCAAGAATAGTGACACCACACACATGAAATTCAATCTTCAGTGAGCATCAGCTTAAACATTTAAACTTCTATTTATATAGTTTTAGACAAATTCAAACCTTACTGCAGGCCTGGATCATTAAGAAGGTCATATGTGAATGTAGTAAACTAGCTATTCTGAATCCCATACTTGGAAAACCAGAATAACTTCAGTTACTTTCTCACGTTTTGTGTTCATATATTCTAATGTGAGAGTCACTGTCTAGACAAGTTTATGGAATAAAATAGCTGTAAGCAAACTAATCTTTATATAATGTGGTTTGAAAATGTCAGCTAAATGTATAGAGAGATAATACATTCATGTCAAAAGAGAACTGGAGGCCACATTGTAAGATAGAAACAGATTCTACTTAATTAAATTAGAAGTTGGGGGAAAGACATTTATTGCAATACCATTCAAATGCAGACTGAAAAATATAAGCTGGGTGTGTGGCACGTATGTATAATTCCAGTACTCAGGAGTTAGAAGCAAGAAGATCAGGAATTTAAGGCCAGCTTCAGCTATAAAGTAAGCTTGAGGCCAGCCTGGGCTATATGAGACCTTATCTCAAAAATCAAACTAAAGAAAAGAAAATATATAAATGTAAATTTGTTCTAAATGTTCATTATGTCTTAAGGTACTAATATCAAAATGTACACCCAAATTATAGATGCACAGAGGAGCTTTGTGCAAAAAATTTACACTGGTGAAAGTCATGCAGAAAAAAATTAAGGACACCTGGTGTTTTCAGTAAATTATTCTATAGCCAGAGTCACAGTACTATTTCCTCTTTATAGACCTTACTTCTCAAAATCCTACTGGAAAATACTGAAATTCACCTAATTTATAAGTGCTGAGACAAAGCACTTCTAATTGTAGGATCTTCACTAGTTTTAAGATCAGTGTCACTATTAAACCAAAGTTATCTATATAAATTTCTTTATGTTTAATATTTCATTTTGAAAGTAAGCAATTAAAATATTTAGAAATAGACCTGAAAATATACTGCATGTGAATGTTCCTATAAAAATACATTTATTGTTTTTACTAAATTAAACACTGAGAACACTGACACTTCAAGTTACTCTCATGCAATGAGCAATGAAATCGGAATCAAAATGCTTATTTAAACTCTGCACGCCTACAGTACAACCACACGAACTTTTGCTGACAGGCCCTTGCCCCTCAGGATCTAGACTCCTGAGACATAGCTGAAAGAGCTAGAAGTCTTTTCTGATTAAGATTAATGAAGAAATCATTATGCTGAAAGCGTCTATGTCATCTTTACTCTTAAAACATGTCTGGTTGAATACAGAGCTATATATTCCAAGGAATATAAATATATTTACTTTAAATCATTTTCCGGGCCAGTGGCTCAGCTGCTGGCCACTAAGCCTCGTGACCCAAATTGGATCACTAGGTTTCACATGGCAGAAGGAGAACCAACTCCAGCAAGTTATCCTCTGACCACATGTGATAAATAATAATGAAAAAAACTCACAGACTTTTCAATTATGTTCATGATCTCTCGAGTAAATTAGCACCATTGTTGCTGATTTGGCTGGCGTGACATAAATAAGTTGTAATATGGAATACTAGTAAAATTGTTGCCATTGATAAAATTTGTGTTTTTAAATTTAAAAAAAAAAATGGGTTTTCTCCATGTGTTTCAGGGTATTTGATGAAAGTTTGTTTCTTCCCCAGAAGGGAGACTGGTCCAGGTCTTCCTTGTTAGGTGGCTCTACCTTAAGTGTGAGTGCACATATACACATAAGATTTCGCTAATCTGTGCACACCCATAATGGAGCCAGAGGCCAATCCAATGTGAGATGTCTTCCTGTACTGCTCTCTGTCTTATTTTCTGAGGCAGGGTTTCTGACTGAACCTGAAGCTTATTATTTCTGCTTGACTGGCAGGCCAGGAGCCCCAGGGACCCACCTATCTCTATCTGACAGCACTGAGGTTACAGATGTGTACCTCTGGGGATCCAAACTCAGGTCCTCAGGTTTCTGCAGCAAGCACTTTGCCCACTGAGCCATTTCCCCAGTCTCTCTTTTTACCTTTTGAAGTACTCATATCTAACTAACGCATGTACCCAGAGGTTTTGTTGAAGCTTCTACTCTATTCTGTTTTTCATTGCCAACAATGTTTTTCTTATAGTAAAACATTAATCTCAGCCTGAAGACCCCTGAGAGTTCCCAAAACCTTCCCAGACACCTACAAAGGTAAAAAACAAAACAAAACAAAAAAAACTTTTTGTAAAAACACGAAGACATTATTTATTTGAGTATATTGACACTTGCACTGATTAAGCAAATGGATTAAAGCCTAAAACTGCTGGGCTTTGGTAAAACTCTGCAGTATTACCAAAGTATATTCATTACCGCACACACAGCAGCTTGGAAATTAAAAGATTCACTTAAGAATATGTTTGACAGCTGGGCAATGGTGGTGCACACCTTTGATCCCAGCACTTGGGAGACAAGGGCAGGTGAGTCTCTTAAGTTGGCGGCCAGCCTAATTCACAGAGTGAGCTCCAGGATAGCCAGTACTACACAGAGAAACCCTGTCTCAAAACACACAATTAAAAAAAAGAGTGTTTGATGAAGCAGTAAAAATTAGTTTAACAGAAGTGGGAAACATAAAGGGTTTTGTTGCATATCAAATTATAATGGCTGGCTCTAGACAAAGTATTTAAACAAATGAGCTGTAAACTGAAACTAGTTTTCATTTTTCTTTGTAATACCACCAGCTTTCTCTGATGGTCAACCTTCACTGAATGTGTTACATTACTGGACATCTACCCACTAAGCCTACATTAATAAGGTTTCTGATTTTACCGAGACTGTTTTTGCTAATGTCATCAACAGTCTCCTGAATACTAAAAACAAGAGGCATGCTTTGGCTCTTAGTTTTAAGTAAGTTCTCCATGGCACCTGGAATTATTGACCATTCTTCACTTGAAATTCTAACACTGATGTCAAGATGTTTCTATCTTCCTAACTTTTCTTTTTTTCTTTGCTGGCAGGACAAATCTCTAGTCTGTACTAGTATTTTTAAAGTGTTAGGTTCATATATACCAGGGCCTACAGGAGACTGACAGACACACTATGTGAAGGAATCATCAACGACATTTCTTTAACAACAATTTAAATACTTTTCTATTCTTCTTAATGATTTCTACCACAGACTCATCACCAACCCAAGTCAGAAATATGATTGTCATCATAAAAGTGCTACTTCTATACATAGTTTAATTTCTCGTCATCTCCGTCCTCACTACAATTAATTTTAGGTACAAATAGCTTCTAAAGCAGCAGGTATCTCTCCAGGTTTGGCCATTTTTATACTGTTAACTAAAATTTTCTAAAAGGCAAATTCACTTGGAATCTGAGCTTAACTGGACACTACTCAAATACGACCTAATATTCTATAACTTGTACACAAAGGACCAGTTTTTCAAGATTAACCTCAGAAGGAACAAGGGCTTCACACTTGTTATAATCATTTAGAGCCATACTTTTGCCCAATATGTTCATCCAACCAAATACCTACTTACATAGCCAATGCTGCCTTGATTTTTCCTCCCACTAACAGGATTCTTTTTGCCTAGAAAGCCAATCCCTACCTACCACCCAAGTGAGCTAGTATTCATTCTTCAAGTGTTCTTCTATCTATAAAGTCTTCCCCAATGATGCCTTCCTGTTTACTACACTTTACAAATTATCTTTAATACAGAATTCACCATATGGCATTTTTATAGTCTCCATTACATCCTTGAATGGTCATGAGAAAAAGATGGTTTTATTCACATCTGTAAGCTGGCGTTTAGCACAGTGCTGGTATATGATACCTACTCAAATATTTGTTGGGTAAATATTCACTACACCATTAACACTCTATAGTCTTACTACAAAATTACTGCCTGTGTAATAAAAAGTTTTCAAACTGAAAGAACTATTTTCTTAAGAAACAAAAATAATTTCAACATACAACAAATTACTACTACTTTAAAATATTCAAGAAAAGATATAAACTGCCTTTTATTTAAGTGAAAACCTAAATTATTAAACTGAATTGTAACAATGAGACTAAAATGTAAGGTTCTTTTTTTTGACCTTTACATTTCTTTGATTTCTCCCCTATGACTTTTGGAATTAAAATATCAACCTTCTTCTAAACTTAGGTTTGCACAGAAAGTCACGTGTCTTTTGCCAGTTGCAAGACACCTGCAGCATTTCAGTTTTCATAAAATTGGAGGCGTACAGTGTAAATACAAAAATCAGAACAGTCATTGGAGAACTTGAAGTTCTATGTTAAAACACATGCACTAAACTGGGGAGTTCTTGTTTCCACCATCAAAATGAATTGTGAAGGAATTAAACGTTATCGGCTACGAAAACACAACCTGACTGCACACTGGGCAAATAAACGCCAAGTGCTTACATTAAGTCTTAAAAACAGCACCGAACTATACTGAGCCTCTAAGTTTGAAGGAAAATCGCAGTGCTTGATAAACTAGCCGCATGTGACAAGGTCTAACTAGTAAGTCTTTTTTTGATGTTAATGATTGTTTGACAGGAAAGGGCTGAAAGCTGACTTTTCAAGCAGGATGTTGCTAAAAACTAACTATAAACAATCTCGACGTCCACTCCAGGTCAGGTATTAAATGCGCCGAGCATTTAATGCGTCGGGGCAGGGGTTTTGCCTCCGCTTCCTTGACACACACTATTTTTAACACGAGCCAGTACCAGCCGCCAGCGAAGGACACAACCCAGGTCTAGCCTCGCCTGCAGAAGGCGCGGGCCTCCGGGCGGTCGGTATCGGTTGGACCGCAGCAGGAAGTCCTGTCTTCCTTTGCGGATGGCGGTGGAGCTTGAAAAAAAAAAAAAAACCACAGCGAGCTTCCACGCCTCCGCGACTAAGGGCGGCTGGGTGAAGCCGCCGCGTACCGGCGACTCGACGCCGGCCGCCATCTCCGCCCCGCGGCCTTCGAGCGCGGGGGCTCCCTCACTACCAGGTCCCCGCCTCCCCGCAAGGCGTCCCGCGCTGGATCGGGCGAGGTCGGCGTCGCAGGCTGCACTCACCCACTCGAGGATCTTGATGAAGCCGAGCGGCTCCTTGAGCGGGTTGAGGTTGATCTGGAAGGTGGACATCCTCTGAGGGAAAGGAGGGAAAAAGAATCAGGACGCGGGGCGGAGGAGGGGAGCGGCGATACCGGAGCAACTCGAAGGCGGCGAGAGCGGGAAGGCGGGGCCGGCGGGCCTAGGGGCGGGGCTGAGGGCGGGGCCGGCGGGGTGGGGATGAAGGGCCTCTGGGGCGGGGCGGCCTGGCCTTGTGGGCAGGGCCGGGCGGCGGTTGAGTCCGCGCTGAGGAGATGGAGAAGGAGCGCTGAGCCCTGGCTGAGACGGGGCTGGGAAGAGCTGGCTCCTCCCCCGGCCGCACCTGACTCAGCCGGCTGAACCGCTGGCGAACCGAGTAGACTTTGGAAGCCATGTGTGTGCCGCGCCCCCTTCCCCAAAGCCTATCGCTTTCTCTACAGCGCACGCGCGCTCCCTAGGTTCCAGACTCGCTTCCGGCCTTCGCGAGCGCGCGGGGGGTGGGGTGGGGTCCAGGGACACGTGCGCCTGCGCAGCGGGGACCTCCACCTTGGAGGCGTTCTGGTTGCTATGCCCTTTTGTGGCTCTTACAACCCGCCCCCACAACGCCCTTCGGTCTCCTTTTTCTTCACAGTGCTCTGAACTTTTGGATGAATTTATGAAGTATGAACACAGTCAAAGCCCCACTTCAAAGCTCGTGTTAAGGGCCCTTAAAGTAATAGTTATTGCAAAACGACAGCCGACTGGCGAACCTGCCTTATGTAAGGGTACTTGAAAGTATGATTCACCAAACGTTTCCGCGGACATTTCAAAGTTGTCGGAGTCAGAGTAGGAGAAAGACCACCCGTTTTCATGGCTTGACAGGTCTCACAGGGCAACTCATCTCTCCAACTCTGTCGTCGTCTGGCGAGTTCTGTGTTTCAGGCAGTTTTGGGGGGGGGGGGTTGTTCAAGTTAACTCATCTTTTACTATTTGTCTTAGGAAACACTCTCTCCTTCCACCAGAATGAGGGGCTAATCTAGACATATCTTCTCTGGCTTCCTTGTTATCTTGCATTTTTTGGAGGGCTGGGATAGTGGCCTATCTTCATGCGTGGTGCGATGATCAACACCAACAGCGAAGGAAGGAGAATCTTTGCCGCAGAGGATCACAGTTCCAGCTTCCAGGTATTTATTTGTATTTACTAAATGTCACTGGATTATTCCATCAGAACTGGCAACTACCAGTGGGCATTTGCTACCAAGCTAACACTTCCTCCTCCTTCACTCTTATTTCCGTGTATTCCACTCAGCATTTCTCTTTAAGATTTTTTTTTTAAGTTCTTTTCTGCTGAGGCTTGTTGGATAAGAACCCACAAATAGATTACTTAGCTTTTGCTTCAAGTAAAAAATATTCAAAGTAAAATAGTCAAAATATTCAAATATATATAATATATATTCAAAGTAATTTCAGAATGAGTTAGATGCTAACAGAATGGGATAATGTTCATCTTGCAACTTTATAGAGCTGAGAGGTCCGAAATAATTTGTACCCCCGTGGTTCATTCCTTTAGTCCTGACACCAGTAAGCTGGCTGAGGTTTGCTTGACTATATATGCAATTGGATAAGAATTGTGGGTAGGCAGGGTAAGCAGGTAAGGAGCTGGTTTCTTGCAGCCTTCATTTCTGTTAGGCAGCAGTGAGTGGTGGCTGAATCCAGACAGAAGCAGCAGCAAGTGGCACCCTCTAGTGTTGCAACCCCCATACCTTAACCCTACAAGTGTTCCGGTTTGTAAATCTAGAACCCTGGAGTTCCTAGACCCTTGGCAGCTCTTGGCCCGGGATGAGACCTTTGACCCTGAAGGCTAACCAGCTCTCTGGAACTCTTGTGGTGACAGGGCCTGCCCTTGTTCTTTTCTGGCTGATTATAAGGTTTTATCCATTAGACTTGACTCTACACCTGGACTGCTAGGACTGCTCACCTTTGCCTCCTTAGACACAGGGTACCTGCTACTGCTGTGGGGGCCATTTTGTCACCACTGCTTTCCTGCCTCTGTGGCTTTCCTTTCTGTGTCACCATCTTATCCTGCACTAGTAAAAGTAGGCAAGACCTCTTAAGAGCAGTTGTGTGGGAGCCGAAGGCTGCAATACCAGAGGAGTTAACAACACCAGAGCATCTCTGACTCAGCACACTGAGTATACCTGGACATCCTCTTATATAGCCTGAGGACTATGTCCACCAACACTGAACAAGCACAACTGTTGGTTTTAAATAAATCATACCCAACACTTTGAGCCAATCACAGATTTGTTTCTTAACACCCACCACCCGTCAAGTAGCCTCTTCAGTAAACTCCCAAGGGAGGGGTTACCTATCTGGTCACTGTTGAAATGACTCCAGGACTATCTAGAGTGGGGCTTAAAGTAGCAAAAAATCTTATATAAACTTTTTCAAACAGCACTGTGCCTTCAAGAAGCAGAGCAATCAGCTACAACCTTTGCATAATTGTCTTAAGGTGTCCATGGGATGTTGAAGATGGCCAGTGCGGCCATGAGACTGGTCCTGTTCATCATTGAATACATAGTTATTTTGCTCAAGGTAGCCAAATTGCTCCATTCTCAATGTCCATGCCAATTTGTAGGAAATTCATTTCACATCAGAAGGAACATTTAAAATATAAGCTTAATAATACACTTATTAGTACAGGCAGTGCCCCAGGGACAGGCAGGTTCCTAGATCTGCCTCAGTCACAGCTATTCAGGATGCTGAGGCAGAAGGCTCTTTTGAGTCCAGGAACTGAAATGCCTTCAGCCTGGGTGATATAATCTGAACCTATTTCTTAATGTTTTTTTTCTTTTGAGACTCTGTAGCCTTGGTTGGCCTTGAATTCACAGATGTCCACCTGCCTCTGCCTCCTGAGTGCTGGACTAAAGCTGTGTACTGTCCTCAGGATGATTGTGGTGGTGGTGGTTGTTTTCTCTGTCTCTTATTTTAGTCTCAGGAATTAAGATAGGCTGGACTCTTAACCTATAAGTTGCATGTTATATTATCTCTCTCCTACTTTTTATCTCTTTTCTCTCGTGCTTGTTCAAACCCACCAGTGGAACTTCCCAGGAAATCTGCTAGACTATAATCCTTGAACTTTAAGAGGGTCCCTTCATTGGCCCTGAGCCATTGGTTTTTAAATATAGAGACCACTTAGGGTGGTCTGAGCCACATAGGGTCACTTGTCAGGATGTGAACAGAACCACAGGAAGCACGAGCCTTCAGTCACATATGGCATGGCACTGCTGCCTTTTACGGTCACTATGCCCCAGAAAGAGTAGCTGCATCAATCTTTAAATTAGATAGCCAAAAAGAAACAAAGACTTAGTGTTAGAACAACAACAACAAAAAACTATTTAAGGAGATCACACTTTGTTGGACAGAGAGAGTTGTAAGGAAGACTCTTCTAGTGATAAAGAAATATAAAACTTGAGACTGGGATTTTAGAAAGCAAAGAAAATAATTTTTTTATAATGGAACATCACACAGAGCAAAATTATTCTAATCTTTTCTGTATGGATCTAGTTTTATTTAACCTGTTTGTATTGAAATTGAGCATAGTTCTTAGCACCTTTCAAGCCTGAATTATATTGAAGCAATAAGTAAATAGGAGAAATGTTCTAATTTGAGATGTTTGTCAGGAGCCTTCTAGGATAACCAGGTGGCCTTCCTGGAGGCGGCCCGCCATTTTTGCATGGTCTGTGATGGGTGAGCTCTATAAGGTAACATCCCAGAGAGACTTCATTTCAGGATTGCATCTTGCAGCTGATATGCCTTTTCTGTCATTATTAAATTAATATAATAATCCCTGGGCATTAGCCCACCCTATTGAGCAGATTTCCTGAAGATCAACATAAAGATGAACTTTCATGAATTAATGCTGTTTAGATCAATTAATGATTTTACAGAATCCCTGATTTAATTCAAATAATCCTAGGAAGAAAATTTTAAGAGATGGTTTTAGTAGTTTTCTAGAAAGATGTAACAAACTTAGAACCAAGAATAGAATGTGCCCACTCCTCATAATAGTAAATAAAGGCTACATAATAAGAAATGCAATGAGCTTTCATATTTACACTAAAAAGAGAAATAGGCTTGGGACAAATTTGTGTTCAAGGAAACAATTCTGGTCCAAGGATGAAGCCACAGGATGTACTATGATAAGACAAGGCCATGAGAAACTGTTGCTTTGAACTTAGAACAAGTTTATATAACGAAACACTGCTTTGAACTTGTTATTGATAGCTTTCTGTTACTCCCCTTTTATGTAACATTTTATCTATGAGGTGATTCATTCTTACATAGAGAACTGTTTGTATTGAGGATATAAAAGGCAATAAAGAAAGGTGGTGTGGCCATTTTCCTCTTCGCCTGGTGTGTATGTGTCTGTGTGAATAACATCTTTCCTTTCCTTTTTCTCTGTGGTTCAAAAAGAGTTAATGAGCTCCATGGCCAGTGAGAAGCTTCTGGCTGACAGGCCAGAAAAAAAGGAGCACTAGCAATAGATCCTCTACTGAATTTTCTGCTGCTACACAGCATATGCTGATTGCCAGGGAATTCTGTAGCAAGTTTATAAAGTAAATAAGAGTTAAGTTTTTCGACAGGCAGTGGTGGCGCACGCCTTTGATCCCAGCACTTGGGAGGCAGAAGCAGGCGGATTTCTGAGTTCGAGGCCAGCCTGATCTACAGAGTGAGTTCCAGGACAGCCAGGGCTACACAGAGAAACCCTGTCTTGAAAACAAAACAAAACAAACAAACAAACAAAAAGAGTTAAGTTTTTCAGCACTTAATGAAGCACAGAACAGAGAATTAAAAGGCCAGAGGTCATCGATCTTCTGACCCACATGTACAGGTTGTGCCCCACTTCATCCCTTTCCAGCCGGGCAGGCTCTCAGCAGATATTATTATTACCATCAAAATACTAAAGTTTCTAAAGAGAAAGAGTTTATTATATAAATAACTTTTGCAATGATATAAGTTGGCTTTTGTTGGTATTTTATACTTTTTGGAGAACTTCAGTCATATTTCAGGTGACCTTTGAGTTTAGAAAAAGATAAGAATTATGATCCATATCTTTAATGATCTGGAAATCAGGTCTTAAAGGAAGAAAGCATTTCAGAAAGGGATTCACAGAGGAAGTGATGTAGCACTATGTCGCAGCCCGTACTGCCCGTTCCGGTCCGAGGGTCAGGGTCTAGCGAGAGAGAGAGAGTGGGGATAAAGGGGAAGAGACGCGAAGAATGGAGACAAGACAGAGATTCTGATCAAGTCTCGTTTATTGAAGGGAATTCTGAGCTATTTATAGGCTTTTGCCACGTGCCTTGTAGGTGCGTGGATACCACGTGCCTTGCAGGTGTTGATATGACGTAAGCCTTACAGGCGTCTATAGCGTGGACAGCACGTGCACCGCAATGCCTTGCAGGCTTGGATAGCACGTGCGCCTTATAAGCATGTATGGTGTAGATAGCACGTGGATAGCACGTGAACTGCAATGCCTTGCAGGCGTGACTACCACGTGCACCTTGCAGCTGGGGCCAGTAAACAGCAACACAAAATATGTGGGATATCAGAGTGTGCTTCAGCTGTTGTAGGCTATTGAAAACCAACTCTTTCGTCAGGGTATATGGTTCCAGATGGCTGCAAAGTTGATCTAGCCGCTTTCTGCTAAAGTCGGCTCCCAACAGCACTAAAGTTTGAACAGAGGTGTGTCCGGCTTCCTTAGGTAGGCGGCTAGGACAGAGCACAGTGGTTGAATGTCCTATTGGACATTCTATGGTCAGCTCTTCCATGTGTGGCAGGTAGGGGAGGGAGCATTTGTAGAGAACTAGCCATACCTACCTCCCTTCAAGTGTGGACTGTAGGCTTGACAGAAGGTTAGTTTCTGGCAAAACTGAGTGACATGGGGAGAGGAGATCTTAGTTTGAAAGAGACACTGTGGCAGGAGTATAGAATACGAACAGGGAAGATCCCTAGCTGGTATTGCACAATAGCTGGTGTGTTCTAACCCGTTGGTAAGGAGCTCTCAGGCCCCAGTGTGGTAACAGTGACTGAGGACAGGCAGCCAAGGTAGCAACACTAGCACAGCATTGCATGCAACAGAAACATGAGGTTGGAAAGCAGGAAAGCACTGGGTCCTGACTGGATCTGTCATGTGTGCACGCTTTCCCAGAACATTACTAGTTCACTTTTTGTTTACTCTGCGTCAATTTTGCATATGTCAATTAACAGTGACTGATTATTTGTGGTACTAAACCAGGATTTGAGAATGAAGACAAATCATCCCCAGGGGTGGTGAGTTTAGCAGGCTACCTTCCCTGGTAAGCAGCGTCAGTATGAACATTGTACAAACCAGTTTTGAACAATCTGTCTCAGAAGTCATTATTCAGAGGACTTCCATGTTTTATTTCCTCTAGAAAGCAGAGCCCCTGGAGGCCTCTACAGGGTTTTCAACTTTAATATTGTATTATATAGAAGGCTTTCTCTTGATATTAGGTGAGAAAAGCAGCATGAACCAGTTCTATAAGAATAATTTGCATCTCCTGTTTACTATCTCACAGAGAACTGGGTTCCTGCCAAGAAGAACATGGAGTGTGATAGATTTTCCAGGACAGTGACCAGGGTGGTCAAAGTGCTTTGTTTTAAGCCTACCAGACAGGAAGGCCTGAGGATCTGAACTTCCTAGGTCTACAGAGAGGAGACTGTGGAAATCCTGATTAGTTCTCCCTCCTGATCCTGGGTTTCTAGAATCATCATGATCTTCTGAGTGGTTCACAGCATTTACTAGGAACAGACCACCAAAAGTGATCACTTTCCATGAGGGCCTCTTTAGAGACAGAAATCTATAATCTCAGCAGCAGCAACAACAACAGACTCATCTTGGGATGTGTGAAGAGGGAAATACAGAAATGACATAGTGGAAATAAGCTGGAAAATACAAATACCAACAACACAGAATACACTGGAAGTTTGTATATAATTGCTTTAGGCTAAAGAAAGTACTTCACATAGCAGCTGGGTTTCTAGAAAGTTAATTGTAAATGCAATTTAGTCTAATTACTAATGTGCTTTAGGAGATGGTCATTTAAAGGATCCCTCAGGGTAACCTGCTCTGATCGTTTGTTTTATTTCATAGCTTTTTGTGTCTTTTACACTTTGACTTTTTGCTTTGTTTTGTGGTGTTAAATGAATAGCCCAGGGCTGCCTCCATGGTAGGCAAGTGCTCTATACCTGCAGATCACAGTTTTGAGACAGGGTCTCTGCATAGCCCTGGCTGTCCTAGAGCTCTCTCTATAGACCAGGCTGTCCTCAAACTCAGAGCCTTCCAAGTGCACCACCATCACCTGGCCTTTGCAACATTTATTAATCAAGCATTCCTATACACCAGGAACCTTGATAAGCCCTGATTATAGAAGAAGAAGCACAGAATTGTACTTGTTCTACAAGAGTTTACATCCTCTAGGATGTAGGAGTAGGCCAATGATAACAATAAAACAGTGAGAATCATTGTCAAGTAGTGGTAGACGTAAGGGAGAACAGAGAACACACTATTTTCTGCTTTCTGATCTATAATTTAGTTGCCCTTAAAAATCTGTGGTGAAACAGATGAATTAACAAGGGCTGCAGTCTTCACAACATACACGATCTAATTCCATTGACTGGGGAGATTCTCGGAATAACCCTGTGACTCTCTTAGGCCTTTGAAATTCTACAGATTCTGTATCCTCCACCCGGAACCGCTGCCTGTGGAGTTTGACCTTGAGACCTAGCTTCTGTCTGCCATTCTCACCCCAACACCATGCCTGTGCTTCTGCTACACTTCCCCACATTTCAGTATCAAGAACTCTGGGTCAGAGGAAGAAAAGAAAGAGAAAAGGAGTTGGTTTAGGAGTAGCTAGTGACTAAGAAAGAGAAGAAGAAGGGATATGACCAGACCTTGGCAAAAAATTAACCAGAAAACTGTTCACAAAGCTTCAGCAGCTGGTGTTCAATAACTCAAAGGAGAATAGTCTAGAATGTCTCCTGAACTAAGAGTGAAGAGTTGTTATCTGAGATTTTAGGGTCAACACCTATGCTATGGAGACTCAGTCACCACTTGTCTTCAATATGCTAATTAAAAAGACAAGTCATTTGGAAGAGCGTAGAAAGGAGGTTATTTGGTGTGGCCACACTGAAAATGAGGTCCACTGACACACATTCCTCACACACTTGATCTTCAGTGTCTTGATCTAAGGTTTACATTTAAATAAGGGCAAGAGCTATGCTAATGAAGTGGTCCCAGTCACACTGTGGCTCCTCCCACTACCCATTCCCCTTTGATTGCTTTTGTCCTGGTGGCATCTGATATGTTACCAGAACTATCTAAATCTTTTGTGGAGAGACAAGTTTGTCCTCTGGTACAAGGGCTTCAGTCTACTATAAGTTTCCCGGGAAATTTTCTAATTCTTTGAAATCTTGATAGCATCATTCTCTCTTGCCAGGATAGGTACATTGTGGGAACTGTGAGGACAAAACTGCAACCTGTGTCCTGAAGGTGTGATTCTACTTGGTGTTAAGGACCAGTGAAATGTCTATGATAGGCTAAAAACACAGTCCCAGACATTTCTTTATGAAAGCATATAATTAACTAAACCTTACAAGAAAATGTCAGGTAGATAACTTGCCATCTCTTTGCTTATTTTACTGGATTTTGGGTCCAATTATCAGGTATTTATCTCCCTATACAACCCAGGATGATGGCCTTGAACTCAGAATCTTGTCTTTGATTCCTTGTATTAGAAATACAGGCAAATAACACCACACTTGGTTTGACTTTTTTTTTTTTAATATTACAAGAATAATTATAGCATTTAATAGAATACTGAGGATCAATACAAAATAGGTTTTGGATTATTCTCACCTACCTACTAGTGAAAATAGGACATAAAAGAAGATACAACTGTATTCTCCTGTCTTTTAGTAGCTCGGTTTTTATGTCTGTCCAGCATCTCTTTGAGGGCAACATATTCCCTTCTCCACACATCCCAAAGTATTCCTATTCATGTGATCTGGCTTAGGCCTGAGTATGTGTCTAGGCTCAGGTAATCTGACAATTTTATCCCACTTAGCAGCAGTGACTGGTTTATGGAAAACATGGAATGAGAGTTGAACCAGCCGAAATATTTGGGTATTTTATCAGCTGTTCAGAAACGTACCCTTTTCTGTGGGTTCATAGTCTAAATTTCTAGAGGTCTGAAGCAGTTAGAAACCATCTTGCTGCTTGTAAGAGAGAGCCAGCCATCTTAGTGGGAAATACTGAGCCTGAAGAGGCTACCTCCTGTAGCCAGGCAGAACTTCCAGTGGAGGGAAAGAGATACCAACCCACCCACAAAACCTTCAACCCCAAATTTGTCCTGCCTTCAAAAAATTCAGGAATAAAGATGGAACAGAGACTGAGGGGATGGCCAGCCAATAACTGGCCCAACTTGAGACCCATCCCATACTAGAGAGCCAACCCCTGACACTATTAATGGTACTCTGCTATGCTTGCAGACAGAAGTCTAGTATAGTTGTCTTCTGAGAGGCTTCATGTAGCAGCTGATGGAAACAGATGTGGAAACCCACAGCCAAACAGTGGTAGAGCTCGGGGAGTCTTGTGGAGGAACGGGAGGAAGAAATGAGGGAGCCAGAGGCATCAAGCCACCACAACAAGACCTACAGAGTCAACTAACTTATGTCCATGGGGGCTCTCAAAGACTCAGCCACCAACCAAAGAGCATGCATGGGCTGTACCTAGACCCCTTACACATATGTAGAAGATGGGCACCTTGTTCTTCATGTGGGGCTCCTAACAATTGGAGGGAGAGCTGTCTCCCACTTTGTTGTGGGCCTTTGAATCTCTTTCCCATGACTGGGCTGCCTTGTCTGGTCTTAGTAGTAGAGGGTGTATTTAGTCCTGTTGCAACTTGATGTACTAGGATGGGTGGTGGGTACCCATTGGTGGCCTCCCCTAAGGAGGAGAGGAGAGGGAAGTGGGGGGACAGGGTGTAAGGGTGGGACTGGGAGCAGAGGAGGAAGGGGGACCTTGATCAGGATGTAAAGTGAATAAATAAATTAATGGAGAAAAAAAAAAAAAAGAGATACCCAACTGGGAGATGAAGCCAAGTCGAGGCAAGCAATACTGGAAAGGATGGGGTAAGTAAGGAAAGGCTCCCTACAGACACTTCTACCCATTGTAAGAGGGCTCTGTGTGGATGAAACCAGGTAGAAGGACAGGGTACCAGCCTTTGAAGGAGTGACTATGCCTGTTCCTCACCAAAGAATGAGTTGCCCTATCAGGAGAGGCTGAGCTTTCTCAGGATATTTGCAGTGATGGGGTGATGCTAGCAAAGACTGCCCTGGGACCCGAAGTTCAGTTCCCTGAATAAGCTCAGGATTGGTGTATGCCTGTCCATCTCTCTGCTTGTGTTGTCTGATGTTAGCTAGCCCGAGTTGACTAGTTCACCTGGAGGAAGATACATATTTTTAAAAATTAGGAATCAGGACCGGAGAGATGGCTCAGTGGTTGAGTCTTTCTTGTTCTTGCAGAGGATCTGGGTTCAATTCCCAGCATCCACATGGTGACTCAACCATCTCTAACCCCATGTATGTGGTACATATACATGATATGCAGGTAAAACACTGACACAGGTCTCCAGGCCTCAGCACAGCTAACACATTAGAGGCACCATTCTGACCTTAAAGACCAGGCCCCAACACCTGTAAAAACAGGATCAGAGACCTAATCCATCAAAGATCTAGTCTCCTAAAGCTGAGCATTCATTTACATGTAACCCAAGGGTGGGAGAGGTGGTCGTCCTAAGGGAAAGTTACAGGTGTGAAAATGGAGAGGGGTAAAATAATGGCTACAGCTATACCAAGCATGACACAAAAGCCCAAAGACAGAGAATGCCTGTGAATGGGAGAAAGGATACATTGTGACACATTTTTACACCTGGCAGTAAAAATAAATGACTTGCACTAATTCACAAGAGTGTGGCTGAGCGCAATTAAGCAATAAACAGTAAATGGAAAAATAAATATCCTAAATTTATACATAGATTTTATAGATTTAAGACAATGAATATAAAATACATTATAGAAATTCATATGAATACAATACTATAGATTTTTTTAAAGTAAAGGAATTCTGAATGGTTTTCTTGGGTGGAGAATAAGATGTAGGGTCAGATGGCTAAATGGAGGGTATGTCAAGAATATAGCTTTTGTTCTTGGGGTTTGCACTCAGAAAATATTAAGAATAATTATGTAAAATCCTAGATCCAAGCATAAACAGCCTGGATTCTGGGGGGAAACTGAGGCCGGTGCCTCATTGGGACTGAAAACACAGAGCAGAGACAGTGAAGGACAAGGAGGGTGAGGTGGGAGGCAGAAAGCCGTGTCCAGGGCTACTTACCTCGCAGAGATCGCGGAAGAGATAGGGCTGCTAAGTGGGCAGTGTCAGCCTGGCCAGGTGACACTTTTCAGGCCACTTGAGACAGCCCTGGAGGGTCCTTGGGTGAGGAGGGAAATTGTCAGGCTGTATCTCTAACAAGAAGGTGAAGTGTAGCCATAGGAGCCACTTCTGGGTGGTTGTCGGCTTGCTCTGAGTGGCAGTCGAGGAACTAAGGCTTGCATTGTGTTTCTACTGAGTCTGGACCTGGTGGAAGACGTTAGGACTGCGTACCCTGCGTCTTGCCCGATTACCCAGCTATAGCAGGGGAAAGTCCTAGCTTTCTCAGCAAGACTTTGGGGATTCCAGGTGGGCTCAGTTCATACTGTGGTGGCAACTGAGCCAGCACTGAGGAGAACATCCAGGCCAGAAAAGCATCAGGGACAAGACACACCATTTATGAGCAGGAGCCTGGGCAGCAGAGCCAGGTTTAAATTCCTGTGTGAACTCAGAAAATTTCCTTAATTTCTCTCAAGATTCATATAGTTTGTGGAACTAGCAATAACTCCATTGAAAAGGTTGTTTGGGGAACTAGGAGAGAATCACATAACATAACCAGCAAATCTTTGGTACCTGCTAAGTGCTGGAAGAAAACCCTTTACTCCCCTCCGTCTTCCTCCCTGCCATGGTGAACACTTTGAGACACAGTTGGAGAGTGGGGTGAGCAAGGCCTCACCCCACCCTTTTTCCATCTCTTCACCCTCTTTTCCTCATCCAGTGTCCCCCAGGAAACTGACCTCATACTACAGGACAAAGGAGAGAAAGATACATTTTCTCCCTTCTTAACAGCAGGCTATTGTCTCTGCTGTTGGCATGAATGGCATTCCAAATGAAGCCAGGTACTTCAAGCCAGCAGGTGATTTAGCTCTACAAATACCTATCAAATATTTATTCTGCTAGGGCAGAGCTCACCCAGCAGGATAAAGGTACCTTTGCCCTTATGTTAAACGTAAGGCTGTGATGGCAGGCATCCAATTGGTTTCAAAGATGTGTTTGCTCCCTTAAGGCTTGCTATCAGGGCCACCAGTTCGAATGGCCATTCCTTTATGTGTCTAGAGAGCTACAGAGGTAGCCCAGGTCAGCCAGACACCTTGGTAGCCTTGTGGATTTCCTTTAATTTAGAATAGCTTTTCTTTGTTGGTTGGTTAGGAATATCCATTTCAAGGACTAATGAATGGCCCCTTAGGTAAAAGATTTGAGAAAAAAGCCAGGCAAGATGATGTGCGTCTGTAACTCCAGCACTGCTGGGCACGGGTGAAGGATTCAGGAAGCATACCAGATGGCCAGGCTAGCTGACATGGTAAGTCTTGAGCCTCTGTCTCAAAAAGTCAGGTGGGGACTGATACAGAAAAGGTAACCTGATGTCAAACTCTGGCCTCTACATGTGTGCCCATGATGAGTTCTGGGGTTAGTCCCTCCATCCTAGAACCATTGCTTGTGTCCATTTCCTGGATTGCCTGTCTTATCTGGCTGTGTGCCATATCTTTACAATGTCAGCATTGGGTCTTAAGCTTGGATACTTACTGGGGATGAAATATTCTCACACTGCTATGGTGCTGAGACGTGTGGTAGAGTGTACTAGAGTCTCACATTTTATAGACTTTGATGAGTATTTGCAATTTTCTTTTTTTGTTCTTACTTTGGCTTTTTAATGTAGGGGTCAAGTGAAGTTAGGTGCTGGCCACTGCCAGAGCCAAGCCCTTAGAAGGGGCTCTTATGTTAAATGCCTTTTTAGACTCACATGGAGGTTGGAGCAGCCCCAATGCTAGCTTACCTCTCCTCCTTTGAGCTAATCTCATGACCTTAAGATGCAGAAAATTCTGGAAGGGTGGCACAATCCTTACATTCTGTTCTCCTGCTCCTGGCTTACTTTCCATGTCCAAAGATACTAGAAGCCTTGATTATTTTCCAGGTGAGCAGAAGTCAAAAGAGCAAGAAGTGATTTAAAGATTTTTGTACCACTGTGAAAGATTAATGCTCTTAAAATTACCTTTGCCTGTTTCCCCCAAACACATGTGTGCACGCATGTGCGTGCACACACACACACATGCATGCACACATGCATACCAACATACATGCATGCACACATGCACACTAACACACATGCAAGAACACACACACATTCTTGCTCCTGTCCTCTCTCCCTTTCCCCATCTCCCTCCCTCCTCTCCCTCACTCACTTTTTGTTAGGCAGATCACTCTGTGTACCCCAAGCCTCAGACTTTAGAGTACTAGCTCTAAATTATAGGCGTGTGTCACCATGCAAGATACCTCTTGAATAAAGTCTGGAATTCTGCTAACAGAATTTCTATTATTTAGCTAAATTCGAGTTGTTTTTCAAAGATCAATACACTGGAGAGCCATTGTGGGTTTATATATCTGTGGATGTGAGTGTATGCATGTACATGCATGTGTGTGCATGTGGAGGCCAGAGGGCAATGTCTGTTTTGTTTGCCTCTACCACTCTCTACCTGGTCTTTTAAGATGGTGTCTCACTGAATCAGGGACTCACCAGATTTGTTGGACTGAATGGTTGGCAGGCTCCAGGGGTCTGCCCTGGACGGCTGCAATAGGGTTACAGACAAGCATGAGTAAACTGCCTGGCTTCATTTCATGAGTGCTTGGGGTCCAAACTCAGGTCCTTATGTTTGAACACTTAACAGCCTGAGCCATCTCCCAGACCTGAGGGACAATGACCAGTGCTTTAAACTGTCCTAAGTCATGCAGGATTTCTGTCTTGGTTAGAGTTTATTAGTTATTTAAATTTCTTAGGATATGAGTGTTTTCCTCCATGTGTCCCTAGAAGCAAAGGAAGGTGTTGAATCTTCTGGAATGGGAGTTACAGATGGTTGTGTACCTCCATGTGGGTGCTGGGAACTGAACCTGGGTCCTTTGCTAGGGCACCAGGTGCTCTTCCCCACTAAGCCATCTCTCCAGCCCCATCGTGGATGTTTTAAATATAATTGTTCAGCAGCTTGAAACAGCAGTGTTAGTGAAGACAACTGAGAGACTGTGGTCTCTGGCCCAGGACCCAGAGAGAGTGCTCACTAGGTAGGAGTTATCCTGGGCCTGCCACAAGTGATTAGTGACACTTTTGGTATTGAATCCCACACTACTTTCTTGTAGAAGTAGTTGCTGATTTCCATTCAAATTAGCAACGTCCGTTTGTGTAGGATAGCGAATAAGCAGAGGTCGGAGGCCAGCAAAAAAGAAAATACCGGAAAAGTATCCCACAAAAGGTGATATTTCAGTTAAGTACTAAAATCCTGAGAGCCCAGAATCAGGGCTCCCCGAGAGAAGAAATCCCTACGAAGTGTTCTGCTCTTCTTCCTCCTCCTTTTCTTCCCTTTGGCGCTGGTCTACCTCCACGAAGGTCATCATTTATGAAAGTCAGTACCTTTCAAGTTAAGATGTACAGCTGCTCCAGATGTAGACCTCGGCTCCTTCTCCAGCACCTCGTCTGCCTGCACAGCCTGATGCTTCCCACAGTGACGACAATGGACCTAAGCCTCTGAAACTGTAAGCCAGCCCCAAGGAAATGCTTTCCTTTATGAGCCTTGCCATGATCACCGTGTCTCTTCACAGCAGAGACAAAGTACTAACTAAGACAAAGTACAGACATGCACATTGTGTACGTGTACATAGTCCTGCTTAGGGTTTTGCCTCCATAAAAAGCAGTAAAAATAAGCCGGGCAGTGGTGGCGCACGCCTTTAATCCCAGCACGTGGGAGGCAGAGGCAGATGTATCTCTGAGTTTGAGGCCAGCCTGGTCTACAGAGTGAGTTCCAGAACAGCCAGAGCTACACAGAGAAACCCTGTCTCGAAAAACAAACAAAAACCAAAAAAAAAAAAAAAAAAAAAAACAAAAAAAAGCAATTAAAAAAAAAAGTCTTTGAAACATAATTATAACTACAAGTCCTAGCAGGCACTGCTCTGCCAGGCTGTCTTCTTCTCTGCCCCTCCCCCTCTCAGCGCCTCCCCCCCACTCCCCCAAGTCTTAACGCCTAACTGAGCAGCTAGCAGTAGGTAACACTAGTCAAAGGCATCTGCTGAAAGAGTAGGAGAAGATGGCAGCTCTGAACCGTACCAACTATAATACAGAGCCGTCAGCAGCCCCAGAGGCGGCAAAGACCTTTGCGGTCTGTGGAGCTCCCAGACAGCACCCAGGCCTCACGACTTTGGTGGCTCCTTGTTTCCGCCAAACAAGGATTGGTTACCTCACCCGATGGTGGCTTGGTTTATAACAATAGAGGTTTTCAGGCCCAGAGGCCAGGAGGTCTGTCTGTGGAGATGATGCTGGCCCTTAGGCAGCCATCGAAGCACAAGTGGCCCTGCTGGCCCTGCTTGGAGCTGAGCCTGCTTAGAAGCAGCAACGACATGAAGGGCCGAGCTGGAGAGGAGGAGATGTTTGCTAAAGGCCAGCCCCTGTCACTCCACAACATGCACTCAGTTCCTCATAAATGACTGGGAGCTGGAAGAGCCTGACTTGTTTGTGCTCCATGGACTCTCTCACCCAGTGGAGAGATGGAGCAGGGGACGGACGGTGATGGGTAGGGGAGTCTCAGTAAAGGGACTTCTCTGTAGCATATGAGCGATTACCATATTGAGAGTCTTCAAGGCCACAGTAAGCAGGGGCTGGTGCACTGTCACAGGACACTGCATCAGGCTACCCTGTCAACTGATGGAGGAGCAGGCTGCTGAGGCGGAGAGGCTCCAGACTGGAAACCAGTGGCTACTGCAAGGAAACTCGGCGTCAAACCAAGAGAGCAGCTGTGACCAGAAAAGGCCACAGAAGGGACCCCAGGCCCAGGCCCAGGCCCAGGCTTTTTTTTTTTTTTTTTTTTTTTTTAGAAAATATATACGTTAATTTAAAAAAAAATTTTTTTTTTTACCTTTTTTTAAAAAAAAAAAAAAAACAGTAGTTTTCATTAGTTGCAGCTAAGGCCTATGAAAACATCACAGGTATTTTGGAAGCTTCTGGGCAAACAACAGAATTTGGAATGACTTGAGTTATTTCTCTAGAAACTCATGACACTGATTAACGCAGCCTGGCTAAGGTGGACAAAGTCTGCAAAGTTAATGTAACTTTTGTTTTTTTAAAAATAATTATTGCCCACATCCCACAATCTATGACGCCACCTCCAGCACCTGTGTTTGTCTCCAGTCTTGAAAGGAACATAAGGCGGCTGGTAAGTACTTTAAAGCTGCCCTTGCTCCCCAACCTGCAGGTCAAGGTCCACCTGCAGGCCTTTGAGAACTAGCTAAGAGGCACAGCGTTATTTCCTTCAACACACACAGTGAGCTTTCATGGAGAAGGGTATAAGTTGTGGTTAGGCTACTTCTGGATGCCAAACCCTTTGTATTTCTAGAGTAGCTGGAGGTCTGTAGATTATCTTCGAAAGATAACATTTTTTTTTTTTTTAAATTTAACCTGAAACCATATTGTTTTATTTTTAACAAGAGGACTTGATTTTCACATTAAGACCTTAGGTAAATGTGCTTCAAATTACTTCCAGTGCTTATCCCTACAGCACATTTAATTGTTTGTCCAGTCGGCTGTGCCGGCACATGCCCATGCCCCCAGCACGGTGACATGGTACTGTTCTCCTTCAAATGTGCCGAAGTTTGTGGCCTCAGTTCCTCAAATACTGACAGAGGCTGCAGGCTGGTGGCATGGGCCAAGCCTACAGCTGTAACTAGGAAGGTTTGTGCTATTTCTAACCCCATTAGGTTCCAGCCAAGGATATCCTGAACCACCGGAAATGGTATAAAATGGAAATTAAGGTCTTATGTTTTTTTTGTTGTAGAAAAGAAATGTCCATAGGAAACAAAAACAAGACAAATAGTTCTCAAGCTTACTTCGTGAAGCTTCACATTGGCACATTGGGCTGATCCAGCAGCAGCCGATAATGAAGACAAGCTGGGGTCTGAGAAGCAATCAACAGTCCTGAAACAGTTTGTTTCTGAAACAGACGATGTCTCCTGGTCTAGTGCTCTGAGAAGAATGAGGCCATTTAGCAGCCCAGGGCTGCTCCTGTGGCCCACGAGGGCCACTGTCGGGTAGGTGGCAAAGTGAGTTTTCATTTCATCCTGTTCAGCCACGTGGACAGCCACCTCTGTGAATTGGTAGGTGAATTCTGAACCAAGGACTCTGCTGAGGATGCCACCAAGGTCTGCAGAGATCTACCAGATGGGAGCAGGGAGAGGGCCCTTCTCCGTAGTGGCCCTCTGCAAAGGAGCCCCAGTGCTGGGGAGAAAGCCGGCTGCTGCCTTTCCTGCACAGGCCCACACAGCCGCCTTTAGTCTGAAACTTAGCACTTAGAACCACAGCTCTCATTTGTGTCCCAAGGCTTCTACCCAGCCCAGGCCACCAGGGAGCTCAAAGTCACAGTCACACCAGTGTGAGCTTCCTAGGTACAGTATTTCCCTACTTGTCATGAATTATTTATGGCCTCTTTGGCTTATGTCTGTAAGTTAAGGCTTTGGGTGTGGTTTGTTTGTCCTAAAAAGGAATAATGAAACTTTTTTTTTCTCTGCTCTGTGTGTGAGACAAAGGGAGAGACAGACAGACAGGCAGACACAAAAGGGAATCCTCTAAAGATAGGTATGTTGATACATTGAGGCCACGGATCATGAACTTCAAACCTGGGAGGCAGAGGCAAAAGTCGAAAGTTCAAGGCCAGTCTGTGCTACAGTCAAAGATCTAGTTCCAAACTACAACAGAACAGAAGGAACCCCTTGTCCATGTCTTATCATCGCCACCTGACAAAGCAGTGGTGGATTTTCTCCCTTTCATGGCTCATAATTTCTAATCCCAGGACACATTAGGATCAGGTGTGAGGGCCTTTCACATCTACCCACTGTGGGCCATGCCCTAGATTCAGTACAGGTGCTGCTTGGGCCTTTTTTTTTTTTTTTTTTTTTTAAACCTTATTTTATGTGTATGGTTGTTTTGTCTGTGCATGTGTGTGCAGTGCTCATGGCGGCCAGAAGAGGGCATTGTATTCTCTGGGAATGGAGTTGC
Organism: Arvicanthis niloticus; assembly: GCF_011762505.2. Taxonomy (NCBI): domain Eukaryota; kingdom Metazoa; phylum Chordata; class Mammalia; order Rodentia; family Muridae; genus Arvicanthis; species Arvicanthis niloticus. The sequence continues at coordinate 33,518,824 of NC_047668.1, forward strand.
AAACAGTTATTGAGCTGCCTTTGAGTTCTGGGAATCAAATCAGGTCCTGTGGAAGAGCAGCCGGTGTTTTTAAATGCTGAGCCATCGCTTCAGCCCTGGCAGTGCAACTTTTTAAAACATAGGCAGGTGGCTGTCAAACATGGAGAAGATTACTACTGTAGAGTTTCGGAATCAGAAGCAAATAACTGACAGGAGAATCCAGCAAGTGTTCGAACGACTCCGTTTGGATGAGATGGAGATGGCACTGTCAATGGAAACAGAGATGAGTCACACAGAAGCGAAGCAATCTGCTAGTCAGGTGTTGGTGAATGACACCATGGGAGAGGAAGCAACTTCCTTTTCTCGTTAGTTTCCTGTGTTCTTGTGGAAGCATATTTACAATATTGTCTTGGCAGCTTAGATTTTTATATACCCAGACAGCAAATATCTATTTCTTTACTGGCACAAAATAGATTATACTACCTGTCAAAATTATTTTCTAGTATGGAAACGCAAAATATTTCTTTTTTGATTCTTAGCACTTTGCAAGTCTGTGCAGTGGGTCATCGTGACTCCCTACAGCTTAGAAGCAGCTGAGAACTGCATTTTCTGTCTCGCATACTGAACATAACAGGTGCATGCCCAGTGAAAACACAGGAGTGTGGACTCCCGTGCAGTCAGCCTCGGCTTCCCATCAGCTGTATGTCCAGCTTGTTTGACGTGGGAGCCAAGGCAGTCTAGACTGGTCTAACACAAAGCTAACTCCCCAAGGGGCCTGGACTAGAGAGGCTACCGGAACTGTGGCCTGCTTAAAGGTGTGTTCATGTTTCCTGACTTAACTGGGTCAGTTTGGTTTATTTTTGCCATTTGGTCTCAGGGCAGGGCCTGCTTCAGTGTGCTGTTCGTGTGCTGGCAGTCCCCAGCGACTGGAGGATTTGAGCAACAGGGGCAGGTGTCCACGAACCCCCAGGGACTTATTATTTAATTTTGTTCCTCCCCCCAGCCTCATGGTTTATAGATGCACAGTGCTGCGCCCGTGTTCTATTTTTAACCAAACATGCTCTGTTCTGCTGGAATCATGTTCTTTAGACACTGCATTATGCAAACTGGCTCCAAAGTCTGCCAGGAGTGCTAACCTAAACTGTGACAATTCCCAGCCATCGTCATTGAAACCCCCCAAAGTGAAGCCAATAGCATGCTTGCTTACTGCAAGATAGTTCCGGCTGTGTTAACCATGCTGCCTGGTGGTGTGTTAGCCAACTGTGCTGCCTGGCGAGAAAGCATGGCTGGCCATTTCAGAGGCGCCTTAACACTCCACTCCTGACTAACCCCAGAATAAATCCTCTGGGCTATGGAAAGACATTTAAAAGGCTCCAGTGAAGGCTATTAAACACAAAACAAGCCACAGTGAGGTACAAATGATGCACTGTTCAGACTGGGGGTACCCCGTGGAGCAACGTTTCTGAATTGTAGAGCCATTCACCAACTAAAAAAAAGTACTTTGCACAGGCCCTCATGGGGGTCCCAGGGTTTTCCCTTGGTGTGGTCATGGAGCAGTGACTGTCAAGAATTCCCAGAGATATGATTTTCCTCCTGTGCCTCCTGGAGATTAGCATCTGGGTTGTTTAAAAAAAAAAAATCCATGGGAGGGCTGCAGGGAGAGCAAGTATCTGGCTGGTTCTCTGGTGGTAAAGAGAAAGGAGCTTTAGGTCAGAGTTACGGTTTGAAGCTGGATATGGTGGCATGTGCCTGTAATCTCAGCTCTCAGGAAGTTGAAGGTTGGGGATTTGAGGCTAGCCCAGGCTACATAGTAAATCTGAAACTAGCCTGAGCTATATATTATAAAGCCTTATCTGAAGAAAAAAAAGTTAATCTACTTGAGTGGGAATGACATTTTAAGAGGTTAAGTTCCCTGTGAGTCAGGACTACTTCCTTTACTTTGTTTCCTGCTGTTTCTCCAAACAGAGCAGTACCACAGTGATAGGAGGCACCCGAGAGTCTTAACCCATTCAGGTGCTGCAAGAAAGTCCTCTTCACTTGGCAATTTATAAACAAATGTACTCCTCAGAGTTTCAGAGGAAGGAGGTCTAAGATGTAGGTGTCAGCAGATCAGTATCCTAGAAGAGCCTCTTCTCACAGTGCCTTTAGTGTGTCCTCACATGACAGAATGGGTAAACAGGTCCTCTGGTGCCTTTTCTAAAGGTATCAGCCCCAACACATCCTAGCTTGCGGATCAAGTTCCTGTGGAGGAAGCTCACACAGCGGTAAGAAAATGTGGACTGACAGAGGATACAGGGCCATTCAAGAAGCTGTTAGAAGCTGAGAATCACCTCAGAACAGGCCGAGAAGAAGAGAGCTAAGGAGACAAGATGAGGTCTGGGTTGTGTGAGGTTGGTCAAAACCACGATGGCATGGTTTACAGTCTCTGATAAATTATTTTTTGTTTGGGACAGGAGCATTCTCTCTTTTCTATTTCAGCTGCAATTAAATGGATTAAGAGGACCCACATCATAGAGGGAAGTTTGTTTCACTGATTCAGATTTTTTAAATAAAAAAAAAATCATCTTTAATTTACTTGTATGTGTGTATGGGTATGTACACCAGAATGTGGGTGCCTAACAGTCTAGAGTTAACTGATTCCCTAGAACTGGATTTACAAGTGATTGTGAGCTACCTGGTGTGGGTGCTGGGGATCAAACTGGGGGCCTCTGGAGGAGCAGTACAAGCTCTTACAGTTTTTAAAAAATTATTTTGTATGTGTTTGTGTGTGCATGTATGTGTTGTGCAGGTATGTGTGTGTATCACAAGCCCCGCAGAGGTCACAAAAGGGTGTTGGGCCCCTATAAATGGAGTGGTGGATGGTTGTAGCCATCATGTGGATACCAGGAACTGAACCCAGGTCCTCTGCAAGAGCAAAAAAGGTTAAGAATGTCCATAACCATTGAGCCATCTCTCCAGGCCCTGATTAAAATGTAAGTGACATCCAAAAACAACCTAGAAAAACACCTCATCTCTGGGGTCAAGTTGACATAGGCAGTTAATCATCCTTGGAAGAGAGAGGGAGAGTGTGTGTCTCTGAGTCACGAGTCACATGTCCACCTCTTTGCTCGGTGGAGGGTGGGGTGCCTTGCCTAGAAGTTCCCTAGATGGCACAGGTGATTGGGGAAGTTATTACCTAAAGAAGAGGGAGCTCCTCCCAGAGGAGGAGCCTTTGTTCCTGTGAATGTCAAGACACAGCTCTCTGCCTTGCCTTACCACCCAAGCCTCATTTCCTCTCCAGGAAAGGCAGTAGGCCGGAGTGAAAAGATACTTTCTGTTATTTCTTCTGTTCATCTCAGTTCCTGAGGTCACACTGCCAACTCCAAGCCCTTTCTCTGAGAGGCCTATGATAATCATTCAGCGTGATTCATTTATGGTGGCTCTGAAAAATTCCCCCCAAACCCCCTTCCCTCCCATCTCCTGTCCCACCACCTCTGCAAAGTACACCGCCCTCACAAGACATGCCTGCCCCAGAAGAGTTTGCATTGGTTATACTACTATCCTCTGCATCCCTTTGTGGAAATAAAAGGCACTCCTTCAAGACACTGAACCTATCAGTCATATTCTTGTTTGTACAAGATGCTGCCATATATATATATATATATATATATATATATATATATATATATACCATAAAACTGTCATAGTCAGCCACGCTGACAATTTGAGTGTTGCTTGTCCACTGACACTGCAGGCTTGAACTGAGAAGCAGGTAAAAGGAACACAGCCTGTGCAGTATACGTGTGAGTGTGTGTGTGTGTGTGTGTGTGTGTGTGTGTGTGTGTGTGTACATGTACATGTTCATCCTTTCTTGGCTGGTTTCTGACCAGTAGCTAAAACTATTGGTCATACTCAAAACAGAATGATGAGTCCAGGACTCCTCTAGAGACAAGCCTATAAGATACCTTTAAGGAGGTGGGGCCCCTGCTTTGCTTCTGGGAGAATTCCTGGTAGACATGCACAGCTCAGACCAACCTGGGGTGGCAGTGGGCATATACTGCAACACCAAGAACACAAGTGCTATCAAGTCCTCTTCAGAAGTTTAGAAGACTGATTTCTGAGTAGCATGTGTCTTCCTTAGGATTTTATTGCTGCGAAGAAATACCATGATCGAGGTAACTCTTACAAAGGCAAACATTAATTGGTGCTGGCTTACAGTTTCAGATATTCAGTCCACTATCATCATGGTGGGAAGCGTGACAGCATGCACTGGTGTTGGAGGAGCCAAGAGTCATGAGTCTACATCTTGCATCTTGATCCAAAGGTATCCAGAAGGAGACTGTCTTCTGCAGGTAGCTAGCAGGAGGCTGTGTTTCACACTGGGTAGAGCTTGAGTACTAGGAGACTCAAAGCCTGCCTACATGGCAAACCTTTTCCTCCAACAAAGCCACACCTACTCCAAGAAGGCCACGCCTCCTCATAGTGCTACTTCCTGTGGGCCAAGCATGTTCAAACCACGACAGCATGTTAGAGATAATTCATTTCAAATTCCCAAGATCACAAGTTTATAGACAAGATCAACCATCTAGAATGAAAATAGATGAGACATACATAGCAATTCTATCCCCACTCATACCTCATTGACTTACATGTGTGCACCCTGGAGTAGACATGAGTCACACCATAGACCACTGGCTGATCCAGAGCCTGCTGCTCGGCTTACAATATATATCTAGACCAGATGCATCGATTAGCACACTTCCTCTACCCTGGAGGCATCCTCACTCGATTACAACATCTGCCACTCTGAATGTTGGCAAATGATGGCCTCCATGGGGGGCTGTCTGCTTTGGTAAATAGATTTTATTGGGAGCCAGCCACACTCACTTGGTAGTACACTGTGCCTGCTTCCCCAATACACTAGCAGAGCTGAGCAACTGCCAGAGACCCTCTAATCCATAAAACCTAAATGCCTCTTATCTGGCCCCTTTGCTGCAGCGGTATTCACGGCTGTGACAGAATGAATGGTATACGAAACTTAAAAGAAGAGTCGCTTGTGTTGGCTCACAGTTTTGGAAACCTCAGCCCACAGGCTTTGGCTCTGATGCCTCTGGGCTCATGGAGAAGCATAATGCCATGGCGTTGGGAGTTGGGAGCACTTGAAATAGGCTAGCTGTTCTCCCATGGCAGTCAGGAGGCTGAGGAGGGGAATACAGTTAGAGGACAGGGCAATATGAAACCCAAGGGCATGCTATCAGTGACCTGTTTCCTTTAATTTACTCAGATCCACTTCTAAAGTTTCTAAACTAGCACCACACCAGCTGGGATCTAAGTCTTTCATACACGTGCTTGGAAGGAACCAACTCTCCATTTGTTTCTAGATGCAGTCTTGCTATGTAGCCCTGGCTGGCCCCAGACTCCCAGAAGATGGGCCTGCCTTAGCTCAGGTGGCACTACAGCCACAGGCTCGCTATTGCAGGGCTGCAGAGACACTGCATACCACTAAGGCTTTATTTTTCCTATTGCTGGGATAAGATACAACCAATTTAAGAGAGAAATGGTTTATTTTAATTCCCAGTTTTGGATACAGTCCCTTATGACAGGAAGTCAAAGTATCAGGAGCTTGAAGCAGTTGGTCACAGTACATCCACAGTCAGGAAGCAGGGGAATGGTGCCACCCAGAGTGGACAGTCCTGATCCTCCCTAATCAGGACATCCCCCCCCCACACACACACACATTTGCAAGCATGTAGAGGCCCATCTGCCAGGTGACTTTGGATTCTGTTAAGTGTCCAAACCTGACAGCACTAACCACCTAAGGGTTAGCCTGGTGTGCACTTAAAAGTGTATTTCTCAAAAAGACTTTTTAAAAGTCAAGATTTGAAGTATATCTTAGTTGATTTTCTTTTGCTATAAAAATTATGTCTGAGCTAAAGAAATGGCTCAGTAGTTAAGAGCACTGGCTGCTTTCCCAGTGGACAGAAGTTCAATTCCCAGCACCCACATGGTGGCCCTCAAATAAATTTCAACCTTTGCAGCAGTTTTTCTATAGTCTGATAGTCAAGTGGCAACCACATTTAGAATACTTACTCTCGTGGCCTGGTTACGGCATTAGAAGCAGGCGTGCACAACTGTATTCTTCTTTAAAGTGCATTTCCTATTCTCAACCACTCTTCCTTTATACTGCCTTTAGATCCGAGAAGTCATTATATTCATCTCAGTGTTCATCCTTATCTGTGCCCGTCATCTGTGGCACCCTACCAACAGGTGCTCCAACAGGGCCTGTGAGTACACAGGCCCGGCTGCCTTTGGTCAGCGGAAGACTTTCCCACAGAGTTGAATCCGGGTCTAGAACTAATGGAACTGATTCAGCTGCTCCAAGCAGAAGCCGAGCTTCTTCACACAAGGCAGAGTAAAGGCTGGACTCTCCTCTCCCATTTTAACCTCAACACGCAGACTCTGCCACTCAAGGTCCATATACATCTGCCAGTCCTCCTTACATGTGCAAAATGTTCCAGTCATCTGGAAGCACCCACACTCAGTGCACACACACACACACACACACACACTCACAATGCACACACACACACAGTGCATATGCACCCACACTCAGTGCACATGCACCCACACTCAGTGCACACGCATGTACACTTATAGTGCTCATGCACACACACTCAGTACACATACGCCCACACAGTGCACACTCACACACACAGTGTACATGCACCCACACTAAATGCACATGCACACATACTGACAGTGCACACACACCCACACTCACAGTGTACACACACTCACAAACCCACAATGCACATGCACCCACACTCAGTGCACATGCACACACACAATGCAGGCATACCCATACTCACAGTACATGTGCACACACCGACAGTGCAATGCACCCACACTCACGGTGCACACACACCCATACACAGTGCACATGCACAAACAGCGCATATATACTCACACAGTGCACATGTACTCACATTCACAGTGCACAGGCACCCACACTCAGTGCATACATACCCACACTCACAGTGCACGTGCACGTGCACATGCACACACAGTGCACATGCATGCACACATGGTACACATGCACCCACACTCAGTGCACACCCACACTCACAGCACATACACACAGTGCACATGTACCCACAAATCCAGTGCACAGGTACCCACACTCACAAAGCACATGAACTCACACTCAGTGCACACACAAACACAGTGCACACGCACACACAGTACACACGAACACACTCACTGTGCACACGTACCCACACTCACAGGTGGCAGACTTTCAGCAGCTCCTTTCTTTTACTTCCCTTTCCCTCCTTTTCCTCTTTTCTTCTCTTCCCTTATGCCTTCCCCTGCCTTCTCTCCCTCTCCTTTCTCTTCCCCCTTCCTTGTCCACTACTAAATTGGAAGAAGACTGGACATTGGGCAGGTGACAAGTGCTATCACATGAGCTAGGTGCTCCACCTTTTACACAAACTTTCCTAATTTTTAAGTGCTACAGAGCTTTCCAAATCAAGATGGACTTTTGGAAACTCAAGAGACCAAAGGCACCAGAGAGTCCCAGGGGAGCAGTTTATTTAGGAGGTTGGCTGCTTTGCTAGTCAAAGGGCCAGGATAGGTTTTTGTGGTCACCCTAGGGCCTACATAGGATGATCTGCCTCCAGGCTTGTACTTATCCCCATGTGCATGGTTGTCTCGGTACAAATGATCCATGGTAATCTCCAACAAAAGTGTCCAGCTCTTGTTTGGCATGTTCTGTATTTCCTCCTCTGACCACATGGTTGGCCTCCTGGCATTCTTTGGACAATCACTAAGGCCACAGACTGACTTCAAGATGAATTTTTAGCACCTCCAGTGGTGGTGGGGAGAATGTGGAGCAGGGACACCTAGAGACCCCAAAGGCCAGATGGAGGCCTCTTGTAAGACGTTCTTCATGCTTAGAGCACCAATGTGGCAAGGTTTCTGTTTTAAACAGGTACTCTGAAGTCTGACATCCATTCCTCTGGTTCTGGGCTCCAAGGGTCGGATCCGAAGCCTGGCCTCTTTCAAAAGCAAGTGAGGTGCTTTCCCCACAAAGGACTTACTGGTTGGACTGAGGTGAGGCAAGCGCTCCCAAGTAGGAACAATCAACTAGTGCCTTCCTACTGAACAGAAGGGATGACGCCCTGAAGATGAATTCTGGGAAGTCGGTATTTGGAAGAAAGGTCACTTTCCAGAAGGAAGTTCTGAGTCAGGAGAAACATTGCTTCATATCACACAAAAAAACCACCCCCACTACCCCCCACTACCACCCTCCACATGAGTGAGCTTGGAACACGTGCAGGCCCTGTTGGAGCATGCTCATTCTGAGATCCACGGCCTCATGAGAGGTTGCTCAGTCTCTAATTCTGGAAATTCTACATTTTGAAATTGGAGACTTCCTGCTTTTCTAGCTCCAGACTCAATTCTTAAGTCAGCAGAGCAAATGCCTCAGGAGGGTTGCTGCCCTGCCTCTTGGCTCTCTACTGCCCTCTGCTGGAACATTGCTGCCAGCCCAACCAATGTTAATCCTCAATTCTTGGGCCAGTTCTTCAAGGCAACTATCTATGTTTCTGTCTGTAGCAGACAGAAGCTGCCAGACCAGTTACAGACTTCGAGACTTAGAACTGAATACTAAGTAAAATCATTTTTCTTTGTATTAACAGAATGAGCAACAATGTTGTTAAAAGCAGCCATTGATGATGGTGGCCTTTTAACTTAATTATCAGCTGAGAAAGAAAAGACAGCAAGTACTTTACACTGCAAAACAAGAGCTTGTTGATAACTATTTTGTGCAATGCGTTGTGCCACCTGCATCCAGTTAGACATGCTCAGTTCTCACTGACCCAGAAAGAGGGAACATGATTATAAAATCAAACAACCCAAATATCTTGGGATAGGTAGAGCTCGGGGGAGGAAGGTAGAGCTCGGTGGCAAGGAAGGTCACTTATGCCAAGATGAAGTGTAAATATTGTATCCAGGGGACAGCAGGGGTGAGGTGGGCACAGGTGAGAATGGCGTGTATTCACCGCTCCACACATACCTACTTCCATCCTCGCCTGTATGTTGGCATAAATGTTATCAGGTTTTCTCGAATTTCTTAGAGTCTAATTTTAAAGCCTCTACTGACACCTTCATGTTGGGCAGGATAAGAAAGAGTGGGCAGTGAGACAGTATTTTGAGAACAAGCCTTTCCGCACCCCTTTGGGAGTTTAAGAAGCACCTTTGGCTGTGAAAGAAAGCCAAAGACAGAAAACCACAGAGAAGCATAGCTTAATGAAGGATGCAGGATCACAGCGGCCCCCTTCCCACTTCAGGAACTACTACTGTGGCAGAAAAGCAGTTGCCTCCTTGCATTCCCTCTAGGTTGCCATCTAAATGTGTGGCCCTCGACACTGCAGGCTAACATTGTCCCTTCTCTTAGGAATTGTTTGATATCCTATCAAGTAATTTTTAATATCGATTCCTGCCCCTTGCCTTATTTGTCGGCTGAGTCCCTTGACCTGTAGTCTGGATCTTGGTACTTTGAGTGCTTGGCTTCACTGTGCTCCTCTGCCCTCTGTGCCCACTGCTAATTGGCAATTGAACCCATGGGTTGCTTCACACCCAGGATCACGTCCTTTGGCAGACACTGAAGGGTAATGCTTCTTTCTTCTCATAATATCTGTCCACTAAAGGGAGAGAGAGAGAGAGAGAGAGAGAGAGAGAGAGAGAGAGAGAGAGAGAGAAAATATATGTGTGTGCTTGGGCACATATGTGTCACAGCAGGCATGAGAGGTCAGAGGACAACTTGCAGGGCCAGTAGGACTGCTCTTCCAGTTGTAAGAACAAAATTTAAAATGTTGGGCAAACTACAAGCTTTTTTAAAAGGTGTATCAATAAGACCCCCCCCAAAAGTGTATCTACAGGGGTCAAGAAATGAGAGGGGAGTGCCCAGTGAACTCTAAGGTCGGAGAGAAGGCTGTGCACTTTGAAGGTGTCATCGTTGGTAGTAGGGAGCATGGTGTCCTAGAACAAGGGCCAGCTAGGTCTTCCCAGAGGTGAGGAGAGTGTATGCTTAGGTATGAGGGTGAGAATCCAGCAGGCCACAATTTGAGGGTAGGCGTGGGCACAGATAAACCTAGCATACTGAAGGATGGAAAGGAGACTCTCTCCTCTTGTTCTTCTCTTCCCTCTCTGTCCCTTCTCTCCCCGTTCCCCTCCCTTCTCTCTTTCCATGTGTTCATGGCTGGCCGCTACTCCTCTACAACCCCCCTCTGCCTTTCTCTGTCTCTACTACCCCTTCAACTCTCCTCCTCATGCCCTAAATAAACTCTATTCTATATTATATCGTTGGGTGGCTGGTCCCTCAGGGGAAAGGGATGCTTCAGCATGGGCTGGCAGAGGTACCCCTTTCCCCCACAAAAGGAAGGAAGGAAGGAAGGAAGGAAGGAAGGAAGGAAGAAAGAAAGGCTCCCTATTTCTACCTTAACACTAGATAGAAAACTGTTCAAAATATCCTATCAATTTATAATGAAAAAACTGTCTTTCTTAGAATTCAGGTCTAAGTTTATAGACCTTGTGTGATTGAAACGACAACAACCCTGAAACATTGTTAAATTTAGACCTGCTCCGGGCTGATCGGGTCCCAAGGGAACAGCAGCACACCTGAAAGTTTCCAGGAGGAGGAGACTCAAGAGCAGCTTAAGTGATTTCCTCTTGGGAACTCCTCACTGCTAGGCAAGTGAGCAGAGCAAGGTCGGAATCAAGAGGGAAAGGAAGGGAGCCGGAAAGAGGCTTGCACCTGGAGACCTCCTGGAAAAACAGGAAATAGGAAGCCAGGCATGTTGAGACACACTGTCAAAGGGTGGTTGTGGTGGTGCATGTGTTTTATCCCAGAATGTGGGCGAAAGAGACAGGAGGACCTGTGGGTTTGAGTCCAGCCTCAGTTCCAGGACAGGCAGAGCTATACAGAGAAAACAAAAAGGTGGAGGCAGGAAGAGGAAGATTGCATCCATGTCCAGGCCAGCCTGGTTTACATAGTGAGTTTCAGGCCAGTTAGGGATACGTAGTGTTCCTGTTTTAATAACAAACACATAACAAAATATCAGGAAAAGTAAGGAAAAAGTCAGGAGTAGACGTAAAGACTTTATATCATCAGTTGCAAATTATAAAACAGCCATGTTTAATGTGCTCAGACAATTACAAAAATGTTAAAGTGTGAATGGAAAAGAGACTCTAGGGAGCCACCGAGCAAATCTTAGAAAGACTTAGAATCTCCAGTAGTACAAAAGTTAGAACTGACAATAACCATTCCAGCGACAGAGCAAACACATTCTAGATCGTGCTAAAGAAGAACCGGAGAGCTCGAACGTTAATGGAAGAAGTTATCCACTCTGCAGATCAGAAGGATATGGGTCCAAAGATTAGAGAGAAATGACATTTGGAGGGTGAGAAAAGAATCTGACAGCTCCAGGAGAAGCCAGCCAAAATGAGGAGCTTGTGAAGAGATGAAGGCTGAGAATGGTCTTGAACTGTCAAAAGCAGCCCATCCCAGGATTTAGGAAGACCACATTTATGTTACAAGAAACTCAACCAGGACACGTTATAAGCAAAGTATAGGCAATGGGACAAAAAGGGTGCCTTTAAGACAGGCATACTAGCAGGGAGTAGCAATCAGGGCAGACTGATTCTTACAGCCAAAGAAAAGCCAGAAAACAGTGGAAAAATGACATTAAGAAAACATTTTTTTCTCAAAAGAAAATTACACTTATAGACTATTTCTCAAGCATAAGGAAGCAAGTTCTTTTCAGAAAAATCAAATTTGAATATACTAAGAAATCATCAGCAGAAAAATATCAAAGTTGAGGAGAGAGAGGATACGGAGGCTGATGTTCGCTTGTCTGTAGCAGTCAAAGTTGCTATATCTAGGTTGGGTATTGGGTTACATCTCTGATTGTAAGTGTATCTTGTTATTGATCATTACTAAGTATATAAGCCTTTGAATAATCTAAGCACTAGCGTCTCATCTGTACTGAGCATGCATGGTTGGTGGGATGGTCTGAGCAATGCCCAGCCTTGCAGAGACAGCATGGAAGATTAGCAGAGCCATCTTCCACACTGGCGTCTTGTGGGTGGCAGGGCTGGTGTTTCTGGCTGGCCTTTTCACTGCGGTGCCCATGTGGCCTCCAGCCACTGAACGTGGCATTTGATCTAGCCAGAGCCGCCGCAGTTTAGATAGTCAGCTTGACCAGCAGCCGCTTTTTAAAAATAATTAATACAACAAAGTGGGGTACCAACTTCTGGCACGAATTCACTAGAAATTTAAGTCTATTCACCTGAGAGTAAAAGTTGTATTTTTTTTTTTTTAAAGAAAGTGAGTGAGTGATTGGTGCTGATAGGAGTCACGTGACTCCAGCGCAGGCACCATGAACAAAGAAGACAAGGCAGAGAGGTCCTCTGCTGAGAGAAATTCTAGGCTGCTGCAGCCAGAGCTAAATAAATAAGCCTCCGTTGTGGAGCAGTTACCGATTTAAGTATAAAGTTAAAATATAAGGATTATTTGCTTTTAGGAAAGATTTATAAACAAATTTGTCCGAATCACGTGGGGATTATCGCCCGCGGCTTGGAACTTAGATAGGGAAAATTGTGTACAAGTGTACAAGTGGAAGCTGCTCTGGAGTACAGAGCCAAACACATAGATGGTATAAATAAAAAACTGTTCTAGGCAGGGGCTGAACATAAGGAGAGTGTAAATCTGATGTGTTTAAATGATATAAAGTTATACTGCCTCACAGAGACTCGGGTTCGGTCTAACGTGGGCCCCACAGGAATTCTGAGTTCATTTCCTGCTTGGCAAAACAGGGAAGGAAGATGGGTGTGATTTTCAGTTTTGTGGTTATATTTTTCCTCTGGGAAAGAGGTCAAGATAAAGGTTTTTCTGGTTACTGGCTCAAGGAAATTCTGTTTAGGGAAACAGATTTTGTCTGTGTATTTCCAGAAGAGACGATTAAGATATTTCTGCCTTCCAGAATTATATGGATTAGACATGTCAGAGGCAGGCGGCCAGAAGACTAGATTCCAGAATTCAAACAAAAAATTTTCTTGATACTAAAATTTGTTTTCAGAATTGTATATTGCAGAATACACAGCCTTTGTGAATCTACTCATTAAACAAGCTGAGCAGACCTGCTCAAACCTCTGATGTCCTGGAATTCCAGCCGGATGCAGTGAAGACACAGACATCAGAGGCTTATCAATTTACCCTTCCCCCTGCCCCTCTTTTAATATCTCAGTGCCCATAATCAGCTTGAAGAAGTTAATGAAGAGTCAGTGCCCCTATTCCCTGGGCTTGGGGACTGAGGTGGTTAATATTGGGCTGTCTTTCTAGGGAAAAGTAGTGGTTTTGTTGGAACAGAGAGGATTAGCTAGGATTTATTGCATAGCCATAACCTACTGGTAGAAATCTGTATAATTGTTATTAAGCTGAAGTTACAATTTCTTAAATGGTACAAAATTTACTTTGATTTCAAATTTAAGGTTTTCATTGGTATGAGTTTCTTATTGATATAAAAATGAGATTAATATTGTTACTCTCATAGGCATTGTGCCTGTATACCACATTTAGGAATACAAGGCTTAGACCCAGTCCTGCTTTAACTTTTTTAACTGATTTGAGATGGTTAGCCTGTGAGTTAAGGGCCTATAGCAAATTCATGGCTTTGGGTTTATTGTTAGAGTGTTTTCTAGATTTTAATTAGAAATAGCTGAGAGGAGTTAACAGACAACAGTCCAGATTGCCTTATATAGATAGTTGGTTTTCCAAATGTCAGAAGTCCACAGAATTGGCATTACAAACATTTCTGTATTAATGTTCATTTTGATTAGAGACCTGTCTGCTCCTGACAGCTTTCCTGTCTTGGATTCTAAGAAGAAATTGAGCATCTTTGGAGTTATTCCAGTTGTGGTGAGACAGCCACTAGGCAAGAATTGCCTCTTTTCATCTACAGACAAATTACTGTCCAGAAAAGGACACACTTGTGGAATAGTCGACTGATTATATCTGCCAAGACTGAGTGATCAGCCCTTAAAATTTCTGCAATACTAGGTCTGTCAGATGATCCTGGGCCAGAAGGCTGATGACCAGATGCTCCAACGTTTTGAAGTAAGGGACTGTCCAGGTATTCGGCAGTCTCTATAAATTGGCTAAGTTTTAGAAGCCACACTTTGTGCTTCCCATAATTTCAGTTAATTCAGTCATTCTGGATTTCTGATGGAGTTGAACATTTATAGTCTCATAGCCAAACCAGGCTCTTTACTTTTGAGAGGATGGTTTTCAGATGAAATTCATTCTAAAGCCAAGAAAAAAGTCAGGTTCAGAACTAAGTCTTTTAGTTAGGAGAGATGACAGAGGTTCTGTTTAGTCAACAAAATAGTGGACTGGGTATTAGGACTATCTTGTACCTTACCGATACAAATTGGTATAGTTATGCTCTAACTGTATTTTGAGAGAAAGGTTTTTTTTTTTTAAATTTTAACAGGAAGGGTGATATGTAGGAGGAGCTAAGGTGGGAGGAGTAAAGAGAGGAAGAGGAGGAGGAAGGAGAAGAAGAGAAGAAGAAAGAGGAGGAGCTAGGAGAGAGATGAGAGAGAGGTTGGGTATTGGGTTATACCTCTGATTGTAAGCGTATCTTGTTATTGATCATTACTAAATATATAAGCCTTTGGATAATAAAAAAAATCAAAGTTGAATTGCAAGAAAAGAAGTTTCCAAGAGAGAAGAAATGTGAATACACTGATAATGTGTGTCATTATATATCTATATCTTGGTAGTCTTTAAACTAAGGATGCAGGGCTGAGGAGATGCTCAGCGGTTAAGGGCACCTGCTTCTCTTGCACAGGATTGGAGTATGATTCTCAGCACATAAACTCTAGGTCCAGGAAATCTGATAGCTCTTCTGGCCTGTGTGTGTGTGTGTGTGTGTGTGTGTGTGTGTGTGTGTGTGTGTGTATGTACACAAGGCATAGGGTCATACAAACATAGACACACATACATTTTAAATACATTTTTAAAACAATGATACAAACAGGTCTATAGTTACTGCAGTTATACAAAGTAGTACCAAAATAATTACAGTTATCAGTGTGTGATACTAAGTTAGTTTATGTACTTTACAGAGAATTTCAATGTAGTCACATTTGATTTGTACTTAGCTTATTTTGTCCCTCGGAGAGATTTAGGTATGCTTTGTTGTACACGTGGGATTGAGATAATCCTCACAAGAATAATTTTCACCAGATTGTGCTGTGCTTAAATACGCCTAAAATAAACCACATGGGGTCAGACTCCCGAAGTCAGACAGCACTGGCTATTGAGTTGCGTTGTCCCAAACTGACTTTCTGCTTCCCACAATGTATCATGTTGATGCCTGTGAAGATTTCAGTGACCTCCACACTGCACCTAACAACACAAAATTATAATATTTAAAACGAAATGTCAAATTACTTTGGATAAATCTATCATGCCAGTATAAATTTAATTTTTAAAAAATTTTTGTTTTATGTGTGTGAGTGTTTTGCCTGCATGTATGTATGTGCACCATGTGCATGCTTGGTCTCCTCAGAGGCCAGAAAGTATGTCAAATTCCCTAGAACCAGAGTTAGAGGCACTTCTGAGCCTCCATGTGGGTGTTGGTAACCAATCCCAGGGCTTTTCAAGAGAAGCAGGTACTCTTCATCGCTAAGCTATCTCCCCAAACCAAATAGTACAACATTTAATACACCACTTTAAGTTTTGGATCATGCAAACAAAAATTAGGGGGGATGAGTCTAGGAAGATGGCTCAGTGGGTGAAGTGCTTGCAGCACAAATGAAAGGACCAGAATTTGGATCCCCAGAACCCATGTAATAGCCATAAAATCTAGGCAGGCCTAGTAGTTGCCTGTAATCCCATCTTTTGGGAGTCAGAGACATGGTATCCCTGGGGGCAAGCCATCTAGATAGACTGGCTGAGTAGTAAGCTCTAGGTTCATCAGAGAGATCCTGCTTCAATGAATAAAGTGGAGAGTGGTCAAAGAAGATACCCAACGTCAACTTTGGGCTCCCATGTGGAAAAGAGAAAGGGAGAAAGGGAAGGAGGGAGAAGGAGGGGAGAAAGAGGGAAGGGGAGGGGGTAGGAGAAAGAGAGACAATATAAATGTGAATGCTGCTGAAGTAAAATAAACATACAATGATCTTGCTTCAGCAGAAAGGTGGTGTTAACTTCCTACCTTTAAAATAATGTAAAAATATATCTGGTAGAAGAACCTAATTCACAGAAGCTTAGCTGCAAGGGAGTCTGACAGACGAGGCTTTTTAACATTCCAGACTCTTAAATACTTTCTTAGCATACAGAGAGATTTGGAATGGACAATGAATGCTAACTTACCAAATCCACCACAACTTAAAATAGTTTAAAATTGATTAGTAAATCTCTATATTTGAGAACCTGTGAGGTGCAGCTAAGAGAGCACTTGGAAACCAATGAGGTCACCTGTCACATCAGAAAATATCAGGGAACTAAAATTCAGACCTCAAAACTTTATATGTAAATCCACCATATCACATACAAAGGAAGCAATCTATAAATAATAAAAGCAAATGATCAACACAGGAAGTAACAATAGCAAAAAAATAACCGAGAGTTGGTACACAGAGAACAATACGATAGGTTTCCAGCAACGTTAAAGATAAAGATAACGAGATAAAGATAAAGATAATGAGAAAGATAAAAGATTATGACATTGATGAAAAGAACCATAGACACTGAAAACATAACAATAAAAGGGAATTATGACTGACTTTTGCCAATAAAATCTAAGGCTCACATTATTCCCTCCTTAGAAAATATAATTTCCTAAAGTTGGCAGAAGAGTAAGAAGAAAAATGAAGTCTTATGACCTTAAATAAAAGGCCAGCTATTGGTACCACCCTTTGAGAAGACACCGAGTGCAGATTTGACATGTGACATCTAACAAACTTTCACTGAATAGTTAATTCTGAGCAAAGAAAGCCCTTTCAGTGTTACAGAACAGTTGGAGTTTTAATAGAGCACTCTCTATTTTTAAATGTTGGCAACTTTTAAAGCATTTTTTTTTTGTCAGTGCAGGCAAAATACAATATGTCTGCAGGCTGGTTCCAGCCCACAGTCTGCTGGTTTGCAAGCCCTGCTCTCAGCCTCAGAGAGGAATACCCTGTAAGTCATGGTGCAGTGAAGTCGGCTGACTTAGGTCTAACAGTAACGAAACTTGATGGTAGGATGATGAGCCGCTGATGTGCGTTTTCAGAGGTGGTTGTAGAAATGGTCGGGGACACTACAGCTAAGCGCATGCTCCTAAATTAGCCTGGGGTGCAGGACTGCGGGAGGCAGAGGAGGGGCCACATTCTTTCCAGGTTGTCTCGCGAGCTCTTCCAGTCCGGTCATTTCCCACGCTTTGTGGCTCATCTTCTTTGCTTTTCCTTCTCACCTTTCCTTCCATCTTTCTTCCTTTTCGTTTTCTGTGTCTCTGAGAATCCAATGGGATCTAAGGCCTCATGGATGCTCAGCAAGCGCTCTGCCGCTAAGCTGTATCCGCAGCCCTTTAGAAATGTGTTTTGGGAGGCTGAAGGAATGGCTCGGTGGTTAAGAGCACTGCCTCTTCTTCCAGCGGTTCTGAGTTCAGTTCTCAGCACCCACCTGGTGGATCACAACCATCTATAAAGGGCATACATGCAGATAGAGCAGTCATGTACATAAGATAAATCTTTTAAGAAGTATATTTATTTTATTTTGAGGCAGTCTCACTGTGCTGACGAGACACAGTTGTGCTTGAGATCCTCCTGCCTCAGTCCCTTGAATAGTTAGGATTATAGGTTGTGCCAGTAAGCCTGGCTTAGTCTTTCTCATGAGTAGTGTTTTTTTAAAAAGTATTTTCCAGCTCTAGTAAAGAACAACTGACAAAAATGTACATATTTAATATATACAACAACATATTGATTTCATAAATGTAAGCATTACAAAATAATTCCCACAATCAAGCTAACAAACACATCGAAAACTTCAGTCACCCTTTATATACAATGTATATAATATATAATGTTACATATAACATGTAATGTACTATATACTACATACTAAGTAACATATTTTATATACTATGTAATGTCTAAATTAGGGTAAACATACTTACCTCCTTAATTATTATTTACTTATGCTAAAACATTGCAAATTCTACTAACTTTAAAAAACATATGTGACATGTGATCTTCACCTGTCAACAATCCTCCTGGACTCATCTCTCCCTCTGTACTGTGACTCAGTCCTACTGACTGACATCTCTTCCCCATCTGTCCCTTCTCTTGCTCCAGCAGCCTCCACTAGGCACCATGCTGCTCTCGGCTTCCCTGAGTCTACACCGTGGATCACACAGTGAGTGAGCTCATCTCATGGCGTCTGGCTTATTTGAGTAAATACGATGACCTCCATCTATGTACACCTTATCAAAAATGATAGGGTTTCATTTGTTTTGTGAGGTCAGATAGCATTCCATTGTGCCTATGGATCATAGGTTGCTTCCATTTCTTGGACATTGTGAATATTGCTAAAATAAACATGGACATGCAGGTTTCTCTTTCATATCCTGATTTAACTTCCTCCATAAGTGTGAGATTACTGGATAGTTCCCTCCCCCGCCCCTCTCGACTTTTTAATTCCCAGGTACTTCCATACTGTTTTCCAGAGCTGCTGTATTATTTATATTTCCGCAAGCAGTGTGCAGAAGTTCCCTTTTCTCCTCCTGGTCAACAGCCTTTGCTGTCTTTTCTATGTCATGGCCATTCTTGCATCATCTTACTGTGGTTTTGACTTGTGTTTCTTGGGTGACTGTTAGCAATACCCTTTCATGTTCTTCTTGGCCATTTGCCTGTCTTCCTTCAGAAATGCCTATTTAGATCTGCTGACAATGTTTTACTTGAGGTTTATTACCATTGAATTGCTTGAGCTTATTGTCAGAGAAATAGATTGCAAATATTCCTCTTATCCTCTAGGTTGTTCACTCTGCTGTTTCACTCACTAGGGCCACATTTTGCTTCTGTTTCTGCCCCTACTCCCTTTTCCTCTTCCTCTCCTCTCCTCTTCCTCTCTTCTTCCTCTTCTTTTCCTCCCTTCTTCCTCTCCTTTCCTCTCCCCTCTTCCTTTTCCTTTCTTCTCCTTTCTCCTCTCCTCTTCTCTTCCTCTTTTTCTCCTCTCCTCTCTTCTTCCTCCCCTCTTCCTTTTTTCCTCTACTGAGGGTAGAGTCCAGAGCCTCACCTGTGCCAGGCAGGCACTTTTATCAGTGAAGTATATTTGAAAACTTTTAAGACAGGATCCTGCTAAGTTTCCCAGGCTGGACCCTTGCCCTTAAATGCACTTTTCTTAATGCATCCTTTCTGTGTCACCACCCAATCCAATAATAAACACAGCAATTTGATGCTTCCACCAGAAACTCTGACTCCAGGAAAAAATGCATTATGATACTTAGGCCCCACTTAGGGCCCTATAATATAGGGTTTTGCACAGCCTATAATTACTTACCCATCTTTTATTAAGAGATGTAATAGAACATAGTAACTCAGATCATGATCTCTGGAACCAGCTAGTCCTGTTTAGATCTTACCTCCCCTGCCCTATATGACCCTGTGACCTCTCCATCCTCTCCTTTCCCAGTGGTAAGCAACATGAACAAGACAGACAGTCAGACAGACAGACAGTCCCTGATCAAAGGCATTCATACTGTGGTTGTGGGAAACCCACAATAAAAAGACACAATGTGAGTCACACAGCAGACTCTACTTTCCTAGCCTTGGATGAGGGCTTGGCCATATAACAGCAGAGGCCGTGCCGATCCAGTTCTCAGCATGAGCCTTTGGGGCTATCTTTCCATGTGCTTGTTGTACTTCCCTGCTGCCCCGAGCGGGTGACTGATCTCAGGAGGATGAAAAGGTGGGAGGTAAGCTGAACGTAGCTGGGGTGAGCCAATCTCTAGCAGGCTCCAGATGTGTGAGTGGTAGTTGGTTAAGCTACTGAGCTGAGGTGATTGACATGGACTGCTGTCTGTGGTGTGCCTTAAGCCCACACAGGGCACGTTTCATCCTTGCAGCAGTCTGAGGGGGTGGGGGTATCGGGAACACATAATGATTAGAAATCATCTGATGTGCAATACAAAGATTAAAGTCTTGCTTGTGTGCCAAACTTGAAATAAAGCAAATGTCAATCTCCTCTCTACCTCTACAACCCAAATCTTGTCAAGAATTAAGAAGTTTCAAAGTGACATGACTGGTCAGAGTCTGGCATCTGGTCAAGTGCATCATTAAATGTCAATCTGATGACAGAAATGCTTCGAGCTTTTAATTTGGATTTTATTTTCTTCTTCTTCTTCTTCTTCTTCTTCTTCTTCTTCTTCTTCTTCTTCTTCTTCTTCTTTCTTCTTCTTCTTTCTTCTTCTTCTTCTTCTTCTTCTTCTTCTTCTTCTTTTTTTTTTTTTTTTTTTTTTTTTTTTTTTTTTTTTTTAAGGTAGGGTTTCCCTATGTAGCCCTGGTTGTTCTAGAACTCACTCTGTAAACCAGGCTGGCCTTGAACTCAGAGATCCACCTGCCTTTGCCTACAGAGTGCTGGGATCAACAGGTTATTTTAAATAACCAAGTTTGTAAGATATCAAAGCTTCATTAAATCCCTCATATTAAAAACTGCTTTGGGCTGGAGTGATGAATTCACCAGTTAAGGGCACCTACTACTCTTGCAGAAGCCCTGGGTGTAGTTCCCACACCAATGCCAAGCAGCTCACAGATATTTGCAACTCCAGCCTCAGAGGATCCAGCGCCCTCTTCTGGCCTCTGAGGGCTCTTGCACTCACACGAACACACCACCACCCCACATGAACATTAATTAAAAATCTTTTTAAAGAAGTTCTGCTTGCACCATCATTATCACACCCAACTCACAGGAAAGGAAAAGGAGTGCTTGATCACACAGTTGGTCATCGAGAGCAGGATGTCAAAGCAACACCGAATGCCTGAAATGGTTTCCCCACCAACACAGTTCAGGAAAAGTCACCACGGGCGAGTCCCGTCATTTCTTTGCTTAGGCTGAGTGGGTTAGTGTATGGTTAGGACTCAGTGCTCTCCGTTCTCAGCCAGATGCTTGAATTTGTATTGAATTGAGATGTGAAGCCTTGGTTTGGCGCAGTCTCTCTGGCCCTTGGCGTTTGCCTTACCGCGCTCAGGCGCCTTAGCATAGACCCTCTTGGAACCTCCACACCCAGGCCTCCTGGTTTCTGCCTTGAATAGTTTCTTTGTCTTAAAATGGAGTGATTTATTTTCCTTAAAGGTTTAATTAATTAGTGTGTGTTTGTCGTATATAAAATAACTTGCAGGATTCCATTCTCTGCTGCAGGGATTGAATTCAGGTCCCCCAGGTTTGGCAGCGAGTGCCTTTACCCACGGAGCCGTCTCATAGACTCCTTGCCTCGTTTCTTTTCAGTGTTTGATTGATCACTCCATTCACCACCGCAGCTGTGTCTCATCCTTCTGGCGTCTGCTCCTTGGCTCAGAGAACTGAGGCTTAGAGAATTTGGTCATCCCCAGCTTCAACAAATGCGTAGCTCTGCAGTCAATTCTTGGCCCTCTGTTGCCCTCTAGAGGACTTTTGATTTATAGCTTCGTGTACACGATACCTTTTAACCCACTGTGCTGGAAGCCACTATTGTTTCTAATAGTTCAAAGGATGTAGCTAGTAATTAAATTTAATCTCTGACTCATCTCCGCCTGCTTCATAATATTAAGGCATGTGTTTGAAAATTCCTCATTATTTAATGGAATGGTGTGAGGCAAATTAGCGACAACTGTTTCAGAGGACCAGGGGAAAATTCAGCTCTCGCTTCCCCCAGAGTCTTCTTAGTGTAAATAAGTCATTCAGCAAACATCAACTGAGCATGGCTGTGTGTCACACACTGTCCAAATAATGGTATCTGGGTGGAAGGCAATGTCCACCTCTTGCACTGTGTATCAATAGGTGACAGAACTATTTTTATTGTTAAAGAATAAACAGTCCCATTTCTCTCACTTACGGGAAGAGGAAAATCTCTGCAGTCCTTCCTAACCACGAGCCAGCCCATTATCTCTGGGCTTGGTTATGATGCCATCAGGACAGAGAAGTAGCCAGTGAGTAAGAGAATGTAAGATTTCTGGTGACTCCAAGTTCTGGGTAAGCGTACAACAATGAGCAAACTCCTTTTCTACAGCAAAATCTCAAACAAGTACCATGGTCTGGAGGTTAAGAATTAGGTGCCAGTAAATGATTGGGGTTGAAATAGACTCTCCCAGGGGGATTGCTGCAAAGGGTCTGTTTTAGGCCTTAACACTCTACACTGTGGGAGACTTGTGCCTGTTGGTGTCTTTGAGATAGAGGCTTTGGAATCCACAGAGCATTTGTGGTAACAGTGTTTCTGCTTTCCTCAATGTTCCTTAGCTAGTTGTAGAATATGTAGCCTCTGATTTCAAGTAAAAACATAACCAACATTAAAATTCTAAAGTTTGAAGCTGTTTTTATTTATTTGTGATTTGTTTGTTTTTGAGACAAGGTCTCACTGTGTATTTTAAGCAGGCCTCAAACTCATAATCCTCCTGCCTCAGCCAGCCATAGGCTGAAGTCACCAAAAGTTATCTGCTTTTACACAGCAGTTTTATCCATAGTCAGAGCTGACAGCCTGAAGGAGCTTACCATCTTTGTTTTGAGACGGGTACTCATGTAATCCAGTCTGGACTAGAATGTGGAGCACTACTCAGATCAAAATCAGCCCTGCACTAATGCTTTTATGTGGCTGAACTAGTTTTTTTTCCTGCCATTTCCTAGACCCGGCGATTTCTAAGGATTTCAAACCACCGTGGGACCATCCGAACACAACTGGTACATCCAAGGTCCCTAGGGGCCTGGCTGGTTTTAGCTAGTCATGATTCTGGAAGGGACTGGGAACAGAACCAGAGTGGGTGGGCAGCTCCTACTGCCATGCCTAGGAGCTCAGAGCTCTTTCTGTCAAGGTATTTCTTTACCTGATTGGGAGGAGAAGGAGTATGGCCCCAGGACAATCTGGCCTCTACCTTCTCTTTCCATAACGCTCTTTCATTGAGACTAATGGGATGGGACCCAGCAAAGCTTTGTTGGCCCAGTCAGGTAAGGATGTTGACAGAGATGTCATCCCGTTGATTCCTGTAGGCTTTAGGCTACAAGCAAAGCTTTACTCTCTTGCTACTTTTTAACACCTCCAGTCTTCTAATTCCTATTGGGAGCCAGTTAAGCGCGTACTCAGAGTGCAACCACAGGCATGCTTAAAATACTCTTCTTAGTTCTACGCGTGCTTGCCTGCATGTATTTCGGTATACCACTTGAATACAATGCCTGTGGAGTCCAGAAGAGGGCGTCAGATCCCCTGGGTCCAGGAGTTACAAACAATTGTGTGCCACTGTATGGGTGCTGAGAATCAAACCTGGGCTGTCTGTAAGAGTAGCCATTACTCTAACTACCAATCAATCCATTTCGGTAGCCCTAGAAACACACTTTTAAAAGTAAAACAACCCAGCACTTGGGAGGCAGAGGCAGGTGGATTTCTGAGTTCGAGGCCAGCCTGATCTACAGAGTGAGTTCCAGGACAGCCAGGGCTACACAGAGAAACCCTGTCTCAAAACAAACAAACAAACAAACAAACAAACAAACAAACAAACAAACAAAAAGTAAAACAAAAACTCCTTCCAACAGATGCTGGGAAACGCAGAATGCCCTGAGGAGCTTGCAGACTGCTTTTCCCTAGACAAACATCAGAAGCACAGCTAAGCTTGACATGCCCCCTCCCCCCCTCGAGCTAGAGGTCTGATACTATGTGCCTGTTCTCTTAGAAACATAATTGCTGATGCTGGTAAGATGGCTCTGTGAGTAAAGGTGTCTACTGCCAACCATGACAGCATGAGTTCTATCACTGGGACTCATGGTGGGTGGAGAGAACTGACTCCTGTAAATTGTCCTCTGACCTTCACATTCAGGCACAAGTGTGCATGAGCGTGCGGCACACACACACACACACACACACACACACACACCCCGAATGTAATTAAAATAATCATTACTGAGAATGTTCTCTCAGTTGGTATATTTTAGGCCAGATACACACAGACTATGTATCCACAAAGCACACAGGGTGTGCATTACTAGGGCCTGCCATGGTGGGATTTGCAAAGGACATGTTTCCAGGACACTGGAGAAGGGAACACACAAACTTTAGTATCTTCCACAATATAATGTACTAGTCCAACACACAGTAGGCTGTCTTTCTCCTGGACATATATATGGCCAATATATATATAATTTTATATAACCACTATGTCCATTTCCTTGGTAACACAAACAAACCCCACAAAATGAAGTTGTGGCAGAAATGTGCTGTTTTTATTCCAGAGCTCAGCTTACTTTCAAGTTCCCATTGTTCCAGTGTCGTCCTGCATTTGTAATTGGGTCTAAACTGAGTGCACTGCTGAGGGGCCAACTCTAGTCATTGTCATTTTTTGGCAGTAAAACTCCAAGTTTGGAGTCTTTTCATAGAGACACAGCCATGCTAAATTAGCTGAGAAGAATCTCAGAATGTTGTATTTTTTTTATAACTGGCAGAAAAAAAAAATCCAAAAATACCATCAAAGATCACATGGGACCTCCACCTGCATCTGCTCCAGGGAAAGCTTGTTCGGGTGGTCTTGCCTGCACTACTCTGGGTTTTTGGGTAGTGTGCTTTCTCTTCATGATAGTGGTGATGTATGGACCAATGCATCAGCAGAGGTCTCTTGGGATACCTAAACATGACAGACAGAAACGCCACCGGAAGAGACTTCAGCAAAGAGGCAGTCAATCGGCTCTTAGAGAAGACCAGGAGGTTTCTGTCTTTAGGTACAGCTGCCTCTAGGGGTTTAGTGGTTATGCTAGGTGGTCTCTCAAGTACTGCTTGACCTTTGTCTCCTGTTCACAGCTCGTGTGATCACATTACTCGAGCATTGCCGCCACATAGTGGCCACTGACAATCTCAGCACTTCAGTGCTCACTGGCTAAGAGTTGATGCTGCATTTTCATCCTTCATGACCTAGTCTTGTGTTGCTATCTGCTGCTGACATCATGACAGACAGATGTGCACCAAGTGTTGGTAGATGCCACCAAGAAGCTCCCATTGGTCCTCAAATTTGGACAATTTCTCTGC
The DNA here is from genome assembly GCF_011762505.2 of Arvicanthis niloticus. Taxonomy (NCBI): domain Eukaryota; kingdom Metazoa; phylum Chordata; class Mammalia; order Rodentia; family Muridae; genus Arvicanthis; species Arvicanthis niloticus. The sequence continues at coordinate 33,544,077 of NC_047668.1, forward strand.
TGCTTGGCCTTTCCCTGGCCACTCTTGTAGCTGATGAAAGGCCAGAGCCAAGAGCAGGGCAATAGAGTTAGAGTCTTGGCTTGGCCGTTTACCAGCCAGCCTGACCTGGTCTCTCTGAGCCATAGATTCTTATTAAATTTGATGAGAATTTTAGAGCCTGAAGCACTGGAATTTAGAGCCACAAAACAGCTACACATATTATTTCCAGAAGCATAGCCATTCTTTTTTATAAATTGTAGTTAGAGGTAATATTTTACTATCCTTCATCAAATGGGTAGAGACCAGATGCGAACACAGTGGTGGGTTAATTAGTTTGCCCTCTCCTAAATTAGATGGGAGGTAGCCATATCACAGTGCTGACAGGTATTGATCTTAGGAAGAACATAGCTGCTCTTGAGTGCGTGTGTCTGTGTGTCTGTGTAGTATATATTATATGTAATATAATATAAATTATATATTAAATACACACACACACACACACACACACACACACACACACACATATATATGACAAGTATTGGGAGCTGGTTCTATCCTTTCACCATAGCTTCTGAGGATCAAATCCAGATCATCAGGCCAGTGTGGCAAGTGCTTTTACCCAGTGAACCATCTCACTGGACCTCTGTCAAGTCTTTCAGTTATTTTCTTTGTCCAGTAAATCGGCTGAATGGGTACCATGTTGCATGAAGAATTTGCCCAGAGAAGCAGGCCATGCATTCATATGTCAGGACACTCAAAGAACCTAGTCTAGAGATTGGTGGCCGCTGGTAGATACCTGCTTCGGATGATTAATTGGTCTGTGCTGATTATTTATTTAGTCAACTATAATGCTTTTAAATTGTTCCAATCTTCAACCGGTATAACTTCACATTCTCCAGTGAGTGCTGAGAAAGCCTTCTTTGTTTAAGAGCGTTGCTACAATTTGTAGTTTATATTTGTTCTAGGTTATTATGACAATCAAAAAAAGAAAACGAAAGCTCTTGCCATTTCTGCGTTATCAACTATCTCGAGTTTGGGCAGCAGTGCTGGGTGTCAAGCCCTTAACAATTGCCAGTGTGTGAGTCCCTGGTGTCTCATGCTTGTGCCAACAGCCAGGCTTGTTAGAAGTATTTTTTGTAAATTTTCTGAGGGTGAAATTGTATCTTGTTGTTACAGTGAGAGCCCCCTGTTGCAATAGTAGAAAATATCTTCATACTTACTGACAATTGGTACACTCCTTTCTGACTTGCCTATGTGTGCTCTTAGCTCATTTTTTCCTGAGCTTTGATTTTGTAAGTAGCGTGCCTTGAAGATATTTTTATATCTGTGTATAAGCTGAATACTTGTATTTTAAATATAATTGCATAATATTTCACTTAATGGGCATACTTTGTAGTGGTCTGAATGAGAAATGTTCCTCACAGGCTCATGAATTTGAGCATGAGGTACCAGTAGGTCCTGCTGTTTAGTATGGTTGTGGATCCCTTAGGAGGTGGAGACTTGTTGGGGGACATACTTTACTGGGGGCAGGGCTTTGAAGGTGTACAGCCTTGTTCCACTTCATGTTTCCTGTCCTATTTCCTGTTTCCTGTCCCACTTCCTGTTTCCTCTTTCTGCTTATTGTGTGTGGATAAAAGGTTCAGCCAGCTTCCTGCCCTGCCTGTCTTCCCCATCTGTGGCTATGCCTTCCTGGCAGGATGGACTCTATCTCTCAGGAACTGTAAACCAAAATAAATCCTTTCTGCCCTACACTGCTGCTGTTTGTTGAGGTATTTTATCCCAACAACAGAAATGTAACTACAAATATGGTTTGTTTAATTAGGTATTTGTTCCAGGGTTTCTCCTTCTTCTCCCCTTCTCCTCTTCCTCTTCTTTTTGTACAAATATTGCTTAACTTGATATAATTTGGTGAGTATATTCACAGACAAATTTCTTTGTAAGAGAGAAATTATAGATGAAAAGTACTAAGTTTCATGTGTCAAGAGACACCGTTAAACGTTTCTGAAACATTGTGCCACTGTATGCTCTCCCACTGACAAATATCACATCTGTTGTAATTCTGTGTCAGGAAAGAGCTATTTGTACTTTCCAAGTGACACTTGTGTAACTGTCCCTAGTGTTCCTATTTTCTGTTGGTGTAACAAAATACCTGAAGGTGGAAATTTCACAGAGAAAACATGTTTATTTAGCTTTCAGTTTTGGAGGCTGAGAAGTCAGGATTCTTTGTCCTTTGATAGGGACCTCATAGCTAGCATTGCCACGGCAAGAACACCTGCAGCAGAAATCACTTAAGAGACCAGAAGCCTGAACGAACTGAGGACATCTTGCTCTTTTTATAACCAGAGACCCCAGAACAGCATCCATCCCTCCCGAGGGCAGCATCTCCACCTGACTTGTTACCTTCCAGTATGCCTAAGTTCTAAAAGCTTCCACAGCCTCAAGCCCAGCACACTGGAGTCCCAGCTCCAGCTGTCAGACACTATCCAACCACAACATGTCACCACCCAAGTGCTGCTCCGCATTCCCTCTGGCTCTCACGAGTTCCCTCCGCCGCTACCTAACTTCTCACTGACCTTTGGGAAAAGTTTTCTTGTGTTGTTGTTGTTGTTGTTGTTTGTCTGTGTTTTTTTTTTCCAAAAATATTTGCTCTGCCTTTATTTCCCCACTCACATATTCCTCACAGGAATCTGTTTCCTTATCCTACAGTGTTGGGTTAGACATGGGACTCCTTGGGGACGGGATCTAAATTCGGTCACATGGCTTAGCTCGAGCACCCCATTCCCCTTGAGATGAATGTGCCCTAGCTGGTTCGGGTTTCACACAGTGCTCACAGTGCCTTATAAGAACCAGATCTACAGCTCATTTCAACCACCCTGGCTGATCCCGGGATCTGAGAGTGAGAAAAACATGCCCCTAGGGTACATAATTAAGAGGTGAGGTTTGGTTTGTTATACAGTATGGTCAAAAGATTAACGTATGAAAGCTACTTGTGAATTTTGGTGGTTCTGGCAATTGTACGTGTGCCCCGTAGGCAAGTATCTTATCACTGAACTATACTGAGAGATCTTTGCACTTTGATTTTGAGACAGGAGATCACTGAATTGCTCCTACCTAGCCTTGTGTCTGTTCTAAGACGGACCTTGAACTTGTGATCCTCCTCTCTTAGCCTTGTGAGTAGCTGGAATTTCAGGACTGTGCCACCAGATTCAACATCACTGCGGTATTTTAAAACACTGTGTATGTGTAAACACACACATATATAATTTTATAGATATACCTAGACTTTATAATTGTTATAAAGGTTTTCATGGTTTTTCTTTTTCCTTTTTAATCATTATTCTCATATCCACAGAGGCCCTCTTTCCTTTCCAAGTAATGCATGCTGTCAACCTACTGTGTGCCCATTTTTACGCTCTTGGCTGGCTTTTTGTTTATGTGACACAAACTGGAGTCATCTAAAAGGAAAATCTCAAGTGAGAAAGATCTGGCTGTAGGCAAGCCTATAGAACATTTTCTTAGTTAGTGATTGATGGGGGAGGGCTCAAGCTATTGTGGGCTGTTTCGTCCTGGGCTGGTGGCTCTGGGTGCTATAAGAGCAAGCCATGAGAAGCCAACCAGTAAACAGCACACCTCCCCATAGCCTCTGCAGAGCTCCTGACCCCAAGTTCCCACCCAACTTTGATTCCTGCCCCGACTTCCTTCTATGAGGAACAGTGATGTGGAACTGTAAGAAAAATAAGCTCTTTTTGTTGGTCATGGTGTTTCATCATAGTAATAGAAATCCTAGATACCTCTACTTATATTTCTATATACTCATTTAAAATAGCAAACACAGCAGGACGATAGTGGAGGTATGGAGCAGCTGACTAGCTAAATCATCCAACATTACTGCATCAGTGTATGCCACACACATGCAATCCTGTCATTTTGTACTTTCCAAAATGGCACAATATTATGAACATTGTGGTTTTCTTGTTATTATTACACAGAAACACCTCAGGCCTTAAGTTCCAGTTGTGACATGGCTTTCTCATTTATCACCACTTCTGTATGGAGCCATAATCAAACCAGTCTGATATATCAACAGTCAGTCCACAGTACTGTGTTAATAAATAGCCTTCTCTCTACCAGCGCTTCTGTAGTCAGGTATTCTGAGAGTAACAATTGCATGTTACGCCAGCCTCTCCTGATGCTGTGTCCCTAAGGTATCTGGTTCCCGGGAAGGTGGGCTGATGATGTGTGGTATATTTTGCTATATGGTGCCAGCTTCTCTGTGTTCAAATGTGACAATTCACATTTGTAATTGCCAACAGCATTTAAGAATATATTCCCCTCTACCGCTCTCCCAGGAATAAGTAAGTGGCTTTCTGGGTTATGCCAACCATACAGGCAAAAGTAATCCTCTGAAAGTGTGTACCGGGCCACCTTCCTGCATGTTGGATGTTGGAATCTCGATATCTTTGCTTATTCCTAGTGTGCCATCTCATCTCTGCTAATACCTGGGAGCTTGCCCCCCCTTTTTTCCCCACATTGCAGATATTGAACTTAACTATACATTAAACTTTTTTTTCTTACTTTAACTTTTGTCCACTGATTTTGTTTAGGTTGCTGCTTGCCATCGGAAGACTCTGGCCCAGCTCTCGTTTCTCCACACCTCTCCCCTAATCTTGCCTCCTCTCTCTTTTCCACTCGCTTTTCGTCCCCTTTGTTTATCTCAGTCAGCTCCTGCTTCTCTCCATCCTTACCTCTTCTTGCCTCTAGCTCCTTGTGTTGATTTTAAGTGCAGAGAGCACTGTCATCTATACAGCCGTGAAAGACCGAAGGTGGCTGGAACACAGCAAAGAAGCACCAGCGGTGTGTTCTCAGAACTGGGTTGAGACTTTGAGAGGTTTACTTTTTCATGCATGACACCTCTAGACCCCCTGCAGAGCCTACTCCCATAGGTCTGGTGTGGGATGCAGATGGTGTGTGTGTGTGTAGGAGCTTCCAGTACACAAGGCCAGCAACTTGTAAATGAGGATTGGAACAGGGGAACTGTACTCTTGATCCCCAAAGTTTGTACCTGTACCTTGATTAGGAGACTGGAAAACAGGTTGTTGAAGTCCCAGGTAACCTGCTCCAACAACCGTACAGCTCAACACAGCGCAGCCTGAGTCTGCAGTGGAGCAGAAGCAGCCCCATCTGAGCAGAACCTGCCTCAAATAGCAGCACAGCTGAAGTACTCTACGTGGCCAGAAGGTGGCGGTGTGGTCATGCGATGCTCAGGCAACCGGTGGGCACAGAGGATGCCAAATCCAGACTGTAGCAAGCTGTGAGGTGGGAGGGATTCTCCTGCACCAGCCACTCCTGACTCACAGAACCTGGCCCTCTGACGGCTAAGTTCACCCAACATTTATTGAAATGAGCTATCTCATGTCAAATACTGTCCTGGGTTCTTTCATTTAATCTTCACAGAAGCCCCAAGTAAGGCAAATTGTTTCTCATCTACCAAACAGGGAAGGCAATTTCTTTACATTCAGCTACAGTTAGTGTATGCCTGCACCACTTACCCCATTCTCAGCATATTACTACAAGAGACACTCTCTTCATTAGTTTATTCATGCCGATTATTTCTTCCCTGTCCTGTCCTCCACTCCTTCCAGGGTCGATGAAAACCACCAAGCCAAGAAAACACAACGCCCATAGTTATTTGCATTTTAACAGGTCACTGAGGAAGCAAATAATGATTGGATGATGATGACATAAAAGCCCTGAGGTGGCCTCTGACACACCGCTAAGACAAAGGTCACACTGAATGTCTGCAGACCCAGTGCAGGGTCTTACTGGGCTAAGGTGACATTACTGAATGATCTCCCACAGCAGTTTTCTGAGGGACATTGCTCTGCAGATTCTCACTGGCTCTATGGCTCCATTTCCTTGCATCTTCATGCTTCCCTTGGCCATACACCCAGTTGGCATCTGTCCAAGGGCTGTACCAGGCTGGTGGCCACTGACAGAGGAGAGCTTCTCAATTCACCTCCTTTCTCTGGCTCTGCTCTCTAGGTGTCTGCATCATCATCACACTGACAGCAGTAGCCCAGGCTCTCACACCTGTGCTAAGTCCATTTGTCTGTCCATCCATCCCACCTGTCTGTCTGTCCATCTGTTTGTCTGTCCATTCATCCCACTTATATGTCTGTCTGTCCATCTGTCTGTCCATCTGTCTGTCTGTCCATTCATTCCACCTATCTGTCTGTTTGTCCATCTGTCTGTCCACCCGTCTGTCTGTCCATCCCACCTATCTGTCTGTCTGTCCATCCATCTGTTCATGCCTCCATCCTTCATCCATGCATTCATCCACCCTCCATCCATCCACTCAGATGCTTCCAGCATCCAGCCAAGGCCTGAGTTTGCCAAGGCTAAATTTAACCTGCAGCTGCTTCATCAGATGCTGGATATTTTCAGTGAGGAGTCTAGGGCCACTGAGCTGGAAGCCTCTGAGGGCTGCTGGCCAGGGCTTACACCCATGCTTTGCGTTGAGCTCAGCATCCAGGCTGTTTTGAGAACGTTTTTTCTTCCACTCCCTTCCTTTTAATTTTTTAAAATTGTAATGTTGTCATTTCCCACTTCCCTTTCCTCCCTCTCATGAATCTCCCCCAAAGATGGAAAGAGCAACAGCTGAGAGCCAAGGAGTCAAGTGAATTAGAGAGAAGAATTCTACCCCACCCCCACAGCACCAGGCAAGCATCTGTTGATGGTACTGGCACCCCTCACAGACCTAAGAGCTAGAAGCTTCAGGCAAGCCTCTGCTGGTTGTGATGACGCAAGGACTAAGGTTTGTAAACCTGTCTCAAATCATCCCGTTGCTGGGACCAAGTACTAGCTGGGTTTAGGCACTTTATAGAGAGCCCTTTGTTTAAGACATCCAAGACTGGACTCATCCCTCGGCTCCCTCACTTTCACCCTGGTGGAAACTGAGGCAAGATGTGAGCAAGTGACAGAAGGACAGCTCCACACTGTCACCTGTGGCATCCTGAGTTCTCTTCAAAGACCACCACGGGGGGTGGGTGGGGCGGGGAATCCTGATCCTGGGCTTCCACCGGGGAAGGAATTCAGGATGAGCCAATAGGAGACAGAGTTGGAATTTATTAAAAGCAGAAAGGAGAACACCTGGGGAGGAATAAAGCACACCTGGGAACAGAGGCGCGCTGTTCAAAGAGGAGCCATATTTCAAGAGTCCTCGTGGTGGTGACTATGTATTGGGTTCCAGAAGCTTCCGGGATTCGCTGCTCAGCAGGTTCCTAAGGGGCACTCCCTACCCCTACCTCTGCAGCTGGCTCTGAAGGTGCCTTTGGTGGGATTGCAATCCAGTAAGACACCAGCAGGAGCCCCTTGGTTGCACAAAGAGTTTGGGACCCATCTTTCCCTCTAAGTGTGGTTTCTGGTGAGAGCGTAGGAAACCACGGGTTTGCAGGTGAGATACTGCAAGGCCTTAAGTGGATGTCACTGGCTGGGTTGTAATTCTCGATTCTCAGCTGGTTGAGAGGCTTCACCCAGATTCTGAACTGAAGGGCACCTTTCACATCCACGTTTCCTATCCCTCTGTCCTGCCTCGGCAACGCAGAAGCAAGCCTAACACTTCAGTGGCCAGAAATCCTACCGCTGTATAGGAAATAGGGCAGGAGGCGTGACTCATATGCAAGGTTTGTTGCATCTCATGGCCCCCAATCATGGAGATAATGACATTAAACTAGTACAGTCCGAGTTTTCCAAAGTATAATTTGCTAATGTAGCAGATGGCTCCATCACAAGCTCTAATTTGTCCCCAAAGACTCCCAATACATGTGGCTTCCTAGAGTCAGTAATTAGCCTTGGCAATTAAAGATTAAAATCAGCATAATGTTGTTTGACTATGCCCCCTAAGCAAGTCACAGCATTTGAAGAATTTCTAGGTATGGCAATATACATTTGAAAAACCGTTAATTAGATAGATTGATAATTTTTAAGTCAACTCAAGACCCACTTTGTGGATCAGTGTTTGTATACTCTCATTACTATCTCAGCTAATTTTTGCACGTGTATGTGTGAGTGTGTATGTGTTTCCTATTGTGGATGCATGCACATGCGTGTGTGCTGGTGAGTGTGCACTTGGGGAAGGGTACACGTGGAGGCCAGAGACTGACGAAAGGTGTCTTCAGTCGATCCTCACGTTATCTTTTGAGACATAGTTCCTCACTTAAACCCAGAGGTCATCAATCCAGCTAGTGAAGCCAGCCAGTTTGCTCTGGGGATCTGGTCCTCACTGCGTGAGTGATGGCTTTACAAGGGTCGCCATGCCTACCTGGTGCTAATAGGGACACTGTGGATCTGGAAGCCGGTCCCTGAGAGTATGGGACAAGTGTCTTACTCACTGGCCCTCTCTTTAGCCCATGCATCCCAAGTTTTAACCCTTATCTAATTTTATTAAATTTTAAGATTTAATTTTTTTAAAAAAATTTAATTTGTAGGAAACGGGTAGCGTTTGTCATCTTTACCGCCTGCTACTCTTTATGCTCAACTTCATCGTTGGTTCATGTCTTTGTCACTCTTGTTGTCTGTGTACAGAACATGTCTCAATTCTGTCTTATAATTAATTAATCACTTACTTATATTTAATGGTAGTTGGTAGTTATTACTTCTTTTTTAAAAAATTAATTATTTTATTTATTATTTATATCCCAAATGTTGCCTTCCCTCCTGGTCCACCTTCCAGAGTTCTTCACCCCATCCCTCTCCCCTTGGCCTCTGAGAGGGTGCTGCCCCTCTCCCTCACCCGGCCTTCCCCTTCTCTGCTTCTTTTTCTAAACTTTATTTTTGCGTCTGTATATTAGTAGGACAAAATAGTGGGCTTCATGATATCATCTGATACTTTCATGTCTTCTTTTTTGTTGTTGTTGTTTTGTTTTTTGCTTGTCTTTTGAGACAGGGTCTCTCTACATAGCCCCGGCTTTCCTGGAACTCACTTTGTAGACCAGGTTGGCCTTGAACTCACAGAGATCTGCCTGGCTCTACTTAATAGAGATCTACCTAAGTGCTAGGATTAAAGGCGTGCGCTGCTACCCCTAGTGTGTATACATTTCTAAAGTGTGCTTTTTTGTTGATTTTACTTTGCTTATACCTCTGTTTCCATTTATTACTTTATGTGGCTCGATCAAGTAGCCATTTACTCCTTTTCTCACATTAATTTCCATCGTTTCAGTAGAGTATAAATCTGTAACAGCAGCCTAAAGTCTGTATATAGGGCCAGTGAGATGGCTCGGTGAGTAAACACGCAGGCCACACGAGCCGGGAAGCATGGGTTTGATCCCAGGAAGTGATGGAGAGAACCAGCTTTGGAGATGTGCCTTCTGACCACGCGCATAGCGGTGTCCACATAGCCACACCGGCAGGTCCTGCTAGGAAGCAGCGTCTTATTCTGTGTAGCTCAGGCTGCACTTGACCTTGCCCCTCTGGGGCCCTGCCTCTGCCTCCGGCGAGCTGGGAGGGCTGGGATTGCATATGCAGACCCTCATGTCCAGCTTTACTTTCATTGTTGACATATTTTCCCAGGGTGTAAACAATATTTTTTCCTTCAATACTTCAAATATTGTTTCATATGTTTTCTTATTTGCACTATCTCCGATAATAACAACAAAATGGTCAAAATATTTACAATTGCACCCTTAAATGTAAAGATCTTTATTTCGTCTTGTGGCTGATTTTAAGACATTTTATCTTATCTATGTATTTCTAGAAGATTGGCTGTGCCGTGTCTTGGTGTAATTTTTCCCTGTGAATTGTGCTAGATGAACGTCTTGGATTCCTTTAGCTACATTGTATATGTACTTTTGGGTCCCTCCCCCACCTTTTGGAAACTCCAATTGCACCCATACCGGGGCACAGCTGCTTTCCCACGGTTCAGCTGCTCTAGGACTTAGCTACTTTGTTTGAGTCGGTGTTTGGCTCTGCAGGCTGATGTGGAAACTCTTCTGTAGGGCAGAAGTGTCTAACTGTTCTTCCCGCCTCAGCCTCCTGAACACAAGTATCCTGTGATTTACTTTGGAGTGAGTTTCCCCCCTGCACTTTTTTCTTTTCCTTGCCTTTTCTTTTTTTAAATTCTTTGCTTTTGTCTTGGAATTTACTACTGTTGTCTACATTATGTAATCTGCGTTTTAGCTGAGCCAGGATACTTTTTATTTCAATATTATAACTCTCATTTCAGAAAGTACATCGCCTCACTTAAATGTATCAACAACATTCTACGTAACATGTTCAACACTTCCTGTAGCTTTCTGAGTGGATGGGGCTTAGTTAGAGCCACTCTACTAGTCTTTTGTACTTTGTCTAGCATACCTTAGGGCGGATGCAAAATATGTATGTAGAGATGTTACACACACACACACACACACACACACACAATGTATGACAATATTTTTCTTTCAGTACTTTAAATATTGCCTCATTGTGTGTGTGTGTATATGTGTGTGTGTGTGTGTGTGTGTGTGTGTGTGTATGTGTGTGTATTTCATATTGGGTGCTGACTTATGCTGTAGTCAAGGCTGGCCTAGTGTTCACTATGTATCCTATGGTATCCTCTAACTCATAGCTGTCTTCCTGGGTCAGTTTCCCCAGTGTGGGAATTGCAGGCACGAGCCACCATGCTAGGCTTGTCCCACAGTAGTGAGCTTTTCACAGATTTTCTGTTTTCATAGTTACACGGAACCTAGCCCTCCAGGGTTGAGTTTTGTTTTATTTTGGTCTGTTTGGTGTGTGTGTGTGTGTGTGTGTGTGTGTGTGTGTGTGACACATGTGTGAGGGTACCTACAGAGACCAGAAGAAGACACTCCATTCTCTAGAGCTTAGTTACAGGTAGTTGTAAGCCACCTCATTGCCAGCCCCTTAAGCCCGCCTTCCAACTATTTGCACATGTACTGCAAGGACAGTGCAGTGCCTGCACCGCTGCCCATGCCAGGGTTCTTTACAGCAAGGATTTCCCTCTCCACTCCCCAGCTGCTTTTCTGGGGCAGCAGAGTGTGCCAGTGTCCCTTGTATAGCATAGTGTCCAGTACTGAAGACAATCAGGTCAATTCCAATAAACACATGACCTTGAGGATCTATGACCCTGAGGATCCCTTGATACCCAACCTGACGGTGAAGTTAAGCAGCCCTCCACAGAAATGATGCTTGCTGGGACCAAGGGGACTTTGTGAATATGGAGTAGTTTAGACAACCAACATCATGACTCTCATCTTTAAAATCTTATGCAAACATTTGGGAACCTGTTGTGTGTTTTAGGTGGGCATTCGCTTTTCATTCAAAGATCACTGGGCATAGAGGAAGTGTCAACAGAAAACAATCACAATACAACATCACTCAGTGCCAGGGCATGCATATTGACTAGAGCCACAGGGACCACAGGAAGGCCAGATGCTGGCTTGTTTTGTGCTCCCTGTGGACCCTCAGGTGTGCACTGGGGCTGACAGAGGCAGCCTTGAAGAGAATGGCGGTCCCCTGTCTGGGAAGTGAGGTTCTAGTCACAGAATAGCTTCCCCTCAGAGATACTGGGTAAAATTAGAAGTGTATTCTGGAAGAATGTACTACTTACTCTAAGTCAAAAAATGATGGCCTGAACTGGAGTCAACTTCTGCAGAAGTCAGATGCTTAAATACCAAAATAGAAAGGAAAATATTTTGTAGGACACAGAGTATTATTCAGAATAAATTGCGACATACACATACTTCTCGAGGCAGCTCTGGCACTTGGGGTTGGGCAATGTGTTTGTTGCAGATATGAACACGGAAATTGCTCTCTGTTTTCCTTCCTTCCTTGTTTCATTCCTTCTCCCCCATTCCTCTGTCTCTCAGTCCCTCCATCCTTCTGTTTTTGTTTTTCCCTTACCCTCCTTTATTTCCTCCTTCCTCCCCTCCTTCCTGCCCTGCCCTCTCTTTATCCCCTCTTCCTTTTATAGGGGTATTTAATCATGCTAACCTTGTAGGTTCACCATGAGTGTTAGTGAGTTTTTGTATGTAAAACTTAGAACATAGTTTCCCAGTCTTCCGTGCTCACACACACTAACAGTTACAGTTTAAAACGAGAATCATTGTCCACTATCTTTCCCAGCTTCAGGAGGTCTGGCATTCAGAAGCACTGTGGCTGAGTGACTCTGCCTTGAGCCTTCTCATAAAGCTGCAGTCATGTGTCTGCCTGGGCTTAGGTCCCTGAAGGTGTCACCTGGACTGGAGGACTGCTGTCCAGGGCATGTCACATTGCTGACTAGCTGGAACCTGTTGTTGGTGAGCTCCAGTGGAGCTTTGGTGCCTTTTGTGACCCCCGCTTGGGCAATCACACATTGTCACGTCTCCTTTATTCTGCTCTATGTAGTGTATAGGGTACTCCACCAAGGTGCAGTTACAGGGGTTGTATGTGTTCATGGTGTGCATACTTCTTAGTGTGGGTGTGTGCACATGTGCATGAGGGAATGCATGCATGTGTGTGCTCCTGCACATAGAAGCCTGGTAGTGATGTTGGGGTGTTTGTACTTGATTGTTCTTCATTTTTACTTTTATGACAAGAGGTCTTTCCCTGAACCTAAAACTCACTAATTCTGGTAGTCTGGCTGGCTGGTCAGTGAGTTTCACAAATCTGCCTATCTCCTCCCACCTACCCACATACCCAATGCTAGGCTACAGCAGTGTACTGCCACCTCTGGTTCTTTATATGGGTTCTGGGGAAGTCTAACTTGGGTCCTTGTGGTTTTGTGGCTGACACTTTAGCGGCTGCGCCATCTCTCCAGCCCTCAGTCAGCATGATCCTGGAACCTGGCTTCTATGCTCTTCAGGAGACACTACTCATATAGCAAGCACTCAGAGCCACCTGCCATGGGTAGCCCCCATCCCAGAACTAGGTCCTCCCACATCAGTTATTAATCGAGAAAATACACCACAGGCTAGCCTACATGGCTATCCACAGGCTAGCCTACATGGCTATCCACAGGCTAGCCTACATGGCTATCCACAGGCTAGCCTACATGGCTATCCAGACTGTATATTTTCTCAACTGAGCCCCCCCCCCCCTTCTAAAACAACTCTAATTTGTGTCAAGTTGACATAAAAGTAGCCCCCACAATAGCTAACAAGAGACTCTCGTTTAGTTAAGCCCACTATGGGGTTAGCACTGTCTACCAACTGCGATGGGAGCCTACTATTATTCTTATTTTACAAGTGGGGAAGCTGAGGAGCACACAAGCTATAAAACTTGCCTAACAGCATCTGTGATGGTTCATCTCAGTGGTCAGTTTGTCTAAGTCTGTGTGGGAAGGATCCTTTCCCAGTGTGGGCAGCAGCCTTGGGGTAAAATGGTTCAAGCAGAAAAACAGTGGTTTTTGCCTGCCAGTCCCGACTTCTTACTAGTGAGTGTGCCTGTCTCTGCTGCTGCCAGGCTTGCTGATATCACTCCTCAGCTTCTTCAGGCTTTTAGCATGGACTGAAGACCAGAGGCTTTGCAGGACACCCCCAGCCCTTCAGTGCTGGACTGGGCCCACCAAAGCATCTTGGTCTCTTCACTATGTTGGTGGCCACTGTTGAACTATCCAGTCCCTATCATGCAAGACAATCTAATGAATCCTCTAGTGATATATGTTAATTCTGTCTGCTCTATTCCTGCAGAGAACACCGACTAATACAAAAAAACCAACTGCTAAATGACAGAGGGAGATTTTGAGCTATAGCAGGAGGTTCAGAGCACTGCGCTTAGGCAAGAGAGATGGCCTTTTTTTTTTTTACACCTACAACCATAAGATTCTTTTACAGCCATAAAGCCACAAATTCAAGTAGAAAAGATATACTGTTTAAAAAGAAAAGTATACTGTTTAATGAGCAAGAGAAAAGAAAGCAAGGAAAATAGCCCATTAACAATTTTGAGGAGCCGAACAATTACGACTTTTGTGGGCCTAGCAACAATTTGTTTTAGTGGCAATTTGAACACTAGCATGCTATGTTCTGTTCATATGTTCATTGTTTATTTTCAGAGGACAAAACAGGAAGGCAGCAAATGAGAGAGCCTGCCTCAGATCTGATCTTTTTGTTTGTGGGGGAGAGTTTATTAGGAAGAGAATTAGCCAATTCCACCAAGTATCAAAGGGTGATCTTCAACTTCTGCCCCCTCCACCTCAAACATCATCATCATCATCATCATCATCATCATCATCATCAACAACAACAACAACAACAACAACAACAACAATACTTGGCCTGGAACTTAGAAGTAAAGTTTAGCTAAAAGTTAGTCTAGACTCCTGTTGAGTTATTATAGACACATAAAATTTAGTCCTTCTGTATAAATTTTGTTGTTTTTTGTTTTGTTAAAAGATTTTTTTTTTCTTTATTTTATGTACATGAGTACTCTATCTGCGTGCACAACTTTGTGCCAGGATAGGGAATAGCATTCCACTATAGATGGTTGTGGGAATTCCCAGGTATTTCCTGAGGTCCTGAGTTCAATTTCCATGTGGAACTCAGGACCTTGCATAGGACTTGAACTCAGGACCTCAGGAAGAGCAGCCAGTGCTCTTAACCACTGAGCCATCTCTCCAGCCCCTTTGTTTTGTTTTAAAAGCAAGCTCTTGTCTTCTGTGTATCCCAGGCTGGCCTTCAGTTCAAGCTCTTCTGTCTCAGTCTCCAGAGAGCTAGGATTTCTTGTGCATGCACCGCCACACCTAACTCTAAGGCAGGGTATTAATTATTTTTAAATGTTTCCAGATTATTTGAAAATCTCTATTTTTATTTGCTTGACTGAGTCCTTGTTTTTTTCTTTGAGGAGATGATGGCGTTACATTTTTGTACTGTTTTACACTCTACGAGGCACCATTAGTCTGTTGCCCTTGGCAGTCTTATTAAACTCTGAGGAAGATATTTTTATTCCATTTCACTTTAGAAACTTGAGCTCTGGTTACTCCCCTTGGCTAGCACCTGGCCGAGTCGTGTCCAGTGTCTTTATATAGTCCCTCTTAGGCCAGGGTCTCCTCCAAAAAGTACAGCAACTAAAACACTGAAACAAACCTAAAAATCAACTACTCCTTAATAAAAAAGAATGGAAATGGAAAAGAAAAAAGAGTTAAGTATCAAAGTTAACACCAGCTGGTAAAAAAAAAAAAAAAAAAAAAAAAAGTGCATCAGAATCCAAGTCAGTCAGATGCTAGTTAGATGGTATGCACTCTTTTGACTGTTTAAGAAAGGCTTTTCACATGGTATAGCATACTAATGCTGTTGATTTAGGACTTACTGAGTGCAGACATGGTGCTATATATTTTGCACACAATGTTTCATTCTCTTCTTGCAACAAACCTATGAAGGATAGAACCTATCATTCCCATTTTACAGGTGGTATAACTGAGGCACAGAGTGATGGATCCTGCCCACCTGCAGAGCTACCTAAGAACCCAAACCTAAATCCACCTAAAGCTCCAACATGCTCCTCCCTGGTTTCGTTTCAGTCTGAGAAAGTGTGGACCATTCCAGGAACATGGCCTTAAGTCAGAGAGCAGGGTCAAACTTTCTTGGATGACCTGGTAATCAGCAAAGGTTCTCCTTGGGAAAACTTGAACAGGGACTTTGCACAAGAGAGAGAGTCTGAAATATCACATTATTAGAGCTTGGACAATGAATACATGTCAAAAATTGTGGCTCCCTGAGGGGGTTTAGATGTGTCCAAAGTTTGTTTCCCTGAGAAGGAAGAAAGAACAAGGTTGGGTTAAATAGTAATTTATACTGTTGGGGGCAGGAGAGGAGGACAGCCTGTGGCACTGAAGCTGGTCAGGTTGGCAGTTGCTACTTGCTGATGATGTGTTATTATCCCTGTGGCTCATCTCAGTCGCACAGACTGGGTCAAGCACTCCCTTGGCACACGCTGGCCACACAGACTCTTGGACCTTGTTTACGCTGGTCATTCTCCTTGCCCCGCTATAAAGTGTGACTGAGAACACACTCTAATACATTCTCCTGGAGATGCTGGTCCCAGGGCTAGACCCCAGGCCCATGCACTGTTGCAGACTCTCTACACGAATTCTATATAAAGCCTGGTAGGAATGGCTTTGGGGAGACAGCCTCTACATCCAGAACATGGCTGCTTTTGACAGAAGTACTCTTTCCTTTCCACCATGGGTTAAGGCTTCAGGCACAGCCAGTCATGGGCTGTGTGAGAACACAGCCTTCGTGACATCCTCTCCACATCCCAAGGAAAGAAAAGAAGCCAAGGATAAATTCCCAGGAAAACAGAGGCCGGATTTCCAAGGCTCAGGGTCATGGCCTTCTCCTTCTCTGGCAGCTACAGCCACAACTCACAGTCCCCTGCCTTGATTGGCAGGGTGAGGGACAGCCACACAGCTGCCTCTGAGGAGACCCTGCAGGGCCTGTGTTTTGTCCACAACCCAGGGAAAAGTCCCTGTCCCCTCACAGGGAGGAGCTGAAATGGCCTTGTAAGGATATCTCTCCTGTCCGCCCCTTTCTTATCATGACCTGGTTTTTTGTTTGTTTGGTTGGTTTTTTCTCCCTGTTTCTATGGGAAACATTTGGTCTCATTTTCCTCTGCCTTGTCAAAGTAAGTTTAAATTCAAAACCAAAGCAAGACTGGGTATTTTATATTTTTAGTGGTAAAGATCATTGTAACTACCATCAGTCTAACAAGGACATTCAGAGCAGATTTAAAAAAAAAAAAGAAAAGAAAAAAAAGAAAAGAACTCATGTGTACGAACACACACACACACACACACACCACCACCACCACCACCACCACCACCACCACCACCACCACCATCACCACCACCACCACCACCACCACCACCACCACCACCACCACCACTTAACTTGGTGATATGTCAAGCTGGGTGATAGCACATGGAGATTCTGTCCTGTTTACACTGTGCTTGCTTTTCCCCAGTGTGTTTGAGCATTTTTTTTAAAGTTGTGATATTACACAAGGCAAATCAAGATTGCAGTCCTTAGTGGTGCTGGGCAAGAAGGGGCGTTTCATGTTTAGTTGACATGAAGGTGAACCTAAAAGGCGTAGGGCTCGTGCTGGGGTGTTGAGTAATAATGCAGTTAGGGATCTGGCCAGGATCCAGAGCAGCCTGCCAGGACTGTGCTGGCCCCTGGGTCCCAATCATAAAGGACAGTTTGTTATTCCAATGTTTTTGTGGCTCATAGCCTGCCTCTCAGTTCTGTAGGATCCCATGGAGAAGCAGGCTTCTGTTCTTGGGGAGAGTCCAGTCTTCAACCCTCTGCCAGCAGATGGGACAGTGGTGGTGGTGTTGTTAGAAGGGCTCTTGTTTCAAAACATACTGGTGTATCTCTCCTGTTACAAATCTTCTTTTCAGTCATCTTCATGGACTTAGGCAAATCTTTCAATTTCACTTCCTTCTCGAAAGGGAAAAGACAAAAAGGACCCTTCATGCCTGTTAGCCATATTAACTCTTAAATACAGTGTCCATATTTCTGTTTCCCCTCCATACCAAATACTGTAGTCAACAGATCTTTCCAAACACTGCTCAAACCACAGCTTGGTGGAAGCCCAAGGCAAACTGACCTTCTGTTTGTGAACATGAAAGCACAGAGCTAACGGGGTGCTTAGCCAAAACCATCAGTTCAAAAATGAGTTGAACCTTGCTCAGCTAAGCCACCCATCTCTAGGAGAAAGTGAGCTAATGCTAGGGAGAGGGCACTTTAGAAAGACTCTCACTGGAACCCTTGGGGAGAGTTAAGAGGATAACATATCCATAAATCAAAACCAAATTCCTGTCAAAAGAAACAATCCCAAATTAAAATTCCTAGATATGCAATCACGACAGTTTGATTACCGAAATTAATTTAAAAATTCCTAGAAAGCCAACACAATTAGGTAGGTCCATCTGAGAACTGAACCTGTTATGCAGAAGCTAAAGATGGCAGCAGCGATCTCTCCAAAGGCTGAGCCATGGTGTAAAAACAAAAAGAAGTTATGGAGAAGACCGAGACACTACCTGGGCAGTTCTCCACGAGACAGAAAGAACGTGGAAAGAGGACACTGAAAAGCGGAGAAGTGACCACCTTTCAGTTTGCAAGGATAAAGGGAACATTTTCAGAGGGCTGGCAGGACCCCTCAGCAGGTAAGAGTGTTAGATACCAGGCTTAGCTGCCTGAGTCCACTCCCATGCTGGAAGGATCAGATTGACTCGATCAAGTTGTCTTTAGACTCCAATATGAACACTGCTGTACTGTCCTTCCCAATTGATGACTAAATGTAATTTTCCAGAAAGAAAGCATTGTGAAGGGACTAGAGCGAAAACTTATATTTGGCAACACTGAACGTTAAGATGTAACAGATGGAGGGCGTGGTTCAGAGGTATAATTCTTAAAGTGTGCATGTGCACACACAGAGAGAGACAGAGAGGAATAAGAAGAAAAAAGAAGAGAGGGGAGGGAAGGAGGGGAGGGAAGGGAGAGGAGAGGAGAAGAGGAGGAGAGGAGAGAAGGGGGAGGGGAGGGGAAAAGGGAAGGGAAGGGGAGGGAAGGGAAGGGAAAAGAGAAGAGAAGAAGAGAAGAGAAGAGAAGAGAAGAGAAGAGAAGAGAAGAGAAGAGAAGAAGAAGAGAAGAAGAGAAGAAGAGAAGAAGAGAAGAAGAGAAGAAGAGAAAATTCAGGTTTATTGTTTGGGTTTTAGAGACAACATCTCCTATAGGTCAAGCTGGCCTTGAAATCACTATGTAGCAGAAGCAGGCCTTGCACTCCTGATCTCCCTGCTCTGACCTCATGAGTGCTGGACTGTAGGGGCCACCACTCCTGGTGAATTCTAGATTTGGAGAGAAATGATTTGAACACATGCCCGCAGGCTTAAAGGTGAAAACACTTTAGACACAGGCAATGAGTTATAGAGTCTTCTATCTAGTTTTGCTTAGGTATGAACCAGAGACAGACACAGGGATCCCAGCAAGAGCTCACCTGGGAGGACAATAATGAGAAGTCTAAAAATGATCAGTGTTTTTTCTGGGTACCTTAACAGCCCCAATTCTGGATGAGAAGTCCGACACCAGGAGTTGTGGAAGCAATCTTCAGGAGGAAGGTGGTAACATCACATAAATTGTGGGACGAGGCTCTAGATGTACTGTTACAGTCCACAGCCAGTAAGACAGTAGCAAAAGCCACCTTCTTTTTTTTAATATAGGAAAATAAATGCCATTTGATATTCTGGGAAATAAAGAATTTTATCAGAAAGTTGATGTCTCAATATGAAGCAATCTAGATTCTGAAACATTTATGGTGTCTACCAAACAGCAATGGATCTTCCGAATAAATAAGGTCTGTTGGAATTTTTACAGGCCCTTGTTAAACACAGCTGTGCCTTTTGACTTCCCGAAAAAAGTTTTCCATGTTTATGAAATTCTCAAAGAATCAATAAAATGTTAAAAAAGAAAAAAAGGCCAGGCGGTGGTGGCGTACGCCTTTAATCCCAGCACTTGGGAGGCAGAGGCAGGCAGATTTCTGAGTTCGAGGCCAGCCTGGTCTACAGAGTGAGTTCCAGGACAGCCAGGACTACACAGAGAAACCCTGTCTCGGAAAAAAAAAAAAAAGAAAGAAAGAAAGAAAGAAAGAAAGAAAGAAAGAAAGAAAGAAAGAAAGAAAGACAGAAAAAAAGAAAGACCCTACATCAGTTTTCTTCTACCCCAAGGGGCTTGAAAAAGAGCAAAATATAGGCAATGCATATCTATCTATCTATCTATCTATCTATCTATCTATCTATCATCCATCCATCTCTTCATGTAATTTAATAAGAAAAAAATATTCTACCAAACTACCTCATCAGGGAGTCCTTTTAAAACATATTCCTTCCACTAATCACTCACTTCAAACTTGCAGACATTCTTTTTATTCTTATTATCTTTGGGACTGGGTCTTTTTCTGTAGCCTAGGTGGTCTCATGCTCTTCTTCCTGCCTCTGTCTCGCAGTGCTGGGGTTCCTGGTGTGAGCCCCCATGCCCTGCTAGAAACTCGTTAAAGCCCTCCCCTTTTCTGAGCCCATGCAGCCGTGCCTGTTGAGTGCTCAGTAGTGGCTTGGACATCTTCCCTGTTTTTCTTCTCCAGACCAGGTTCGGTCCTGCCTCCAGTCACCCCATAAGGAGCAGAAAGGTGTCCTGGACTCTGCTCACAGGCACACAGTGTAGGCAAAGGACAAAAGAAATTAGTAGGCGGTGCAGTCTCGGTAAAGCACAGCCTCTATCCCAAGCAGATGTTTGAAATTGTTTTAATTAACTCTAAAAGGCTAAGTACTTCCTGTTGAATTAGGCCACTTGATAAACCAATCACAAGGCACGAAAAGGATTGACTCAGCCTTTTCTCATGAGTAGTATTTGTGGGGCAGTGTCTTTTTTGAGAAATAGATCAAATAAATTGTAGAGCTCGGGCATCGTCATGAAGGGACGGAAAAGAGAGGCTAAGGAGCAAGGAACCATTCTAATGCAGGATAATCTGGGGGACAGCCTTGCACTGAGGGAGATTTGTTGTAGTTTGATTCCTCCCCTGTGAAGCACAGACCCTGCTTCCTGCTTCCTGCAAGCAGGAAGAAGAGAGTGAGGCTAGAGCTGTGCTTTGCGGGTTGACTGTCTTCCTGAGTTTGTGTTTTACATGCTTGGTTCTCATGGTGGCGCTGTTGAGAAAGTGAAACCTTTAGGGGGTCTCAACAAGAAAAGTGGTAGAGGAAAGGAAGAAACAAAGAAGGATCTGGTAGTTTTCAGTAAGGATGAAACCCATGTGACAGGAAGGAATTTGAGATCCACGGGGGTTCTGTAGAAAGAATTCGATCAGTACACAGTCTTTCTTTACCCTATTTTGGCTTGTCTCCGGGTCTCCAGGGGGCTGCTCAGGAGATCTGAGTGGGTGAATACTTGTGAAGAAGGTGGAATTCAATGGCACAGGAAGCTCTAGGCTTAGTGTGTCCCAACTGCTGCGGTTCTGTAGGAGCTCAGTGCTAAGATGGCCCTTCTTGTTCTCATTGGATACAGGCTGCCATGGAAGAGGATGTCATAGCTGTGTGTAGGTGTGGGCAGTTTTGGAGAGGCTGCACAGCAGATGATTGATAACACTGGAAGCAGCTGGGGACGATGTCGCGCTGTCCTGCGTGTTCCTCAGAGGTTTCTAGTCGTTTCCCAGCACTGGGTCTGGGGACGTAAGGGACTAGCTGTTGATGCCAGTGAGGAAGACTTGGCTTCAAACAGCTTCGAGGGGGAACTGGAGAGTGTTGGGAGGAGCTTGTCAGTAGGAACCAAAAGAGCAGTGCACAGGAGTGGGAAGTAGGCCTGGTCTTGACCTCCTACCTGTGACCAGGTCTACAACACTGACCTGACCTCATGGTCTTACTTATGAACTCAGGGATGGGTGGGACCTGGTAACTGCCATTGTTTTTTCCAGCCCTAGTGCTCCCTCAGTGGCCTTCCAAGGCTCCCTCAACAATGTTTCCAATTTGGAACAAATCCGAGTCATCAGCTCACCAGTGGGAGGACTACTAACAGGCTTGAAAGCGACTGCCATTTCAGTTAGGCAGCCTGAGGATTTGCCCGCGTTGCTGGCTCCTGGGAGTTATTAGAGAGGAGTACAGGGAGCACAGCCAACGGGCACTGTCGATAGAAGCGTGCCTGTGTCTGCTTCTCTTTCTCCACTACTTAGAGCTGGCTCCATTTCACTACTGTACTGCATGTACCAGGGCACAGAGGGAAGAAAGAAAAGGGCCAGAGGAACCAAGACTTAGAAAAAGCAGTGCCACGCATGGGGCCCCAAAGCTGCCTTTGTAGCACAATGAAGTTGGGACTGGACTTGGAACTAGCATGGCTCTGTGCAAGGCAGATGCACCAATTCCAGACATGGTCATAGTTTTTCAGGGCTATTGAGAAGTTCTAGAGATGGGTAGTGATGCTGACTGCACAATGTGATTGTATTTGATGCCTTTCACACCGGAAAAACAGGTTACCTGGGTAAACATGTTACATGCATGCTACCTCTGGTTTTGCTATAAAACTATGAAACTCGGGCCCCAAAGGACAGCCTTTTAGAAAAGGAACAGCCAGCTATGAAATGAAAGTCACACACAATTAATGAAATCAATTATAGCCAGAAAGGAAACAAATCTCAAAGCTGGAGCACGGGTCCTTAGTCCCGTGCATACATCAGTGAACATTCAGAGCACAAGGAAAAACAGTCTTGGGTTTTTGCTAGGTTCAAAGTCCAGCCTTTCTCAAGCTTTGCGACTGTGGACAAGCTACACAGCCAGCCAGAGCTTGTCTGCTTCTGTACTAAGCAAAAGTCGTGATGTCACACTCAGGTCTATTGGAAAAATGCAGACAGCACAGGCACAGTGCTTAGCAGTGTCACCCTTTTGTCACCCTCCCCTGACAGCATTCAGCTCCTGGGTTCCTCCCTCTGTCTGTGAGTGAAAGTTTTCAAATACTGTCTGTTATGAGATGAAGGCACTAAGTTGGGACAGAGTAAGGACAGCATGAACAATCACAGAATACAGTTTGGGGTAGTAATTTCTGGCAGCCACTAACCAGGGAGAGCAAATGTACCCTCCATCGTTGGAGGAGGCTGAAAAAACACTTACTAGTTTAGTTAGGTACTGGCCTAACTACTGTAATTAGCAAATCTCAAATTCCATGGCTGGGACAAGATAGAAGCTGGCCTAGGTAACATTTTTGAAAAGTAAACGGCTACCATAAACTCAAGGTTCTTGGCTTTGATGTCACTTAAGGATCAGGAAAACAATGAGACTGGAGAGATGCACTCAGGTCTCTCTCAGACAAAACCCAGAAAGGACACACCCCATCTCCACCCATAGTGCACTGGGCAGATCCATGCTGTTAAGGAGCCTTGGAAAAATAAAGTGCAACTCTGGTCAGGCACCACAAGGGGCTCGGTTGTTAAAGACGGGGTGGTGGGTGCTGTAGAAAGACTAGCCGTCTCCCACACAGCTCACACTATATGTCCTGTGGTCTATAACCCCAGGCTGACACAAAGAACAGAGCTAATGTAATCCCCCCAAATGGAAGCTCAGTTTCTCATTGATTCATTCAATAAAAACACACAGCTACTTGCTCTGTGCTGTGAACCAGTGAAGACACCATAAATCCATCAGGCTGTGAAGCGGACAAAGTTTCCTAACACTGTGAAACTATACTTAGCAAAGAGAGAAAGTAGAAAAGCACAGATCGGGGAAGACACTGGAGATCAGTAGGTGCAAAGGTAAAAGTTAGCGTGATGGAGGAACGAGTGGCCAGGTAGCTCCTTTGACAGGGTGGTTGCAGGTAGACCCCTGGATGAGTGGTACAGATGCCAAGACCACGGATAGCAATAAGCCATTTGAAACACAAGAAGTTGGAAGTGCCAGGCATGGGCACTCCAGTGTCAACCCTTATGTTGGGGAAAGATCTCTCAAGACTTGTTCTATAAAAGTCCAGAGGAGCTGGGTTTGGAGGAAGAGAGAGGGAAGATACAGAACACAGTTGGCAGCTGGAGCAAGCTTTGGAGGGCTTTGGAGGGCAAGGCAGTTTGCTTTCCAGAATTATTTAGCACCGAGCAAACTCCCAAACTTGTGTTGGATCAGTGAGCAAATAGAAATAAACACCTGTGCTTACTGATGCTTGCAGGTCTCTGGTGATGATTAAAGCTGAACTAGAGATAGTGCTTTCCATAAAGCAGGGTAGCAGGAAGGACCGCTGGACTTCCCTGTGCTCTGTGTGCTGGCCTGAAGTTCAGGAGGCATGAGGAAGGAGTCTGGTGTCACAGACTCAACCCATCATCCTAGATGGGGTGGTAAAATGTGACTCCAGAAAGCCAGTCAAGTGCATTGGCAAGGCCTCCAGGGAGCCCTGCTGGGGTAGGCTGCTTCAACACCCATTGTGCAGACAGTTTTCTTTATTAGTTTGCTTTTAGTTAGCACTTGCACTGGACAGTTTTTGTCCACTTATAAGCTTGAATCCTCTGCAAAGAGGAACCTCAGTTGAGAAAAAAAATAAAAACACCGTAAGATTGGCCTATAGCAAGTGTGGGGGATATCTTTTCTCTTCTCTTTTCTCTTCTCTTCTCTTCTCTTCTCTTCTCTTCTCTTCTCTTCTCTTCTCTTCTCTTCTCCTCTCCTCTCCTCTCCTCTCCTCTCCTCTCCTCTCCTCTCCTCTCTTCTTTTTTCTTTTCTTTTCTTTCTTTTCTTTTTTCCCCCACTGTAACAACATGAGGTTTGCTTTGCTGGGCAGTGGTGGTGCACGCCTTTAATCCCAGCACTTGGGAGGCAGAGGCAGGTGGATTTCTGAGTTTGAGGCCAGCCTCGAACAGAGTGAGTTCCAGGACAGCCAGGGCTAAACAGAGAAACCCTGTCTCGAAAAACCAAAAAAAAAAAAAAAACAAAAAAAAAAAACAAAAAAAAAAAACAAACCATGAGGTTTAATGATACTGGTACATTAGGGCTCCCTTGCATTGAAGGCAAGATAAGGGCAGTTTTTATACAGTTTAAGGTGTATAAGGTGTGTACTACAGAAGCAGTGACTAGGCACAATATGATTGTGACTTTTAAACTGATTGGTCTTTGGGGAATGAGGTGGCAAGGACCTCCCTTGTCAGTGTCAAGGGTTGGTCCACAGGCAGGTGGGTTCTCTTCTCATTGGTCTGAGAAATGTTAATCCCTTCTTCTTCTGAATGTTAATCTAGCAGGGTAATCTAGTAGGTGTCTTTGAACTAAGGAATGCTCCTCCCAGGATGTGTCCTGGGGCAGTTAAAAATTAACTCTAACTAAAAATGAAGTTTAACTGAATTCCTACATTCCCCAATTTTCTTTGTGGCTGATTCCAGTCTTGGAATCACAAGCTGTCATCTTAGTGTACAGCCTGATTCTGTTGTCTCAGCATAAGCACTTGTATGGTATTAACATGATCTTTGACAAATTTAACCAGGCGATTAAAATGTAGGGGCCACCAGGTATATGGGGCTGCTGTCTTTGAAATGGACTAAACAACTTCTCCAGTTTGAGAAAGGACCTCTCATGTTAGCTTTTGGGGAACATGAGGGTTACCCTCAAGGGTTAGTCCAGGCCTTCTCGCCAGGGGCAAGATCACGGTCTAGACCAGGAGTACCTCAGGTGGAATCATGTTGGTCAGCTACAGTCTGTCTCTGGATTTTGAGTGTGCCAAACTATCTAATTGGGCCATAGTCCCTCTGGAGCTGGTTTCACAGGAGAGGCATGGATCTAGGCCGATATTCTATCAACCTTCACAGCAGTGGGAGTGGTTAGCAACACCAGGAATGGTCCTTTTCAGTCGGACATAGGCCGCTCATCTCCAGCCTGGAAACTATGGGATGTCTCCGGGGTCCATGGTTCATAGGTGTGGGCTGACAGGGTCCACACTTCTTTCTGCACCACCTGAAGTCCTTTTAACTTTAGCCAAATTAGGGGGTGCCGTGCAGCTTCCCGGAGACGTGCCATTAGAGTCTAGCGGTAGACCTTCAGGTGCTCCCTACCATCAGGTGTGTTGAAGTCTTGATCGGGTCTGGTCAATGGGAACTCAGCATCTATCTCAATGGTGAGTTTAGAAGCAGTGGGGGAGGGTCCTGCCCCTGCCATGCGGTGGCTGGGTGTTTCAGCAGAGAGGTCCCCTGTATTCCCTGTTTTCTTCCTTCCTTCCTTTTTTTTTTTTTTTTTTTTTTTTTTTTTTTTTTTTTTTAAACTGGCAAATCTTAAATGTAGAGAAGGAGAGGAAAGGCCAACTTTGAAGGAAAGCTTAGAGGAAGAAACATAGAGGCTTGATAGGAGAGTCAGAGTCAGAAGGAGTGAGATTTTGGGTTATGAGAGAGAGACACGTGGAGGTTGGCTTGGAGCCAGCAGCTCTTGGGAGCAGTTTCTCCAGGTCCAGCTTGGAGTTCTCAGCCTCGAGAAAGAAAACTGTCTCAAAATGAAAAAGAAAATTTTCACCCAAGGGGGAGAAGGAACACAGGGGCGATGGTAGCAAGCAGGGTCCCAGACCCTCTGCTTCAGGTAAGCCAGCTGGGCTGTAGCCGGCTGCAAATGACCAGGGAGACGAGGAAGAAGCCTACAATAGCAGGCAACACTCGAAAGACTGACCCCTGGGGGAGATACGCTAGAACACAGTAGATTCAGTCCAAAATAACGTCAAAAGAACACAAAGAACAACAACCAACACACAGACAGTTTTCCAAGAAAACAGAGAAAAACAACACAGACAACTCACCCCTGTCACGGGCAACGCATAAACCTGGCGATACAGAAAGTTCTCATCCCTGTCACAGGCGCCAAGACCAGGTTGCACAATCAGGACATAGAAAGATTGCCGGTAAAAGGCTCCAATTACCACGACATGGCCAGTCTACACTGGACCTAATTTAACAGATTCAGACGACTTGGTCAGCCTACGCTGGACTAAATCTAACAGATTCAGACGATTTGGCCAGCCCATGCTGGACCAAATCTAACAGATTTCTAACACCACAAACAAAATTAGACATGGACACACTGCCACGAGAGTGCAACAAACACCACCCCAGGCAGGGATGGTCAAAGACCACCTTCAAATGGAGAAGGGTCGTTCCTGACCCTATCTCCCATACAAATGAACTCCCATACAATCAGGGCATCCCCCAGAGAACTGTGGCCTGCAGAGTGCCGACACGTCTGTCCCACTGCTTCCACTACCCACGAATTCCCTCTCAGAACTTGTAACCTGACCTTTATCCCAGGGCCCTGACCCTATCCCTGGGTCCTGCCCTCTGTGGCTTGCCCAGTTTTTGCCCCTGCTATGAGCACAGAAACCAGGCTACATAAGACAGTCGCCCCTGCCATGGAAACACGGATACTTCACAGACACAGCACACACACAGTTGCCTCTGCCATAGGCACAGACATTTTATAGACACAAAACACGAAACAGAAGACATACCTGCTCGAGCGAAAACCTCTGATCCCTGAGTTGTGGTGTTCTGAAAGAGCGTATCTCAGTGGAACCTCCAAAATGTTGGACTGTAAAATCCAAAACCAGGAGATGTGCTCCCCCAGAAACTCACATGGACAGGATTCGCTGTAACAACATGAGGTTTAATGATACTGGTGCACCAGGGCTCCCTTACATTGTAGGCAAGAGATCCGGGGGATATTTTCTTGATTATTGATTAATGTGAGAGAGCCCAGCCCACTGTGAGCGGTACCACCCCCGGGGCAGGTGGTTCTGGTTGTATAAAAACAGAGGCTGGTGGCGCCATAAGGAACAAGCAAAATTCCCTCACCGTCTCTGTTTCAGTTGATACCTTGAGTTCCTACTTTGGCTCCCCTTTGGAAATGAATTGGTCTGCCCTGCTGCTGCTGCTGCTGCTGCTGCTGCTGCTGCTGCTGCTGCTGCTGCTGCTGCTGCTGCTGCTGCTGCTGCTGTTGCTATCAGTACTAGCCTTTCCAAACTTTGAGCATGGGGCCAGCAGCTCTCCAGGAACCCTCTGGGCTTCAGGATCAGACTGGGACTGCTGAGGAACCCAGTCTTGTGAACTGAGTAACAGCCAGTTGTCATCTCTCCCCAGCGAGAGACAGCATGGGGGAACTAACTCTGACTGCTGAGGCACCTGGTCTCAAGGACTGAGCGAATACCAGGCTCTCGACTCTCAGGTGTGTGCTGCTGTTGTTACTATTTGAACATTTTAAATTATCGGCATTTTAGGATTTCTTTTTTTTATTTTATGCATATGAGTGCTTTATCTGCATATATGCCTGCGTGCCAGAAGAAGGCATCAGTTCCCATTACAGATGGTTGTGAGCCACCCTGTGGTTGCTGGGAATTGAGCTCAGGTTCTCTGGAAGAACAGCTAGTGCTCTTTACTGCTGAGCCATCTCTCCAGCCCAAAATTATTACTATTTTAAAGTTGATTTAATTCTTTACTATGTACATCATGAACTCAAACCAACTGGGTCTCAAGAAAGCAAGCTCAAGAAGCAGTCGAGCCTTAGGGACATTCTTAGACCAGCGTGATAAAAACATCATACAAATATCAACACATGCTCTCTTCTCTTTTTGCACTCAATGCAAATCCATTTATCACCCACATGGCACAGAACACCTTTCTCTATTTTCTAATTCACTTCCTGGAAAGCGACTCCTGTCAAAAGCCCAAGTCCTGTCTCCTGCAGAGTTGAGCACAGCCTGATTGGACTTGAACTTCTGAGTCCAGAGCTAATTTCACAGAATAGGGACACTGGCCAGTCTAACGGGCTGAGGGGACCCTGCCTAACATGCCTGACACTCAGCAACCTTGAGGATGGTAAAGGGAAGAGAGGCTGAGAGAATGTTGTGGGAGAATAGAAGAAAACAATTGTGTCCACACGGCTGTGTGTTTGTGTATTGCACGTGTACTCGTGTGTATGTTAATCTACTTTAAAAACCACAGGAATAGTTACTGGTGTGGCTTAGGTGTTGAATACTTCTCAAGATCCCATATGTTAAAAACCGGGTCTCCCATGTGGGCTACTACTGCAGGATGGTGTACTGTCTGGGAGGTGAGGCCTACCAGATGCCTTTGGTTCTCACAGGTGGCCTCAGGAAGTGGTTCCTTATGAGGGCTGTTAGAAGATCCTGACTTTGGCCCCACCAGTCTCTCTCTTCTCTGTTGGTTTGGGGCCACCTTTTGCTTCCCACCACTACTCTTATCAGCCCCCCCCCCGTGCCATATTCCCCTTTCCTAAATGGGGGTCCTTACGGAGCCAGCCTTATGCCATCTGGGCATTGAAGTCCCCAATGTTAGCTAAACAGCCCCCACTTTCTTCATAACTAATATGTCTCAAGTACGCTCTAGTGACAGAAAGCTGAAGTTACCAACATCTGGATTCACAGCAGCCCTCTTTGGAGTCAGAAATACCCCAGAACGATTGGGCAGTAAGACTGGGCTATATGAAGTGGTGTCTCTGACTGCATTCTCTGAAGGCAAATGGAGCACACCCTCGCTGTCTCTGCCATGTCTGCTGGCACCGGACTGAAAATGTGGTTTAAGTGAATGCTAGCCACTCATCACTACAGGCAGGTTTTGTCTGGCTATTTTGTGTGGCAGAATCTGGGGAACTTATAAAGACAGATCTGACAGATATGACAGCAGCCCTAGAGAAAGACAGTACTGGTCCTCCAGTGTGTTTGGAGCTTGGCTTCTTGCTTCTCCAGAGCTGTGTGGGAGCACCTGAAATAAGGATTCTAGCATCCTTCATACTCCAGGTGACTCGAGACTCTTCATGGTTCAGCAGCAACCTGGGCTACTTTCTCCTTCGCTCTGCCTTCCTCATGCTCAGAGATGCACAATCATGGAAAGCTCAGACCCCAGGAGGCTGTGGGAGGGCACTCAGGAAGGACATTTCCTTCTTCACTTTGATCTTGGCAGGCCAAGCCAAGCCTTACCAGGCTTTCACTCAGCTGCTGCCTCTCCTCAGACTAGGCGAGTCTGCTGAGTGGGACAGAGAAGAGGGTCTGCTGGAGGCTCGTCTGGGAAGTTCCTTACACTGTCTGGAAAGGAGCCGCTTGGGCCCACAGTGCGTTGCTAAAGAGAAGTAGCCCAGCAATATCGTGTATGCGGCTATAGTAGAATAATGGGAGCACCTTTTGAGCATTTAGGAGGATTAGAAAGCCTATTCAAACTGAGACCCAGAAGACTCTCTGGGACTATGTGACAAGGTCTCTGCTTCTTTCCTGGTGTTTGAGCTCATCAGAGGGTTCTTTCCTCTGCAGCTTTCCTAGTTCCACGGGTTGGGAAAGGTTACAGAGGAGTAAAGAGGAAAGGACCTACATTGTGGTGGACTGACAGAGAGGAGGAGCACCTAGTGCCTCACTTGTTTCCTTTGTTAGATTTCCTAGGGAGAAAAATCACATTACCCTGTTAAACTCTGCCCCATGCACCTGCCAATTATCAAGCCTGGAGGCGTCAAGTAATTCTAGCTGCAAGTTCCACACTTAAGAAGCCAGCACTGAGCATGGAATAACTGAAAGTTGCCTTTGTGGGTTCTGTAAGGCTAGGCCCTGATGGAAGGAGCTATGGGCTGGAGGTCAAGATAGCTGTGTTTGAATTGTGGCTTTGCCTCTGTGAAAACCTGGGCGGGTCTCTCCCTTCTCCTGAACTTTCGTTTCCTTATCGGTAAAAGTAAGAGGTAGATACAATGGTAGCTATCATCGGTTCTTGTTCCAGCTTGCTGAGATTCCTGTCTTCTTAGCTTCACCCTTTCAGAGACTTCCAGTCTGTCACCAGAGAATGTGTGGCTAAGAGTGGCCAGGTCATTTGTTTGCTTGGGCTTCTGCTGTAATAGAGTAGTCTGGGTGTCGCAAAAGAGACTCTTCTCTCACAGTTCTGAATGCTAGGCGCCCAAGATTAAGGCTTTCCTGGGGGCCTCAAGGAAATTAGTCACATGTCTATCTTCTCTGCCTTCAGTCAGTTGCTGGCAATTATTGACACTCTGTGAGTTTATGGATGTATCATCCATTCACATAAAACAACAACAACCCCCGGCACAAACAAGGACACCAGTAATATTAGATTATGATAGCTCACAGCCTCTTCCACCTTTATTATCTCTAAAGGATCCCTTCTCTAAATAAGATCACATTCTGAGCCCTCATTCAGGAGTGAGAACCTATGCTTATTTTCCCCGGGGCATCATTTCAAGCTGCACCACCAGGACCATGCTTGACCGAGTCTATTTATACGTAGGAAATGTGGAAGGGAAGGACCAAGTGGGTCCCTGATTTTTTCCAATTAGGTGGTGACATTCTCTTATTTCTATGCAGTACTTGGTTGGGGTCATCAGGTATCTACAGGTTTGAAACATGGTGTCTCCTCAGGCGATCCTCTCTAAGGAAACATAATAGGCGCCTTGTTCTCTGTCATCTTTGGTTTCTGCAGCACCAGTTTGTATGAACAATTACCCCAGTCCTTTATAGCCCCCCTACTTGGTTTTGGACCCTAAACATTTTTGGTCTTTACTCTTTCACTCACTGTTGCTGAGTCCCGCCTCTGGAAGGTGGCAGGGTGTTGTTTAATCCCCAGTGGCTCGCCGCTCGCCTCTCAGGATGACCATCTCTTCACTCCATTCATATTTTTTGTTTCATTTTCCTGGTTTGTTACTGTGAATTTTTTTGTGTGT
Organism: Arvicanthis niloticus; assembly: GCF_011762505.2. Taxonomy (NCBI): domain Eukaryota; kingdom Metazoa; phylum Chordata; class Mammalia; order Rodentia; family Muridae; genus Arvicanthis; species Arvicanthis niloticus. The sequence continues at coordinate 33,575,221 of NC_047668.1, forward strand.
GAATTTTTTAATCCTTTAAAGCCCAAATGCATAGTTACCTTGGAAACAGATTTCTCTGGTTTCACTAGCTAACTAGACAGTCAATTCCCAGGTCTGTAACTACCTAGTTAAGGTAACCTCTGTGTGTGTGTGTGTGTTTTGTATCAATTTAACACAAGCTAAATCATCTGAGAGGAGTGATCCTCAATTAAGAAAATGCCTCCATTAGATTGGCTGTTGACAAACCTGCAGGGCATTGTCTTAGTGATTGATGTAGGAAGGCCCCACCCATTGTGGGTGGGGCCATCCCTGGGCTGATAGTCCTGGGTTTTATAAGAAAGCAAATTAAGCAAGCCATGGGAAGCAATCTAATAAGCAGGTCTCTGCTTACTAGTAACTATGGTTTCTGCATCAGCTCCTGCCTCCAAATTCCTGCCCTGTTTGAGTTCCTGTCCTGACTTCTTCCTTCAGTGATGGACTACAATTTGAAAGTGAAAACAAATTAAACCCTTTCCTCCCCAACTTTTTTTTTTTTTTTTTTTTTTTTTTTTGGATCATGGTGTTTCATCACAGCAACAGAAACCATAACTAAGACAGGAAGGTAGTGTAACCCTTTAATATCAGGGTCCATATCCTTGGATTAAGTTATAGCTAAATTAAATTTCAAGTGCCTGTCCCTTGGTTACTAGCTTGATTGCTTTGAATTTCAGCCTGTTCATGATCTACACAACAGGGATTACATTACTCCATTGCTCATAGGGTTGCTAGCACAAGTGTAACAGTGTTTGCAGAAAGTCGCTTGTCACCTTTTAGTGCTGCTCATATTAAAGGTTCTGGTAGTGGGTACTCTTTCTAGACCAGATCAAGTCAGGAAGTGAACAAAGACAGTGTTTACTACAAGTCACCCAGAGTGTCCAGCAAGAGGTTGGGGTCCAATGTGTGGGAGGCCTGGAAGGATCATTCAGTTATTGTCTTAATCTGTGGCCCATGTCCTGATTTTCAGCTAGCATTTAGTGTGGCCCGGGAATCAGCCAAGCTCGGCCCTTTCCTAAGGACTGATCTTCTGATCAGCTGGGGGACAGAGTATGTGCTGTTCTGGAGTAAATGAAGCACAACATGTAGCTGTCTTTTTTATTTCATTCCTTATCCAAATGGAGGGGTAGCTTCATTTTAATTTAGTGTTCAAGAAAAAATAAGGAAGTATTCCATTTGTAAAATAGCATAAGGAAAAAGATGCAAGGACCTGTTCCTCCCTGGCTGGCTCCCTCCCTCTCCGGGGTCTACTAGGGAGTCAGTGGTAGACCTGGGATGACTGTGAGGCCTGAGATTCCTTCTCAGCATTAACTGTCAGTCCCCAGGGTGTGTAAGGTGAGTTTCTGGCCTTCCTGGGTGTCTTTCTCTGCTCTGCTCTGAGTTTGGTGGACCCTTCAGCTGCTTTTGAGCTCCCGCTTTCAGGAGCCTGGGCTGGCATGCGTGGGACACGTGTATGTAAGCAACTTTGGTGCCCTGAGAATTCCATAAGGAACTAACCCTAAATTATTTATCTGGGTCACAGCTCTATTCAACTCGAGTTCAAGATAAAGTTATGGTTTCTGTGATAGGATCTTAAACTTCTATGCAAAGGGCATGCCTTGGCACTGAACCCTTTCCGAATACCAGTCATTGTTACTTACTCTTTGTTATGTCTCTTATCTTGGTAGAAAGGGTGACAAGATTTCTCCAGGTCTTTGCTATCACTAGGTATAGTCATGAAAAAATGATGCATAGAACTGGTCAAGCCATCTAGTGATGGCTGAAGTGCATTTAGCCATAACAGCAGAAGGATATTGGAGGGACTCTAAGATGCTCAGAAGTAAGCAAGCATGTATGTTGTATGTATGTATGTATGTATGTATGTATGTATGTATGTATGTATGTATGATGTATGTATGTATGTTGTATGTATGTATGTTGTATGTATGTATGTATGCATGTATGATGTATGTATGTATGTTGTATGTATGTTATTTTGAGACATAGTCTCATTCTGTAGCTCAGACTGCCCTCAACTCGCTCCCCTCAGCCTTCTGAGGGCGAGGAGTACAGGTGTGTATTACAGACAGATAGCATGTTTAAAAGGCCGAGTTTCTCTGCTGAGGACTGTCTTTGTAGCCATTCAAACTCCAGATTTGCAAAGATCCACTGGTGATTCCAATAAGTTACTACTTCTTTGGTAGTAACATGACTCTATCCTAGTGCTAGTCCATCAACAAGGGATGGGCTTTGCTGGCATTAACAATAGTGATTCTCTGCCTTTCCCTTATATACCAAACGCAGGACTTTCTTAGACGAATTAAAACATTGAAATTAAAGTAGTTTCTTGCTTATAGGCTAAGTCTTTGCCTACAAGTCTTCAAGAGGCCCCAAGCTACACTCACCCCTGGTCACCCCTACTTCTTTCAGATTGCTATTTGCTTAGGATGTCATTTCTATCCTTTCACTTTAAGTCTGTTTGTGTCCTTACTGTTGAAGTGAGATTTGTTTCTTTGTTTGATATTTTTATTATTTATTTATTTGTTTACTTTACATTCCGATCAAAGCTCCCCTTCCTCTTCTCCTCCCTGTCCTTCCCTGCTCCATCCCTCTACCCCCACTCCTTTCTTTCTCTTCAGAAAAGGAGAGGCCACCCATGGATATTAACTGGCCTTGGCATATCAAGTTTCAGTAAGACTGGTTGCATCTTCTCCTGTTGAGGCTAGACATGGCAGCCCCGTTAGGGCTGAGGGTCCCAAAGGCAGGCAACAGAGTTAGAGACGTCCCCCACTCCCAGTGTTAGGAGTCCCACATGAAGACCAAACAACAGAACTGTTACATATGAACAGAGGGCATTGATAAGTCTAAGTCTCATGCATGCTCTCTGGTTGGTGTTTTGGTCTCTCTGAGCCCCTATGGGCCCAGGTTAGTTGATTCTGTCTTGCAGTGTCCTTGACCTGTCTGGCTCCTACTATCCTTCCTCAACTTTCCATGGGATTCCCCAAGCTCCTAATATTTGACTGTGGGCCTCTGCATCTGTTCCCATCAGTTGTGGGATGAAGCTATAACTCTATAACTCTAGTGAGTTATGTTAGGCTGCTGCCCATGCATATCTTGTAGTCAGGACAAACTGTAGGTTGGTTTTGTGTCTGGGTTGGTATCCCAATCCTTCCTTTGGTAATCTTCCCTATGACTGGGATCTTTTTTGGTCACATCTATTTCGGGTTATATAATTACCCAGATGCCCATTGTCTTCTTCAAGATTAGTAAAGTTTTCTGTTATTGTTTCACTGAATAGATTTTCATTCTCCTAACTTCTCCCAAGCACCACCACCACCACCACACACTTTAGTGTATTGGGCTGGGTAGATGTGTTTTGTTTTGTTTTTGTCTGTCAGCTTGATACAAACTAGAGTCTTCTGGGAAGAAGAAATTTTAATTGAAAGATTGCCTCCATCAGACTAACCTATAGGTAATCCTGTAGAGCATTTTCTTGATTAATGATGTGGGAGGGCCCAGCCCACTGTGAGTAGTGCCACCCCTGGGTGGGTGGTTCTTGATGGACTAAGATGGCAAGTTGAGCAAGTCTGTATTCTTCATGATCTCTGCTTCAGTTTCTGCCTTTTGGCTGTAGCTTTAAGACCCCAACTTCCCTGGATGATGGACTGCAAGCTGTGTGATGCAATGGACCCTTCCTCCCTAGTTGCTTTTGGTCATGATATTTATCCCAGCAATAGAAAGCAAACCAAGAAAGGTATGATTTTCATTGATGACCTAGACATTTGAATGCACGTCTTTTTGTTCATTTGCTTGCTTGTTTTTGAGTCTCACTGTATAGCATCGAGTGGGCTAAAACTCACAGAGACCCACCACCTGTCTTCTATCTCCATAGTGCTAGTATTAAAGTCATGAGTCACCACCACACCTGGCTTTGATATACAGGTGTCCCAAGACCCTGTATGCTTTCTTCAGTTTTTCTTCCTTTATTTATGTTGTAATGTGTTGTTTCTAAAGACCTGTCTGGGGATGGAGAGATGCCTCAGTGCCTAAGAGCACTTATTACTCTTTCAGCTAACGACTGTCTGTTCCAGGGAAATCTGTTGCCCTCTTCAGACCTCCATGGGCAATGCATGCATGTGGCACATAGATATGCATAACACCACACACACCACACACATTAGAAAGCCCAGCTGTTTCAAGTCCTGCCTTCAGGATCCACTGTTCTCCTGCTTGAGCCAGTCTGTTGTTGAGGCTTTCAACTATTTTTTAAAGTCTGACTTATAGAATTCTTCACTTCCAAAACTTCCAACTGGTTCAAAGAGATCTCTTTCTCTTTCTTAATTTCTCACTCATACTGTGAATTGTCTTCCAGTTTCATCTAACTGGTTGCATCATGCTCTTGATCACTGATGGTTTTTTAAAGTCATTTTTGTGAGTGAGTCCTCAGGCATTTTATATACTTTAATATACATGGACCGGCCACTAGCAAGTTATCTTAGGAGGCACCATATTACTTTATGTTCACATTTTTTTATGTTCTTATAATGATAACTGTACATCCGGTGAAAAGAATATCTCTGGCACATTTATAGGATGCTTCATTAGTAAACAGCTGTCTCCCAAAGAGATGTTGTGGGCTGTCAGCTTTTATGCAATTTTGAGTTTAATTTTAGCTGAGTATCATCACATAATCTCCCTATGGCCTCAACATGATTTTTGAGTTTGGGCCATATTGGAGTTGGAGAGACCTCTGTTTCTGTGACTCAAGCATAAGTAGGAATATTATCAGTACAGGCAGGTATGGTATATAGCTGAGCATGTAGGGTGTACCCTGTGTAGTTATTCCTACCATGTCTGTTGTAACCCTTGTCAGGTAATTTAGACTTTTGGGGGCATTGGTAGTAGTTTCAGCAGTAGTGAGGAGCCAGAAACACCTGACTTCTGATTAGGCACAGATGTACGTTCAGGTGTTTCACAGAAAGGTAGGGATAGGATCACAGCATTCTACAGTGGCAGTCCCACATGAGAGCCAGGGACAGGATCACAGCACTCTACAGTGGCAACACCACCTAGTCTTATCTGCAGAGAAGGATCAGTCAAGGTGCTGGGGACAACTGAAGCAGGCATCACATGGATGCAGGAAAAGTTGTGTTATTCTCTGATGCTAACGTGGGCGTGCCTGCTGGGAGCAGGACTCTGATCCTTCCAGCTGTGATGCAGGAATGGAGTGGGCACAGGTAACGGTTAAAGCCAGGTGAACTTCCTTTTGGCTGTATCTCACAGGAGAGAGGAGGAAGAGAACATATTGGTGCTAGCAGTTTAGCTACAGACATCTGCATTAGTTATTTTCTGTTGCTGTGATAAGGCCACTTACAGAAGAAAGTTTACTTGGGCTTATGGTTCTAGAGAATTACACTCCAGTGTGACAGCAAGCAGTAGGCATTACAGTGGGATCAGAAAGCCAGTGGCTCACATCTTGAGCTACAAGTACCATGGGGGGGGAGAGAAAGAGGGAGAGAGGGAGAGAGGTTAAGAGAGAGGGGGAGAGAGGGAGAGAGGGAGGAGAGGGGAAGGGGGGAGAGAGGGAGGAGAGAGAGGGAAGGAGAGAGAGGGAAGGAGAGAGAGGGGGAGGAGAGAGGGGGAGGGGGGAAAGAGGGAGGAGAGAGAGGGAAGGAGAAAGAGGGGGAGGAGAGAGGGGGAGGGGGGAAAGAGGGAGGAGAGAGAGGGGGAGGAGAGAGGGGGAGAAGAGAGGGGGAGAGAGGGAGGGAGGGAGAGGGGAGAGAGAGAGAGAGAGAGAGAGAGAGAGAGAGAGAGAGAGAGAGAGAACTGGAAATGACATAGACTCTCTTTAAACTCTCAAAGCCTGCCTCCAGAGACATATGTCCTCTAAAAGGACCACACCTTTCAAAGCTCCCCACACAGTACCCCAAATGGGGAATAAAAATTTAAGTATCTTAGCCTATGGGGGATGCTTTCATTAAATCCTCTACAGTGTTCTTAGAATGTGTGCCTGGTGGACTTTTTCTCCTTGTCTATAGTTTGTAGTTCTCTAAGGATGGAATGGGTCACAGATAAGCTGTGTAAAACTCTTCAGGTATCTTCAGGAGCAAGGAAGAACAGAACATAGTCATCCCTGAACCAAAATTCTCTCTGAAGCTGGGCTCATCACAAGGGTCACAATGGCATTGCTCACTTTATTCTCTTCTTTGGCGGTGAGCATTGCCTGTGGATGGCACTGAGAGAGAGGCGGTAGACAGTGTGCATATTACCCATGAAAAGCCTTGTGTGGCTTAGCCACTTCACCAGGCCAGGGAAGGCTCCCTCAGCCCTGCTTCTCTGCTCTGTCCCATGCAGTCCTGTCAGTGGTTTTGCAGCAGTCACTCCATCCAGTGTAGTCTGTGGGGACTCAGAAATGGCACTATGCTGTCTGAATTCTCAGGATGGCTCTTTAAGATGACTCCTGGCTACGGTACCCGGAGTGTTGCTAGGATAAGTGAATTTCTTCTCCAAAGCCAGACTACTGGTCAGATTTCTGGCGTCTTAGGGATTTAGACTGTAGATGTATAAAAAACCATAAGCTTCTCCACGATTAGGAGTGCCAGTATCTGGGCTGACAGTTTCCGATTCTCTCCTCTCCATATCCCTTCACACTCAGTGTGGAGCTGCAGTGGCAGCAGCTAGAATCTTGTTTCTCTTGCTTAGCTGATGTCCCAGGTCTCTGGATTTTTAAAAACATTTCTGTTTCTGTACTGTAGAAGCCAAGCTCCCTGTGGCTACTGAACTGACGGTAGCCATATCCTAGTTCCTTGGTTCTCTTTGTAAAGGAGCAGAGGAATGATGGTTATGTCTTTGCAGACATCTTGCCTCCTCTAATATGGCACGTAGATAGTGTCAAGTCCAAAGCAATATGAGAGACTGTTAAATAAAGCCGGTGAGTTTCATATCAGCAAGATTAAGTAAAAATCAAATATTTCCAACATTAGTGTAAAAGTCATGGTACATTAAAACCTCTGGGGTCTCAACATCTGGATTGGTAGCCAACAGTGACACTAGTCTCAAGCCAAAACTATTATTATGTGAAGCTATTTCCTCTTTTGTCTATAGAACCTTGTAAATAATGATAATTGTTTACATTCTCTTTATCTCCTTCACTTGTCTTACTGCTCTAGCTAAGATTTCAAGCGTTTATTGTAGAGGAAAGGAGAGTGAATATCCATATGTTGTTCCTCGTTCTAGTGGAGAGGCTTTGTTTTTCTGGTTTAGCATGATGTTGATTGTGAGCCTGTGGTGTGCTGCTTTTGTTATGTTGAGATGTGTCTCCTGTATCCCTAGACTTGCCAGGAGTTTGTTGACATAGTGGATTATACATTTATTCATGCATGAACACTGAGCCATCAGTGCTTCTCTGGTGTGAAGCTGATTTGATCATGGAGAATTAGCTTCTTGATATGTTTTGGGATTCAGTTTTCAAGTATTATTTGAGAGTATTTGTATCTACATTCATCAGAGATATTGACCTATAATTTTCTTTCTTTGTTTTTTTTTTTTTTTTTTTTTTGTTTTTTGTTTTTTTGGTTTTTGTCTTTGTCTGGTTTTGATGTCAGGATAATATTGGCTTTATAAAGGAGCTTGGGGATGTTCCAAGACAGTTGCAGACTTTCTGTAAAGTTAGAAGATTCTCACAGCCTCGGGCATCTAGAGAGGTACTTGGGATTTCCCAGGCAGCAAGAACTCGTAGAGTGTAGAGTGGGTGATGGGAGTCTCGGATCTCAGCCTGTTGAGGGGATGGGTGCGCTGCAGGGATGGGTAGGGTTTGTGGTGGTTGGATCTCTGCCTGATAAAGTGGAACTGGGGAGGGAGGCTGATGGAAGGCGTGAGATAGCTAGTCTTCAGTCAGGCCTTGGGGCTGGGTGGAGTTGATGGTATGAGTCCAGTGTCCCTACCTAGCAGGGGTTGAGGGAGTGCCAGAAGGCAGGTGGGAGGGGTGTGACCCACAGGCGTGTTGAAAAAGTACATAAAGATTCATTTTTGATCAAGTTTCTTGAGTTACCATCATTTACAGAGCGTGTATAAGGACATGGGTCATTTAAACACCCTTGGGAAGCAGTCTACATGCTCAAGACTGTGAGAGTATTCCCAAGAAAAGGGGCAGTTCACTCACCACCATGAATGCAGTGGCTGAGGAGCAAAAGAGATGGGTACCTTAGGGAACCCATATGCTAGAACAGACATAAGAGGCATGTAATCCTGCTGCAGTTTATGGTCCCATTGAACACTGATTCTAAGAGACCCCCCTCAAATAAACAAGGAAAAAGGGAAAGAAAATATATCAGTTGCTTTTCTGTTGCTGCTCTAAAACACCATGACCAAGGTGATTCATAAACAACAACATTTAATTGGGGCTCAGAGTTCCAGAGGCAGGGCAGAGCAAAGGCATAGGGCAGGAACAGCTGAGAACTCACACCCCAGTCCAGAAGAAGGAAGCAGCTAACTTTTTAAAGCAGCAAGAGCTGACTTTCAATGATGCAAGTCTCTTAAAACTTCAAAACCTACCCCTGTGATATACTTCCTCCAACAAGGTCACACCTCCTAAATCATCTAAACAGCCACCAACTTGGGACCAATATTTAAATATCAGACCCTTGTGGAGGGCATCTCATCCCAACCACTACAGAAAGTAAGGGAAATGGGTGTACAAATTAGATATTTAATATTAAAATTGTAACCTTTGGTGTGTGTCTTAGTTAGTATTTCCATTGCTGTGAATAGACACCATGACCAAGGCAACTCTTATAAAGGAGAACATTTAATTGAGGCTGGCTTACAGGTTCAGTGGTTCAGTCCATTATCAGCAAGGCAGAGAAGAGCATGGCAGCATCCAGATGTGGTGCAGGAGAAGGAGCTGAGGGTTGTACATCTTGATCCGAAGGCTGTCAAGAGAAAACTGACTCTGGCAAGACTTGAGCGTATATGTGAGACCTCAAAGCCCACCCCTACATTTCCTCTTATCTCCTCCAATAAGGCCACACCTCCTAATAGTGCCACTTCTCATGGGCCAAGCATATGCAAACCACAATATGACAATAAAATTTGAGGTTTCATTTAGAATAGGATTTTCTTACCACAAGAATCAATTAATACTTAAAAACAAAAACCTCACCAGTCATGGTGGCACATGATTTTAATTCCAGCAAGAAGCAGAGACAGACAGATCTCTGAATTTGAGGCTAGCCTAGTCTGGGACAGTAAGGGCTATACAGCGAAACCCTGTGTCAGAAAAAACAAACAGACACAAAACAAACAACAAAAAACCTTAAAATAGTTCTCACTAACCTTCCTGAAGAAATGTGCTACTAGTTGGATGAGTGACTTATGTTTTTGATCTATAAAAAGCCAAGGAAATAAAACTATAGCACAACAGAGTGAAAAAGTCTATTCAGGAGATACCTGGAAAACTACATATTGCTTGAATTGTTTTAGTTTTCTTACACAGATACAAAAGTACCGGTTCAAATGATTAAGTCATCCGTTTTTCCTGGCTAGCATGCCTTTGAGCAAATGTGTGAACTCATACAAATGGAACCGAAGGCAGCTTTTCTCTGAAGAACTTAGCAGCATATACATCTCTCTTAGACAGAAACTCTCAAGCATAACCTCTCTAGTTCTCTCCAGACATATTTCTGTTGGAACCTAGGTAAAATATTAGTGCCTAAGTAAAAGGGTAAGGCCTAGGTAACAGTTACCTGGCTAGCCTGCCATTATAAGGAAACAGTTTCTGCTGTTACCAGGAAACTTTCTAGTGCTAAGACTGATTACATATTCTGTTATGTTCTGTGCACTTGGGAACCAATCATGATAGAAGTCAGTAGCTTTGTATAGTTACCCACACTAAGCTTGGACCCGAACCAGCCATACAACAGTACTCCCTGCACCTATGGATAAGCTTTTATGGTATTTACCTTTATAAGCTATCCCCTGGGATGGACCCCAACATAAGAGAGATACCTGCACCAATATAAGAAACTATTTAATATAAGACTTGCATTTTGAGTAGGGGTCTAGTAAAGTTTAAGTTCCTAAGATCTCCCTGGGAACTGACATCCTACTTGGCAGAAAGAGACATGTATGTGGGTAACTGACATCCTTGTTGGCAAGTTAAGACATGAATGTTAGACAAGTCCCATCCTGGTAGACAAGTTAAGATGTGAATATTAGACAAGGCAAGTCCCCTGCCACAGTTAAATACCCCAACCAATGGGGGCAAGAAAAATGTACAACAAAGACGTTTCCAAAGAAATCCCCCATCCCTAAATCCTGATTGATGAAATAACTTGGCACAGATATTTGCGGATTTTGAGCTTAACGACCCTGGGTCTTAACTCAGGGTCATGGTTCAGTTTCTGGATCGATCATGGCCCTGGTCTACCAGTCTTGTGGTGTATGCTTGATAAACTATCCCTATCTGACTGAGATTGGAGTTCTCGTGGTTTCTGAGGTAATTCTTGGACCCCAACAGTTCTGTCTATCTCTCTATTTTACAATCTTTAAGACACTCCTTTGAGTAAAGCTGGATCAGATGTGATGCTGACTGGATAGCTCAGCAATAGTCACATGACTATTCCATCTCAGAGGACACAGTCCAATGGAGGGAGTTAGCTTGTGTGAGGCTGTCAGCATCACCAGAGAGTGAGTATGGCAACTTCCCCAAGTTCAGGGCCTGACTGAATCTTCTCAGTGACTTGTAGTTCTCAGATACCAGAAAGTCCCCCAAGGGAAGGAAGCTTAAGAGGAAGCCACTGACTGGTTCTTCTTCTGTAGGTAGATGGCTTTGCTCTGGAGTCCAGGCAGACTTGCGAAGATGCACTTTCGTCCCTTGCTAGGTTCTTTGCTGCCCGGTTCCCCACAAGCTCAGATGAACCAGAGACGGTCTGGTCCACTGTGTGCTCTTTGCCCGTTTGGCAAGTTAATCCTATGGTTGTATTTTCTGCCCTTGCTCAATGCTGTGGCCATCAACTGCCTGCAACATGGTTTGAGAGAGACCAATCAAGCCATCAATTGCCTCCTTCCAAACCATCCAAGTCAGCAGCCAAAGGAACTAAAAATAACTGGAAAAGCTTCGGCTCGTCTGGCTCAAGGGTGTGGCTCCAGAAAAAGGAAATATGGAGCCTGGCAATCAAGAAATGCAGTTGTCTGTTCCCTAAAAGCTGTGTGTGACTTCAGCAGAAGAGCAATAGACATGAACCCACTTAAACACTCACAACTGTGTGGTAATACGCAGACACGGCACACGGTGGCCAGGAATCTCATAGTAGGGCAGAGCCTGAGTGACATCTGTCTATAGGTTCACAAACGTGTTTCCTGGAAGGACCTTCTGGAGGAAGTGACAAGAAAACCCTATCTGGAGTGAGAAGCTATATGTGGACAGACAGTGAGGAGGAACTGTCTGCTCTGACCTGGTTGATGAATACGGTCAGGGCCACGAGAGGCAGGCTAGGAGTCAAGGGCCCTTCCTGACAAACCCTTTTCTAGGACAACAGGAGGAAATGTCAGTCTGGAATTTCCCACAGTATGCAGATGAGTGTCTGACCAGGTGCTATTATTATTGTTACAGTTCTTGTTGTTGCTGTCGTCTTAAAAAGCACCAGTTTTGGGCTTGATGAAATGAGGACGTGGGGTGTACCGAGCAGAAATAGAGACCGAATCATGGCTTGACAGTGCTAGGTGGGGAGGGGGTGGCGTGAGGCAGAGCTCTGGGACAATGAGTCTCCTCTGTCCAATATGTGACAGCTGAGTGGCTCTGGACGTCAAGCCCTAGTGTAGACCCCAGGGCACACGCTCTAACCTAGCGGGCAGAACCAGGCAAGGGCTTGCCAAAGAAATAGTTCCAGCCAATGAGTTAAAAGTCTCACTCATCAAGTTAGTGTCTCTTGGCTTAACCGCTCCGAAATAATCAACTAGTCACAATGTCTGTTATGTGTACATATATAGTTTTCTAAAAAATTTTAATAATTTTTCTGTCCTTTGTTTCAAAACCACCTGAGAGGAATGAGGTAAAACCACTCCTCCCATCCCTGTCCCCGCTCCTGCAGTCTCATACGCACAAAATACGAAATTCAGTTGTTGTTTAGTTTGTTGCGTGTCCCCGCCCCACTCCCAAGGTGGGCAAGTAGCCCCAGACAACAGAAAGCCCAGCTCACCCACCACCAGCAATCAGAGACACCCCTCCTTCCCTGGGCATGCCACCGTCCGACTCAGCACTTGTGATTGCGTAATACTGTTTTCCTTGCTTGATACTAAAAGCAATACTTTTAAAAGATATTATAGAGAATAAAAGTAACTCAGAAAAATCCATTTTTTAAATGCATGTAAATTTTTATGATACAACTGCTTTAGAGTCATTGCGAGCAAAAGGCAGGAAAGGATGTGTTTGGCCCGGCCAGCTTTGCAGTCTGGAAATCATGCGAGCCGTCTTTCTCAGTTATCCTCTTGCTTCCTGTAGGAAAAACACAGTGGCCTTTCCATCCACAGGCGGGCTAGGGTGATGACAAGTTTTATGAGCCTCAGAGGACCATTCTTGGCCATCTCCTGCTGAGCCTTGTTCCCTAAGCAGGCTAGATAACATTGCTAACACAGGGAAAGATAGCATTGGTCCCAGGGGTAAAGCCCTGCATTAGTGCTCGGGAAGAGGGAATCTGAGCATCCCTTTCCATCTCCCACCTATCAGTCAAAGACTAACATCCCCCACACAAGTGTGGAAAACGAATGGAGACTCAGACTTCAGAAGCATGAGAACCTAGAAAAATGGTGGAGATCAGGTGCTGTTTCTCAGAACACATTGTTTCCTGCATTAACTACCCTCTGACATTTCCAAATACAGCTCATCAGAGAAGAGAGGGCATTGTCTGTCTAAGCTCTATTTTCCCCAAGGCTTGGTAAATAAGCCACAGCCTGGTGTTGGAATGCTCTGTTCCTTTTGGGTGCCACACTTTGCTGGCACACTGTTCTGGGGATGAGTGACGTCAGCAACCCTGGACACATGAGCCATCTGACCACAGGAAAAGTACAGCTACGACTGCAGCCAAGTGCTCCTTTAAGGATGTTTCCAGCTCTGCTTCGGATGTGGCTTTCATAAGTGGCAATTAGAGTTTTAGGACTTTATCTTGTAATGTGTTTAGAGTAACATGGTTCACATTATGTACATTAAATCCATGACTAATCGTGCTTATTTGGCTAATTGTCCCACCTGCTTTTTCTCATTTATTTAAAAAAAAAAAAAGCATGCAGAACTTCAGCTTTTGGTGTTGTGATAGAACCCAGTTTATCCTTCTTCTTGAGACGGTTTTAGTGGGCACAAGGCTGTCTTAAGAGTGACTTCCCTTTCAGACAATGGCACCTGCTGCATCTGCTGAAGCAGTCACGAGCGCTTTCCTTAGAACAGGTTATGTTTTGGCTCTCCCCAATATTTTTATTAGCAAGCATATGAAATAATGAGTTTCTCCATCTCCGGGTGCTCATCACTGTCCTCTACTCAGATCTGCACACCCCATCCTGTGCCCTCAGACACCCTCTGCTCTTCACTCTTGTCTGGATGTGACTTTTATTTTGCTGAAGATTCATTGAGATTTAATCTTTAGATTGCTGCCTCCTCCAGTTCAGGTGAATTCTGAAGCCTTATGGAAAACAAGGTCCGGACTTCGATTCTGTAAATGAGAAAGAACTTTCCTTATCTGTCCAAGCCCGATCTATTTCACTTCACATAATGCTTTCCAGTTACATCCATCTTCCTGCTTGATGGCTGCTGCTCTTCATGGCTGAACCAAAAGCCATTGTGTATACACACATACCACATCTGTTGTGAAGGAACACCCAAGATCATTCCATAGCTGGGCTGCTGTAAACAGTACAGCAATAAACATAGGTGTGCAAGTACCTTTTATTAATAATGGTGACTTTGATTATATACCTGACTGGTAATTTCTATAAAAAAAAAAAAAAAAAGTGTATAACTCCCACACTGCCTTCCACAGTGGCAGCACTAACTTTTATTCCCTCGAACAGACTCCCCTCTCCTTCTCCCCCGCCATCTGTAAATGTATCTTTGATCATAACCATTCTTCCTGGGGTGAGATGGACTCTCACCGTGGCTTCACTTTGTATTTCTCCAACGGCCAAGAACACTGTCTTTTCCCCCATGCATTTATTTACTGGTGATTTCCACTTCTTTTGAAAAGTCTGTTCAATTCTTACTCTGTGGGGAGTTCTTTTCTTGTTTATTTTCTGAGTTCTTTGCATATTCTGGATATTCATCTCCTGTTAGATGAATAGCCGAGAGCTCCCATTTGTAGGTCCCATGCAATCCTTGCTGTTTTTCTTGGGCTCCTAAGTCCTACTTAATGTCTGTGCCCGCATCATGTAGTGTTTCATTCCTACTCTTATGTGGAGGTCTTCAATCCATTAGTTTATTTCTATACAGTTTGGGAAATATGATTCCAATTTTCCCCACACTCGGGCATCACATTTCCCAGACGATTTGTTGAAGAGGTTGACTTTTCTTCACTGGAGAATCAGGTACTGCATGGATTTATTTCTGGATTCTAAATTTTATCCCATTAGTCTGTTGTGTCAGTATGTCTGCCTGTGTTTGTTTTTATGTATGTATGTATGTATGTATGTATGTATGTATGTATGCATGTATGTGTTGTTTGTGTATGCATTGCCTGTATTGTCACCCCCAGTTTTGCTGAAGTCTAAGTTTTTAATATCTTCTACCTTTCTTCCTGCTTCTAGAACATCCTTAAGACCAATGTTGGATTTTTTTTTCAGTTTGTTTGCTTTTTTTTTTTTTTTTTTTCAAAGTTAATTCCACTTCTTCCTATGCTGAGCAATTCCTTCAGAACCACGTTCTAAGTCACTGGTCTCTTCTATAGCATGTGCATTTAAAAATTCTCATATTCTACCAATCTTATTTTCAAATATTACACCATTTAAAGTCTCATTCCTGGCATCTGTTTCAAAGTAAAATTTTTTTTTTTTTTTAATTTTAAAGCACATGGGCTGGAGAGATGGCTCAGTGGTTAAGAGCATGGATTGTTCTTTCAGAGGTCCTGAGTTCAATTCCCAGCAACCATATGGTGGCTCACAACCATCTGTAATGGGATCTGATGCTCCTTCTGGTGTGCCTGATGACAGCTACAGTGTACTCATATACATTAAATAAGTAAATAAGTCTTCAAAAAATTTAAAGAACAGACTAGTCTGTCATAACTCTAAGGCCCTGCTTTTTTTTTTTTTGTTTTTTTTTGTTTTGTTTTTTTTTTTGTTTTTTTTTTTTTTTTTTTTTTTTTTTTTTTTGAGACAGGGTTTCTCTGTGTAGCCCTGGCTGTCCTGGAACTCACTCTGTAGACCAGGCTGGCCTCAAACTCAGAAATCCGCCTGCCTCTGCCTCCCAAGTGCTGGGATTAAAGGCGTGCACCATCACTGCCCGGCTGACCCAAGACATTTTCTAGAACTCCTGTTCCAGACTCCGGTATTTTGAGATTACTCTGTGAGCTGCTCATTATTTCTCAGAGCATTATTTTTACGACTCACAAGGCTATGCTTTTATTTCTACCATCACACATGGGATTCTGCCCATCTAGGTCAACCTGTGTTCCTAGACTGATGTTCTCATAATATGCAAGAATGTGACTTGGACTACAATGGCAACTTAAGTTTACTTATTTATTATCAGTCACCTGTCTGTCTGTCTGTCCATCCATCCATCCTTTCTCTGAGTATAAGCAGCTTTCCTTGGAGTGTCCCAGGGGCTGCAGGGTCTACTGGCTCATCTTCGTCCTAAAGAGTAGGGTAGAGTTCCGGGGAGCCTGCTTTAGAGCAGTGTCATCTCTGTATATCATATCCATCCTGGCCCTCAAGACTGACTTCACAGTCTCCATTTTGGTGAACATCACTAGGCAAAAGTGCCTTTGCTGTTTGATAACCTTTCACCTATTACCTAGATTTTGACCTGGTAATTTCTTTCTTCTAGTTCAGTACTCAGAAAATCATGCAAAGCTTGGTTCAGCTTATTTGCACAGATGCCGGGTTTCTTGAGTCTTCCCACATCATTTGGTCAGATTTCTTTCCTTTCTGAAGGGGAGGCTTAGACAGGATTTCACTAGGTAGCCTTCCCACTTCACCTTTTTAGTGCTGAGATTCCAATGTATTGCTTCCAGATTTCTTGTTTTCAACTCTGGACCTTGATTTCCATTCCTAATGGCTATGATCTGAGGCATGTGTCAGTGAAATCAGGAAATCTCGAAAGTTTGTAAATTGTGTTTATTCACAAGTAAGAATTTTTAAAGAGATTTATTTAATGTATAAAAGTACACTGTCAATGTCTCTAGACACACCAGAAGGCATCAGATCTCATTACAGATGGTTGTGATCTGTGACGTGGTTGCTGGGAATTGAACTCAGGGTCTCTGGAAGAGCAGTCTGTACTCTTAATCTCTGAGCCATCATCCCCAAGAATTTTTATGAAGAGTCCCAAGTTTCATCAAACCCACAACTTGTAACTTGTGAGACGTTAAAAACTGCTGAACTTCAAACAAAGTAATTTTGGACATATAGTTCCAGTTTTATTCCTCGTCTATATGCTTAAGAAACTATTTCAGGAGCTTAAGAATGGAAAGCCAAGAGTCTCTAACCATGCTTGCAGCTTCCTGACTATCTTGACTGGCAGGTTTATCCAGTTGATGTCATAAGCATGTGCCGAGTTTATCCAGTCTTATTCTGAGTGCTGAGGATTTGAACTTGGGTCCCCATGCTTGTGCAGCAAGCCCTTCACCTACTACCTTCTTACCACCTCCTGAGATAAAGCTTTCCTATGCTTCTACTGACTCCTTTCTCTTTAGTTGACTCACCAGCAAGCTTTGCTTGCTTATGCTCTGCACCCAGCCTTCCAGAGTTCATCTCCTGGGTCCTTCTTTATTGGCTTGATATTCCTTTTCTAGAAATGTCAAGTAGTGGGCTATCTCAGCTTTGCAGGCTCTGCTGCTATAGCATGAAATCAACGGTGACCACTAGTAAGTGAATGGGTAGGGCTACCTTCCAATAAAACTATCTACAAACCAGATAGTGGGATGGACTTGGCAGCAGTGGGGGTGGGCTGTCTCCTCTAGCGTGTCCCCAGGGTGTGCCGACCACACTCTAAAGCTGTCTCTTCCTGTGTATCCCCAATGAACACCCATCCACACCCACACCCACACATCACACCACACTGTACACGTCGGGAGGCCCCTCTGTATCCGACTCTGTAGTCTCCAGATACCTATTTACTCTTTGCATTTAAATGACCCCAAGTCCCCTAAGCCTGTTATCCTCCCAGCCAGAAACTGCCAGCCAGAGCTGCTGAAGGCGGAAAGGGAGCCATCTTCACCACACCCTCCTCTCATCCTGATTCTTTGGAGAGATACCTAGAAGAGGTAGGTCTGCAAATGGCATCTGACACACACAGTCAAATTTAACATTTCACTAACAGAACTAAACTTTATTTCCATGTTTATTACATGTTTGTCTTTGATGCTGAGTACATATTAGAATTGACTTAACATACAACTTGGGAGAAAGTCTGATATTTTCTACTTGAATGAGTTAAAAAGGAATGTAAAACTACAAAATCCTAGTTTAAGTGTGAGTTCTAAGGTATGGTAAATACAACAACAGACATCTTGCTATTTTTTTCTAATCTTCCAAGATGGATTTCACTATAAAAGCTTTTTTTTTTTCTTTTCATTTCAAGAAAGGAAGGGCTACTCATAAAAAACCTTTAAGTAAGTATAGGGTACAAATAAGTCTCAACACAAAATTCTACTGCCTACTTAAAAGTTATGAATTGAGGGGACTAATGTCAACTGCAAATCTAGTGTCTTAAGGGTTAGTCCAATCTAAGGGTGACACGCAAATACAACTCCATCGGACATTCATGTTATCCGTTTAGTACGCAGAGTGGGGATGGCCAAATACTGCTAAGTGACAGAAATCCAAAACTAATCCGTTCTGAGGGGACCGGAGCCAAGAGAGATGACTCATTCCATCTCTGGACCCACGCTGTGCACAATAGGAAACTACTAGTTTATACTACATGTTTCAAGACAAAATTAGCATGTGCAGCTAGCTGGTGGAATTCACATAACACAAAAACACTGCCTGAAGTGTGACACCAGTGAGTTTTGTGTAGTACTCTACAAGCCTTTGTGAAGCAGTACCTATCCTTTCTGGAAAGACACACAAGGGTCTATATAGCTCAGGCTGGTTTTGAACTTAACAAACCTCCTGTGTATATATTCTCAAGTACTCACTACACCTACACCCACCCAGGACATGTCTCTGCAGTATTATTAATCTTAGGTACATTTTACTTTTCTTGAGCCAGGTAGCTCAGGCTAGCCTAAAATTTGCTATGTAGTCAAGTATAATGTTGGTTTGCAATCCCTCTGTGTCCACCTCATTTCTGGGATTACAGGCATGTAATATGCCATGACCACATTACTCAAGTTCCAGTTTTTAAAAATCAGTTTAAGACATGATTTTTTTTTCATGTATTACTGAATAAACATACTGAAAATGAGTAATGCTTATTGTTGTTTTAGGATCACCTGCAAACCCCTCTAATTCACCTCATATGCTTCCTCATGAAATTATTTTACATGATTTATGGCTTTTAATACTCTATCTTAATGTCAAGTTGTTGAAACTTTTAAAATCAGTTTTCTAGTATCAGATTCCTAAATGAGAAAGAACAAGAGAAACTCCATAAAATTCAACTTTCTCCCTTCCCAGAAAAACTAACATCTCTCTTAAAACGCAGAAGCACACTCCTTTTCTTAGAGCACAGGCTATCGAGCTCTCTGTGATTGTGTTTAGTGAACATTCCAGGCTTTGAGAACTATTTGGTCTCTATTGCAACTACTCAATTTCTGCCACCAAAGTGGGAAGCAGCCTTAGACAGTGTGTAATTAAAAATGAAGAAGCAGTGTAAAGTTGGCCAGCAGGGGAGGCTGGCCAACCCTGGCTTAGAACTGTGTAGTGTCACCTACAGGTGACCTAGGAGTCACCTCAAAGAAACTTGTGTCTTGTTGAGTGCGATGGCTGACTTAGGCCCTAGCAGTAAGTCACTATAAACATTTTGAGGATGAGTATTTTAAATTTAGCTACATTTCTGCATTAAGTAAGATTCTTCTATTATGAGTCAGGCGTTCCACTGGGGATAACATTAAAAACGTGCTTAAGTATTAGTTACTGAGGGTTTAATTTGAAATTAATAAATGATGTCCATACAGTTTAATATCCAATTTAATTAAAAAAAAAAACTTAATGAAAATATAACAGAATCAAACCATTTAAAATAAGTACACTCACTACCCACTCCAGCAATTCATGTAAGTCATACCAACTATAGAATATGAAAAATAAATTCAGAAGTGTAATTACTTTAAAATACACTACTTCCACTTTCAATATTTTACATTTATGTATATATTCTATAGTGGAAGCAGAAATTCTCTCTAAAAACATTATCTTCTTAAAATCTTGAGGTGCATATTAGAGCCACAGGCAATATCCGACATATAAAATTTCAGAACAGGCCTTTGGGATTTGGCATCACTGGTACAATACAATGACCAGGGCACAGAACTGTACAATGCCTAAACATTCGAGTAAGAACCATTATTCTCTTCAATGGAGAATGATTACTGCATACTCTACCAGGGCAGTGATGTTAGTAACTCTGTTGGGTATATGTCCTGACATAATTTCCAAATGTACAACAACACAAACAACTTTGTTAAGGCCATGTTTTATTTGCTGATTAATGGACAAAAGGCAATGTAATTTATTTCAAGTATTTTCTTGAAAGTCTGTGCTCATAAAAATCATGAAAAGTTGGAAACAGACTGTTAAATCACTGAAACTTTAAATATATCTTACACAATCTCGTTTGTACAAAAATACAAGTTAAATATAAACATAAAGCAGGCATGGTAATTTTATGCAAATCTGTTTTATGTGATCTGTAGTTATATATAAAAATTTCTTGGTTCTGTTATTTGTGAAAAGATCAACACCAGATTGAGTCACTATCTATTAGCAAAGGACCCTAAAAAGCTTACTTCAGCATTAATCTTGTACATGGTTATAAGTGTTTTCTAATTTGAGATCATCTAAACACCGGGAAAAAATAAGAAGGGCAGTATGTCCATAAACCAACAAATAATCTGGCTGCAGTGTATCATAAACACAAACCCACACATCTGTACAACGAATATGTTAGTACACACGCACAGACGCACACATACGCGCATGTTTGTACACACACTGCACACATAACAACCCGGCCACAGACAGCCTAATGAGGCGCCACGGCCTGCTCGACGTTCAGCTGCGCATTTTTTCTGACTTCATCAAATGAGTAGCTTTTTGTCACCTTCCCATTCTTGAAAACCGTATGGAGAAGATCCTGCAGAATGTAAATTTTGTTATTATAAAGACCATCTACCAAATACTCAGATCATGCTTTGACCAGTTTACTTAAGAGGTCAAACACACAAAGCCGCCGAGAGTGTCAACCTCCCACCGTGAGATTATGATAAACACTCTTAGACTGGTTTTCTTAAAAAAGCAAAACCCCAGATGCCTGATCTTTTCTACTGCTGAAGAAACATGTTTGCCTGGGAGAACTGCAAGGAGCCCTGATAATTATTACTCAGAGTCTGGCCAAACGCCTCAATATTGCTTAGACCTGCCAATCTACAAGTTTAATAAATTTGTTAGCCATTAAATTTTAGCCTTAAAAATGGATAAAATCTAAAAAACCCAACCCAAGACAGAAACAGAAAAGCAGATATTGATTTTTGTCTCCTTTATAGTGACCAATTACATACAGACTGTAACTGCAGAGTCACAGACAGGACTCAACAGAGGATGAGGACTCACTTTCCCCAAGGCCCTGTACAGTCTAGTTTCTATATGTAAAATCTGCTTTATTTCATCTTAATTTTCTTTCTTATAGTATACATGATGTTAGCTGGCATCATGTGTGCTCCAAATTAGTGTTCTAGATGTAGCATTTTCTTTTCTAAGTTTCAATGTAAACTACCAGAAAATGCTGGGTTTTAGGAGTTAACCACAATGTCTTGATGATCACAGAGACTACCATCAAGCTTATGACTGGACACTAGGTTGGACAGATGTTCTCGAGCACTGTTCAATCAATGTTTCCTTTGACTTAGTCTCAACTGGTTTTGCTTCATTTGAGGTGGCCCAATACAGCAGAGCCTTGGCAGTCCCAACTGCTTTGTAAAATCTACTCAAAGAATTGCTGATGGACTACAATGAGATTTAATTCTAAAAGCCTGATCTACCAGTTCACATGGTTTTCATAGAAAGATTATTTTATTCCAACCCCAAGTCTTAAAAGACATAATGAAATAAAGGTAACTGTTGTAAGCAGTCTGATTTGCACAGTATTAAAGCACCACAACAGCAGTAAGTGTGTACTTATATTTGAAGAATGTACACATGAAAAGTTTTTCCTTTTAAACTGAAGCCCCCCTCCCATCTAGTGGCTTAGAGATCAGTAATCTTTTAACCTTTTAGTACACAAATGTTAAGTGTACTTATGCTGAAAACCATCAGATCACATGGCCTATTTCAGCAGACATACTCTCTGTTCTTTCCAGTTTGGTTAACTGGGATCAGAACTCAGTTATGTGATCTGAGTGACCCACTCCATTTCTACAATACTAAGACAATTTGCTTTATCTAGTTATTTTTTTAAGCTCAGAATTCCCTGAGAATCAATAAAGACTAAAGAAAACCTTCTGAAGTGGTTATCACTAAGTTCTAAAGAAACATTTCCCTTCAAAATGTTTGAAATTTGACTAGTCTATTATGAAATTACAATATTTTACATAATACAGATAGTTATGTGAAGTCCAAGAGCAACATCTAATCGTATTCTTTGCTATGCTTCTCCAGAAATTAGTCACTGCTAACTGACAGTAAGATTAAGACCAAATATACAAAAGCCTGTTAAAGGCCATCAATATCTAGGACGGTCACTGTGGGAAAAAATTATTTCACCATTACAACTGTTCTTAAAACAATTTGAAAGAATAACACAGGCCGGGTGGTGGTGGCACATGCCTTTAATCCCAGCACTTGGGAGGCAGAGGCAGGTGGATTTCTGAGTTCGAGGCCAGCCTGGTCTACAGAGTGAGTTCCAGGATAGCCAGGACTACACAGAGAAACCCTGTCTCGGGAAAAAAAAAAAAAAGAGAGAGAGAGAGAGAGAGAGAGAGAGAGAGAGAGAGAGAGAGAGAGAGAGAGAGAGAAAGAATAACACAAATCTCCCTCCCTTTTCTTAATTTGCAAAGCCAGTTCACTGCTGTTAAATCCCCATCAATGGACACTTACATGGCCATACTCCTCAAGGTCGCCTTTCCCTTCTTCAAGTGTAACAAAGGTCCCCGCTGGTGTCCTATGTAAGGAGAGCCGGCCCTTTTTCGACCTTTTGTTGGGATCAGCAACTGGGTCCTTAAAGACATTAACCTGAGAAATCCAAATTAAGAGAAAAATGATAAATCATCTCCCACTGAATGTCTTTAAAAACAAGGATACAGCTCAATTCGGAGGCTCTCACCGGCACACACAAAGCCTTGGGTTGGACCACTAGCTAGACTCAAGTTTTTTGTTTTTGTAAAAAGTGTATTATATACAAGTTTTAGAAGTCTATAGTGTTGAATATGTAACTACGCCAGTCTACAACTGGCTGTTAGAAACACAAGTCATTAATTAGCCTGTTTCCTTCAAAACAGTCATGCTGTGGAAACCCATATCTTGGTTATCTTTTATAGGACGATTTAGAGAAATGTATCAAGTTGCTCTTATATAACAGATGTGTTCACAAACCTAGAACTAGGGTGTTTAAGATAAAGACACCTTGTCATATAACCTTCCTCTTTCATTACCTCTTACCTTTATCCTAGTAAGAGGCTGGGATACAGCTCAGAGGTGGGGTGCTGGCTTAACATGAATGAGGCAGTGTACACACACACACACACACACACACGCACACAGCTGGAGAACCTGCTGGACATGGTGGCACAGACATGTGAAGCACAGACTAAGGGGCTGCTGCAAATTCTAACCCAGCCAGAGTCACACCGTTAAGACCCTGACTCACTGACCCAGCCAGGGTCACACCGTAAGACCCTGACTCACTGACCCAGCTAGCTCATACTAAGACCCTGACTCACTGACC
Organism: Arvicanthis niloticus; assembly: GCF_011762505.2. Taxonomy (NCBI): domain Eukaryota; kingdom Metazoa; phylum Chordata; class Mammalia; order Rodentia; family Muridae; genus Arvicanthis; species Arvicanthis niloticus. The sequence continues at coordinate 33,598,517 of NC_047668.1, forward strand.
CAGCCAGGGTCACACCACAAGACCCTGACTCACTGACCCAGCCAGGGTCACACTGCAAGACCCTGACTTAGAACAGTAACAAAAACGACTTCAAGAATCTGAAGACAGTACAATGTTTATTTTAGGACCAGAAAGGTAGGAGGTAAACTAAGCAGATGGCACCAGCAATGGAGGAGCAAGAAATAAGACAGTCTCGGGACTCTCCAACGGAAGGTAGATGCAGCACACAGGGCTTCTTCAGGATTTACTTATAATTACTAGTTACGTATGTGAAGGTGCTCAAAGCACAACTCTGTGGAGCTGGTTTTCTCCTCCACCTCTATGTGGGTCCTGGGGATTGAACTTGCATGGGAAGAAGAGCCTTTGCTGAGCCATCGTGCCTGCTCTTTTCTCTGGGACTCTTAGCTTTCCCCGACCCTTACTCCAGACTCCTCACTCAGCCTTTAAGAGGCGATGAAAGGAGTGGCTGCCCAGATACTTCAGCCACTTCAGCCACTGAACAAGATTCTGGTATCAAAAGCAGAAGCTCAAACTCCACCCTCATAATAGGGTCTCGACAGAGACATACTTGATCATCTTTAGTATGTGATGGCCATGTGAGCTGACAATCTTAATCTTACCCAAACAGAACCAACTTTTCATACAAAGGTATATACAATACCCTTTCCCTTACATCACTCAGTTTATTGGTTCCCTTTCTCTTTGCTACTAGCTGACCTTTCTTCCCAGTTTCTAAGTCAGGTAGTGCCCGTCAACAGCTGACAGCCAGCAGCATGCTGTCCTCTGACTGTGGCACTCACTGCACTCGTCCTAGATACGCACAGGCAAGGAGAAGGAAAGCTGAAGGACATACCCCAAGGCCGTTGGTTACAACATAGCTGCACTTGAAGGAGCAATTCAAGAGGTCTCTGGTTAACTTCTGCAGCAGAGCGCCGCCAGAACCGAAGGAGACATTCTCAATACTCCACTTCTTTTGTTTCATTCCCTCTACAATCTAGAAGGTTGAAAACAAAGATGCTGGAGGTTATTCTCAAAGGACAACACTGTGAAACTCCTACAGCTGTTCTGTATCACTCAATGCTTAGATACTTACAGGCCTAGGCACATAACAGAACACCTTCTCTTCCTAAAGTCCCACTCAAATGGGAACGGCGTTAACATGGGTGCATGGAAGGAGAAGATTTTAGTTGCAGTGGCCACTGTGGTTGGGATGTGGGAGTGAAGAGGCGCAAGAAGACTGGCTATATGCACTTAAGGCTCTGTGAGCTCTTTCCTAACCACCTCAAAAATCACTACCCAACACCGTAAACAAGGCTGAAATATTTGCTCCAAATTACTAAACACACTAGGGATTTCAAATCATCACAAATAAATCCCAGTGCACTGTGTCACTATGTGTAACAGTTATTATAAGCCACAGGTAATGGATATGTAACCGGCAAGAGCATAGAATACGTACTTGTAGGTAATAGTACTGACAATGGCCAAATCATTTCAACTTGCCCGGTGGTCCAGTTACAGCCTTAAAATGAATCATTTTCATGTTCTCCCCACATGTCATTTGTATGTTCTCCAAACATACTAAGTCTTTTCTCTTGATTTTCAACATTGTAAAAAAAATGGAAACCGCAAATAACATCATGTGTTAGTATTCCAACACAGAAGCACAATCATTTTTAAAATTCCAACCATCTATTTTTTTTCTGTGGATTTAAAAAAAAACTGAATGTTTTCCAGTAAGAACGAAGGTAAATACATAGTTGATTTTACTAAAGTGATGACTTCAGCTTTTATACAAATTTGGTCTTGTGTGTATTTATTACTGTGCTCTCAGGAGGAAGTCCTGTGCTCACAGAGAAGCACTAGGGAATCAGGCACGGAAATACACAGGGTTGTCTCTTCAAAGGGAGAGAGAGACATCACGTCATTTCTGCCCAGAGGCCAGGGGCAGATGTGGTTCATAGCCTAGTGACCTCTGCATTTCCTGTGGGGCTGAGACCACATTGGAGCCTCTCTCAGACCCTTATAAGCTTGACAATCTATAGAATTTATCTTTATGACAATCTATAGATCCCATCTGTATAGAAGATGTCACAAACACTTTACAAAGAGTGTCTTAAGTGTTATTGTACGCACAAGATTGAGTTAGTATTGCCAGAAAAAAATTTACCCAAATTGTGCTGTACTTAAATAAGGCCTAAAATACTCAGAGTCAGACTCTTGAAGTTTGAATCAACAACTACTTAGTTGTGCTGGACTGATCTAGCTTCTTGCCTCCTGAGAGTTACAGTAAGCTCTGGGGTCACAAACACCCCTCACCCCCATTACCCAAACCCAAAGGTATCCAAGGCCTCTAAACAGAATTTTCACTGAGATGACCATGAAAGGAGTGAATTTCAATACAAAAGAAATGCAAGCAGAAAAGGGAGAAGACTGCTTCCCATGGAGAGGCAGGAGGAGAGTAAATGGCTTAAGACTCACTACCCAGAGTACAACCATGAAAAGGAGAGCTGAATTTCACATTACTGTATGCCAGCTAAAGTTTCTCCACTCAGTTATTAAAAGTCAAAAAACATGCATAAATAAGACAAAAGAAAAAAAAATGAAAGTGTAGGTAAATGGGCAAATTATCAGTCTTATTTCATAACACATTTTCGTATTTCATACAGAACTTTCATACATATTTAGGTTGGCTCAGGAACCCTTAGGATTTAATTATCATTCACATAAGTTTTACTCCATTGTATAAGTGCTTTTCACATGTTATGTATTTATGTATGTCAAATAAGTAATTCGTTCTTAGCATTTGTATCAAAGTTGTAATGCATATGGACATCCAGGAGCTGTAGGCAGAAGGGTTCCAGGATAAGGACTCGGGACTGCTGAAGGGAAGGGAGCCGCACTGACCTGATAGTGCAGATGTAACAGCTAGAGAATAAAAGCCTTGGGAAACTGTCAGACTTCAAAGAAATCTAGGAAAAGGAGTCTTTTGTGAACTTTGAAGAGTCAGTACTATTTAATGATGACATTAGGAAGTCATTCTAGTGGACAGAACCTGATGGCAGCCAAGGAGATCAAGCCCCAAGAACAGAAACTGGACACTGTATTTTGTCTACTATAAATGTGATGTTTGGCTTCTTTATAGTAGAGGCTAGAGCAAGATGCTGCAGGGAGAAATGACTGTTGACATGAAAATCTAAGAGTGAGGTTAGCAGTCCAGGAAAGGCCACTGTTAGATAAAGCACCCTTCCCCGTTTTTACCAAAATTAAAGAATCTGTTTAGCGTATGTTGAGAAAAATCTGTTAAGATGAATACCATTTCCTGTGTCTAAAAGCACGAGACTTATTTCCAACAAAAAACTCAGGCACTATCCTCTACGTGTGGGTTTCTTCCACTTGCTGTGCTTTGAGAACCAATTTAAGATATTCTTCCTGTACCTGTAAATGTATTTGCATCAACAGAAAACTACTTGTCACAGCCGGTTACCTTCAGTTGTCATCTTGACACAAGCCTAGAGTTACAGGGAGAGGGACCTTCAACTGAACAATTGCCTATGGCCTACGGCTAGGTCTGTGGGACATCTTCTTAACTGCTAACTGATGCAGGAGGGCCCGTCACACTGTGAACAGTACCATTCACAGAGAGATGGGCCTGGGCTATACTGAGAAAGGTAGCCGAAGGAGGGGTTTAGAACAAGTAAATGTGCCAGCCCCAATTTCTATACTCAAGGTTTTCCACCATCCCCTGTAGGCTGTCCTACCAGTCCTCCTCACACAACGGCTTCTAATGTCCAAAGACCCAGTGTCTTGAAGCAGAGAGAGTTCCACTTAAGCGAGGTAGTCTAGTCTGGGAGGATAGGGAGAAACACTTTTATTCTGTTCCCGCAAAACTCCAGAGACCTCACTCTGGAACACAGGAGACCACAAAAATATTATACATCAAAGCTCTCATTTTCAAATCAATCTTTTGAAATTGATGTAATCTGGATACTGACTTGAAGTCACACTACCTTGTAGTTTCTTTGCCTGCTGTAAGAAAACACCCTGAGAAAGGAACTAAAAGAGACAGATTTATCTGGCTCACAATTCCAAGTTACAGTCCCTCACCTTGGGAAGTCAAGAAAGCACAGGACCCGAACCCAGGGAATGGTCCACAATGGGTAGGTCTTCCCACCTCAATGAATGTGATTAAAATACGCCCCCCCCCCCCTTCATACACAAACCTGACCTGGATAATCCCTCATTGGGACTCTGTTCCCAAGTGAATCTAGCTAGAGTCTGTCATTCTAGCAATGAACACCAATTCTCATATATACTCTGGGCTCTTCAAACTACAGCCTTTATTTTTCTTTAGAGTCCTGTCAGAAGGTAGCCAGTGAGGCCTGGAGAAATAGGCTTTGGCTGCTGTTTAGTATTTTAAGCTACTAGTATTTCTAAACCTTAAATATTACACCAAAAGTATTTACCATTATAAATATTTAAATAAGACAATTGCATTTAAAATTTAATGGGCTGTTTATGAATAAAAAAGAGTTGTTTCAAGAATGGGGATTTCGTTATTGGGACATTCATGTAAAACACAAACCTCCTGTAAAGTGTTGATATCCACTCCATCTCCTTGAATGACTCTAAGATATGGTGGCAGCAACTTGTAGCCTTTTGAGTTCTCAGTAACAGGAAACTTCTTGCCTAAAATATCTAAGACCTGTGTGAGAAAAACACATGACATAAGTAACTAAAACTGGGGCAAGCTAGGGAGTGCTCCCCAAGCTAAAAAAAAATACTTTTCCTTGTTAAAACAATTTTGAGAAGTAAAAAATTCAATTACTTAATCTTAAATCATGTATAAAATTATTATATAATGTTTGTTCCTAATATCTCTCTTTCCTAGTTAATTTATGTCATTGAAGTCGCACAAACATGCTTGTTTTCCTTTACATCTTTCAAATTACCAGATTCAAGAAAGAAAATCTGTAATATTAAACCAACACATATTTAAAGAAGAATGTAGGGAATGACACAACAAATTCATAATTATGCCTTTGATTTGGGTTTGTTCTGCTTGGCTTACCTGTGTCTGACATTTGGGTCACAATGCTAGAGAAATACAACCATCACATTAAGAATGAACAAAGTGTATATAATGTGTAGTTACCCAAAGCTCTTGGCTCCCTAATGCTAACTCATGTAATATTTAAGTCACTACTTAAGCCAATGACTGCTGCTTAAGACTGTACAGCACTCAAATACTTAACACAGATTTGAACTTGTTCAGGAAAACTTGGTCAGACAGAAAAGACCTATTGGACACAGCCCTTCAGACAATAATTACTCCCTGACATAAATTGCTTAAAGATCCTAATTAAAAAAAAAAAAATCCAGGTAAATGGCTTTCTTTATTCTATAAAGAATCACAATGGAAATGTAAAAGCTGTTTAGTTTGTCAAAAGTGAAATACTTCAGGCTAAGGCATTGACATTGGGCTGTTTACAGAATAAAAAAAGACCTCCGGTAATCTATGCTCCCATGTCCTACAGGTGAACAGTGACATGCCATCTGCTCATTAGCTGACAGGCCTCACTGGACACTAGGACCCCGTTCCACGTTTCTCAACCTTGGCAGGTCATTTCCTTTTTACAACAGAGATGGTGAAAGCTACCAGAGGCAGGCAGGCAGGCTTGCTCTTGCTCTCTCCTCCTCCTCCTTCTTTTTTGGATAAGATCAAAGCTAACATTTTGGTGTAAAGCACCACACAATTCTCTTAACAAAAGGCATCAATCAACTCCTGCTGTGACAAACACTTTGTAAAAAGGGAAATCAGGCCCTGAACACCAAGGCCTTCCTCTCCTTATTAAGAAGCAGTGTTATCTCCAGTCACATATAACTTGAAAAGCAGTTTTGAATTATCTGTATTCCTTATTACCCGGAACACATGCTTCTGTACTAACAACTTCCAAGTTGTAACGATGATGTCTAATAAATGGACTAAGTCACGAGCGGTCTGACTGATGGTAATGCTACCAATTCTGAAGGCACGTAAGGAAGTATTAAACAGCCTTTAATTGTCTACTTGACAATATATAAATAAACTAACCTTTATATCCTTTCTCTGCAATCAATTAATGTGTGACCTTGGGCAAATCTTTTGCTCTCCCTCTCTGAGTTAAAACTCTGAAAACTTGAAGACTTTTCCAGAGAGCCCTGAAATAATGCCTATGGAAATGAGGAGGAAAGAGCTGGTGTCCAGGCTTCCTAGTGAGACACATCACAATTTACCTTCAACACAGTGTCGAGCGGGTTTCCAGAATCAGGCCTGATGATTAGTGGCGCCTCTGTACTTCTCGATACTATTAGATGTCTCAGGTCTTCACCCCAGATTTTCTCACACGCATTATAAATGTCATAGCTATCACTGACCACAGACACAGGCACTGATGAGAACTGCGTTACTATGTGTTCAAAAGCATCTTTTTCATGGTCTTTTCCCCAAGCTGTTATGGTACTAGAAGACAAAATGAAGAGACAGACTTACTTAGGCAGACATACGACCTATTTCTGAAGCATCACTAACCACCTGTTCATTATACCACATCTTCAGTGTTACAGGGAAGGAGATCCAGTTTAGTAAGTGTACATCAGAAGGCAAATGAAATACTTGGGCCAAAGCACTCCTTGGCCAATTTGTTTTTAATATTAAAAGTTTATTATATTCAGCTTAGGAGTTAGTATTGCTTAGTTCTTAAATCAATAGTTAATCAGTAATAAACTGGTTTTGGTTTCAGAATCCTTCGATCGACTCAAAGTTAGTGAGCTAAAAAGCATGTGCAGCTAGTCTTCCATATTTCACGCCAGATGTTAAACAGGATGAATACACACTCCCATTTTAGCTTGGCAATGCTAGCACTTGGTTCTTTTTTATAAATTTCTGAACTGTATACCAAAAGACGTATGTCTTTTTTTTTTACCTTGCTAAATCTTTTATTTAAAAGCAATTATCTAATACTCTATCACAGTATATACATTCAATAACTCTACCTGTTATATCTTAAAATGTACAGTAACAGGCAGCGATGTAGTTTACCTATAGGTCTTTTGCTTATTAGTTGTGCTCAAGGAACAAGAATCTTAACAGTTAGTTTGAATATAATGTAATTTAAGAAAGAAAGCAAAATGTAAAAGTTTCTACTAGGAAGCCATATTTTGTTCATCCTTTAAGTTGATTTTCTCAGGCATTCCTTGGTGAGGATGGAAAGCCAACTAACAGAACTAACTACACTCATTTAACTCAGAAGTTGTTATTTTATGTTATTCTTTTTATCCTAAAGAGCTAACTAAGGTAAATGCTTTTTTTTTTTTCCCTGTCAACGGCTGTTAGCAGTAGCTGGTATTGTGCATTTGAGGACTATAAGACTACACTCGTTGAAACTGAGAAAGGCCTGTTTATACAAGTCATGTCGTAATGAAGTCTTCTTAACAAACCGGGAACCGTATCACATGTCTATTTCATGGAGTTGTCTGCACGCTATAGGGACCACACAGATGAGAAGCCCACTTTCATCAGAACTGCTCCTGTCCTAGGACATTTAAGTCAGAGAATTAAGCTCAGTGATCACCAACCCTGGAGGGATTCACAACATAGGAACCAACTCTTCCAGTCGGGCATCACTGCTGATGTAGCTCAGTCTGACTGAGTCTCAGCAGTCCAAGACTGTACACATGCTACTCATGTGTACAGGCCTTTTACCCTGTCAGTCTCAGTCAGCAGGAGGAGTTTGGGGATTTCTTCATCGCCCTGCTGCTCTCCATTCTCCTTCATCTACTCAGGAGCCTGGCTCTGTCACAGACTGGAACTCTTTAGCTACTCCACAGACCTGCTGTGTGGACAGCACTTCTATGATCACAGCCCTGTGTTGCTGATGGCATTTCCCCAGACTCCTGTCATCAGATTAGGCTGACACTGTTCCAGGAGCCGAGGGGAGAAGGTACCGAACTGAATCACGGTTTACAGCAGCAGTAATGCTTTAGAGCTATTTTAGATGTTAGAGCATTTATTCTAAAGGCCTTCTGTGGTAAAACAGTAGCTTTTCCTTTTGTGTGGTTGAATAGAGGAACGGAAGGAAAGAGAGATAAACTGTGCGTCCAAGGCTACCCAGTGTCAGCTGGTAAGTCAAGCAGGCTTTTAGTCAAATACAGAAAATATTACAGGATCATAAAACACACCAGACTTCCATCCTGTGCATGCATATAGTGTCCTTTTCATTTAACCCAGAAAGAAACCCTAGGAGACTCTCCTTATTTTTAGACTCATAATATACTCATAAGCTTATTACTTCAAAACTTATTTACTCAATAGCCAAATATATGATTACTACATTAAAAATTTAAGAGATGTGGGTATAAACAAATAAAAACACAAATAACTTTCATCAGCTAACACCCATAATTTTCTGTGGCTTAATCTTAAAAATGAAAAATGAAAAATGACTCAAGGTGCCTTCCTATACAGCAATGTCCTTAATGTTAGCTGAGAATCTATTCTGTATCATAATTCAAATATTCTATCTTAGTAATTCTATCTCGGCTATCAACTTCTTTGCATTCATTTAACTGCCCAGCTCCAGACCTAACCTTAGACCACCGTTTCCTACACTACACTTCCTAGAAATCCTAGCTTCTAGGTTTTCTATTTTCCTGCTATCCAAATGACCTAAAATCTATCTCTAATATATCATTTGGTCAAAACTTCAGGATCTACTTCATTTTGAAAATGTCTAATAGTAAGCTGGAACTGAATATAATCACAGCACTTTGGAAATGGAGACACGAGATTCGGGAGCTCTCCTGACATAACAAGTTCAAGGCCAGCCTGAGCTACAGGAGACCCTGTATTAACAAGCAAGCAAACAAACAAGCAAGCAAGCAAGCAAGCATGGTGTGTACAGATAACATTCAACATTAAAGTTCTTAACAAACTAACCCTCACCCAACATCTCAATCTCTTTTAATATACCTGTCTCAGCCCTTAGTCCCTAAAGCATGCATACACACTATCATAATGCTTGGTAGACAAGAAAACATGAAAAAGTATTGCTCAGAAAATGTTCAACCAAATTTTATTATTCCCTAATGAAGTCAAGATTCTACATATTGTCCCTATAAGAGCTCTTTTGACCCGGACAATGGATATAAACCTTTTTCAACTTGTTTGAGACTACTACACCCTAATTGTGCTTCTTTAAATAAAAATGCTTAGCAAACAGAGCAGACTCTTACCAGTGACTATTTTTATCTTGAGAGGGTCAGCTTTGTATCTTTCTGTCCCTTGTTGCACCAAGCAGACTGCCTTGTACATGAAAGCTGGTGAGTTAATATGTATCAGAGTGATGACGCTCAGTATATAAGATATACTAAGTATATATAATGGCTATATAATAACTTCCTTTTAAATTATTATTATTAAAATAGCTTTTTTATTTAGAATTGAAGATACAGGGTCCAGATGACAATTTCCTGGGCAGAGATAGGTGAGATCACATAGAAAAGCAGGGAAAGTAAACAGTACTCATGGCGGCCCCAGGTTCCATTTAATGTAGAAAAATCTACCTGCATACACAGTATAGCAAATGAAAAACCATTCCTTAAAGTAAAACCAATCTGGCAATTTTTAAGTGTTAGGAAAGGTCTTCAATTCTTTTACTAGAAGGGTTTGGAATTCCTGCCCTGCTGGATACTAATCTTTGTAAAAAGTGTGTGCATCCAACTGTCCATGAAAGTTGATTTAGCATCTGGCTCTGCTGACAAGTAAGGTGTTGCTGAGTTACAAATAACAACTTCAAACAAGTTTTAGAAAGCAATTTTTGTTGGTAGGGCCAGAGCTAGAACCCAGGGCCCTGTGCATGCAAGGCAAGGGTTCACATAGCAAACAGGAGGATGAGAACAAACGCAGTTTTACCTGTGCTCTGCCGCTGGGACAGAATAGCCTGGAACAGGATCTTTTGTCCCATAGTACTTTTTAATTAGAGCAATTCCCGCCACAGTATCTGTTCCTTTGAAGTTAACCAAATGAGCAGAGGCCCCTATGCCAGCAGTCTGGAAGATCAACCACAAACTGAAATTCAGAACAGGAACGTAACATCCCATTTGCCTCACCCACTTCTGGACCTCTCCCAGTGTCTTTACCCTGGCACTTGTGCCGTTCTGCACCAGCGTCTGCTGCACCCTTGTCTACCCCTCCATCTAATACATAAAAACTGGAACACGTGCTGAGAGGTAGATTCCATGTACTGGGAAAAGGATGACACACAATAGGTATGCAGTTATCTGTTGCTATGCCTCCAGAACTGCAGGAAATGGCCTACTTAAAAGCAAGCTCGGTCCCAGTGATAATTCTGGAAGCTGAAAGTGGCCTCTCACTGCAATGGTTTAGACAAGAATGTTCCATATAGGTTCAGATATTTGGACACTTGGTCTCCAATTGGTGGTGTGCTTGGGAAGGTTTAGGAGGTACTGCCTTGCTGGAGGAAGTGCATCACTGCAGGAGGCTTCAATGGTTTCAGGCCTCATGGTATTTCCAGTTTTCTCACTCTGCTTCATGCTTGTATTTGAAGCTGTAAGCTCTTGGCTTCCTGTTCCTGCTGTTCCACCTCCTGCTACGACAGGCTCTCCTACCTTTCTTCCATCTGTTGCTTTTGGTACTGACGCTTTCTCACAGCAACAGAAGTAGCTAATACACCACTGACAATCTGAATTGTATTCCATGAGGCTCCCTGGTTCCTTACCTCTTGTGAAGAGACTCCTCTGTAACCAAAGTCATGTAACTTGTATTCCAGACCATCTAAGTTACCAGACGTTTCTAACAAATATTTGGCCAGTATTTTCTTCTGCTCTCTTGAATTTGTGGCCACTGTAATTGGATACCAGGACTGAACAAGAATAGTCTGTAAAGAAAATAACCACATTATTAACATAAAATATTGGGCTCCTTCTGGGGAAATCATAGCTTTCTTAGAAGGAACATCCTGTACATCTGGACTCTTAGAAACTTTAGTGGGCTCCGAGGCAATAGATAGGATGTGCACTACAGATGTAGTCATCTGAGGAGATAGACAGGATGTGCACTACAGATGTAGTCATCTGAGGAGATAGGATGTGCACTACAGATGTAGTCATCTGAGGAGATAGACAGGATGTGCACTACAGATGTAGTCATCTGAGGAGATAGACAGGGTGTGCACTACAGATGTAGGCATCTGAGGAGATAGACAGGATGTGCACTACAGATGTAGTCATCTGAGGAGATAGACAGGGTGTGCACTACAGATGTAGGCATCTGAGGAGATAGACAGGATGTGCACTACAGATGTAGTCATCTGAGGAGATAGACAGGATGTGCACTACAGATGTAGTCATCTGAGGAGATAGGATGTGCACTACAGATGTAGTCATCTGAGGAGATAGACAGGATGTGCACTACAGATGTCTTCATCTGAGGAGATAGACAGGGTGTGCACTACAGATGTAGTCATCTGAGGAGATAGACAGGGTGTGCACTACAGATGTAGTCATCTGAGGAGATAGACAGGATGTGCACTACAGATGTAGTCATCTGAGGAGATAGACAGGGTGTGCACTACAGATGTAGTCATCTGAGGAGATAGACAGGGTGTGCACTACAGATGTAGTCATCTGAGGAGATAGACAGGATGTGCACTACAGATGTCTTCATCTGAGGAGATAGGATGTGCACTACAGATGTAGTCATCTGAGGAGATAGACAGGGTGTGCACTACAGATGTAGTCATCTGAGGAGATAGACAGGGTGTGCACTACAGATGTAGGCATCTGAGGAGATAGACAGGATGTGCACTACAGATGTAGTCATCTGAGGAGATAGACAGGGTGTGCACTACAGATGTAGGCATCTGAGGAGATAGACAGGATGTGCACTACAGATGTAGTCATCTGAGGAGATAGACAGGATGTGCACTACAGATGTAGTCATCTGAGGAGATAGGATGTGCACTACAGATGTAGTCATCTGAGGAGATAGACAGGATGTGCACTACAGATGTAGTCATCTGAGGAGATAGACAGGATGTGCACTACAGATGTAGTCATCTGAGGAGATAGACAGGGTGTGCACTACAGATGTAGTCATCTGAGGAGATAGACAGGATGTGCACTACAGATGTAGTCATCTGAGGAGATAGACAGGATGTGCACTACAGATGTAGTCATCTGAGGAGATAGGATGTGCACTACAGATGTAGTCATCTGAGGAGATAGACAGGATGTGCACTACAGATGTCTTCATCTGAGGAGATAGACAGGGTGTGCACTACAGATGTAGTCATCTGAGGAGATAGACAGGGTGTGCACTACAGATGTAGTCATCTGAGGAGATAGACAGGATGTGCACTACAGATGTAGTCATCTGAGGAGATAGACAGGGTGTGCACTACAGATGTAGTCATCTGAGGAGATAGACAGGGTGTGCACTACAGATGTAGTCATCTGAGGAGATAGACAGGATGTGCACTACAGATGTCTTCATCTGAGGAGATAGGATGTGCACTACAGATGTAGTCATCTGAGGAGATAGACAGGGTGTGCACTACAGATGTAGTCATCTGAGGAGATAGACAGGGTGTGCACTACAGATGTCTTCATCTGAGGAGATAGACAGGATGTGCACTACAGATGTAGTCATCTGAGGAGATAGACAGGATGTGCACTACAGATGTAGTCATCTGAGGAGATAGACAGGGTGTGCACTACAGATGTCTTCATCTGAGGAGATAGACAGGGTGTGTACTACAGATGTAGTCATCTGAGGAGATAGACAGGATGTGCACTACAGATGTAGTCATCTGAGGAGATAGACAGGGTGTGCACTACAGATGTCGTCATCTGAGGAGATAGACAGGATGTGCACTACAGATGTCGTCATCTGAGGAGATAGACAGGATGTGCACTACAGATGTAGTCATCTGAGGAGATAGACAGGATGTGCACTACAGATGTAGTCATCTGAGGAGATAGACAGGATATGCACTACAGATGTAGTCATCTGAGGAGATAGACAGGATGTGCACTACAGATGTAGTCATCTGAGGAGATAGACAGGATGTGCACTACAGATGTAGTCATCTGAGGAGATAGACAGGGTGTGCACTACAGATGTAGTCCATTGCTCAGTCACTGTAAGCAGAGACAAGTGAACTCTCTAAGCCTCAAGGAGACAACTCCAAACAAAAGTTTTGATTCAAAGCTCCACAGAAGCAAATCATATTTTGAATGTCTGATGAGGGATCAGTTAATATTAAGGCAATATTACACTGTCTTACGTCCCTAATGCTTGTTCTTGGTTTCTTTACTTGTGTGGACCTGCACCAAACAGGCCTACAAACCAGCTCTGACTTATGCACTAGACTCTACTAAGTAATTAGTTACAGTAGTCATGTCTTCACTCCTTTAGACTGACTTTGTTCTAACAGGGCTACTGATATTAGAGAGTTCTACTTAGAGACACATGCTTAGCTTTCATCAAAGCTTGTTATAAGAAAGCTGTGTGAAGTATTTATGTGAGGAAGTATTAGAATTGTTAGGTTCTTACTTTCTAGTAAGATCTATTCTTCAGTTTCACTTTTTTTTTGACTGCCAGGAAAATAACTCCAAATTCAGGCTGATGTGTAACCGCTGGAATCATACTAGTGAATTTGGCTTGGGAATTTATTATACTTCATTCTAGAATTTCCATTTTTATGTTCTAAGCCTGATAGTGTACTATTAGACGCAGCTTCCAATCTACTTTAGAAAAAGCTAGAAGGTATTACTAAAATGGTAATGATTTCTAAGCTAGATTAAAAAAAGAGTTCATTTCTGATATAAATTTTATAAACCAAACTTACTAAATATAAGTTATCAGTAAACAAGTGGAAAGAGATTATTTCATCCTAGACACGACAATCTGCTCATCTAAAAAAAACCTAAACTATTGTGGCTTTAGACTCCTATGGTTAAATCAAGATGGCCTCCAGGCTCTTCCCATCTGAAGCTCCAGTCCTCATTCGTGATTCTGGGCTATCCTGTGATCAACCATGTCTACCTCTTGTTTCTGTCCATCCCTCTGTCCCTTCCTTCCCCATGCCTGTCTGCCTGAGAGGCTGCCTGGATTAGCTGAATGCAGGTGTTTAAATCCAAGCAAGACCTGAGGAACATCTGGGGATCATAAGACCACATGGAGCAGTAGTTGTGTAAAACTACTAAGTCGGGGAAATTTTGCTAGACAACAAAGCCGATGCAACTCTCACCTCTGACCCATCTGCTCTCAGAATGGCTCCTCTGATCCCGCTGCCAATCACGATCTTCCTAACTCCAAGTACTAGCCTCTGTGACCTGGGCTTTTCACAGTGTCACTGGATATCATTCCAACGTGGGCTTTAGGCAGGTTCTATCATGCTTCACTCTTATGATCTCACTCCCCCTCTACCCCCTCTCCACCACACCCCCACCCAATACCTGTAGCCATTTTTTTCCCTGTCTGCCAGCTACTTCATATAGATGCTGTAACATGCCTGCTAGTCATTGACACAGAGAAGTGACTTGGCTTAGAGCAAGGACATCCTGACCACATCCCGTCTTGTTCTGTATGAATGTTCTGTATGAGATCTGCTAATCTTAAGAAATTCCACAAAGCTTTATGTAGGACCCATCAAATTAAAGGTCAATATGAACCGTTATATCTAAACATCTTGAGTCAGAGCTGGCCACTGGGCAGCACTTCCTACACCTATGTATGCGCTCACCGTGGTTCTTGTGGCTGACACTGAAGAATGCTACTAATAAGACAAAAGATTGTGATTATAATACGCATGCTCTGTTATCCCAATGTTCTGATTTCCCTGTTCACCACCCATCCACCAACCCGCTTCCTTATTCAGGACCAACCAGTTTAAAGGTTAGCTGATAATCCTTTGCCTAGTAAGCTACCTGCTCCCCTCCTTGCTCTTTAACTTTTGGACCTGGCTTTCCTATAGAAAGCTTATGAGAGCTGACCAGTAGTACAGTTAGTCCCGTCTGCATTCCTGAACACTCAGTATTACTACGGTGTGTTCAACGACTACTTTTGTTTAACTGAGATCAGTGTTGTATGGTTGAGTAGCGATTCTTGAACCCCAACATTTACTAACTAGTTACTTTCAATTAAGACAGAATCTCCCCGTGTTGTCCAAGTCGGCCTTGAGCTTGCTACATTCCTGCCTCTGCCACCATGTCCACTCCTCACAAGGGTTAACTACCATTCGCCTGCTTTCCACGAGGTATGAGAAGGGACGACAATCCAAATGGACGGAGGTCTTCTGATCTTGTCATTTTACCACCGTAAGCACTCCTCTCAGTGTAGCTTTCATTACACTGCCACCTTTGCTGAACTATGTCCCTCAGCTCTGCCTCCCCCTTATTAAAAGCCACCCCCAATTTTATAATTCTTAGGACAGAATTACCCATTCTTCTAGTACCAGCTCAGCAGACAGTTTCCATGATACTCATATTCACGGTTAGTTAACAAGCTGCAACTCACCCATAAAGGGCCTTAATAAGGTATATCTGACTCTAATTTTTGTGCCAAGCATTGTGTTGAGTGATAGATGGATAGATGGATTTAATTTACTTGTTGAATCAAATTTAATCAGCTCGACATTTGTTTGTTTTTTACTAGCGTGTTGTGGTGTAGCCCTGGCTGGCCTTGAACTCAGAGGCCCGAGTGCTGGGATTAAAGGCACACCTGGCTTACGTCTGTATTTTAATTAAGCTCAGTAGTCAGTTATCTCCAGAAATATGACAGAGATAAATAAAGCACAGCCTGAAAAACTCTGTGTTATCCCACAAAGACTGACCTTTGCCCTGCAAGGAGAGAAAGTACTATCATACAGTGCTCCTGCACAGAACAACAAAACCAGCTTAGACTACACTGCTGCGAAACCACCCCCTTTACAAAAGACCCTGAGGGAAGAGGCAAAGCGGGGTGAGGAAGGCAAGTTAGTTTGGGCTAATCCAAGCCTGCTATGTAGGCAGGCCTTGATGGCAGCTTCTGCAAATAGCAACATCCCCACACAGATCAAGACTGTTTGATCACTTTTCTTTTAGAAGTGCTTATTACCATGTCACTTACGTTAACTGAAATGGTGTGACTGTTCTATCTGGTCACCTAGCAGGCCTCAGTTTCTCCATCTTTGAAATCATCTTTTAGTAGCAGAAATGTTTCAGTCTGGGTTTTTTTTTTTTTTTTTTTTGTCAGAAGGGAGTATCTGGCCTAATGTGTTCGTTCCTCGGCCCCTTTGTATGCCTGGATGGTCTGCAGAGCTCCTAGCTTCCCTAAACTAAGCTGGGTATCTGGTTTGAAAGGACTAAGACTTCTCCTGGTACCAACGCTCATGCAGGTGAGTAGCAGTCAGTGAGGTTATTCATTATTTCAAACACACGCTCCAAAACAGAATTGAACGTCTTTGGTGTTATGTTAAATGTTTTAAGGGAGACCATGTTCAAGTCTGTAAGCAGTGTTTGCTGCGACTGGCAACAGATTTTAAGTACACAGTGGGAAACTAAGCTGAGGACTGGTGAGAGTAGGGATGAATTTCTTCAAAGATACAGTGACTTCACTTAGGTTTAGCAATGTGTGTGCCTTTGTGGAGGGGCAAGAGGCGGGGCTGGCTGACCTCTTCTATCCTCTGCTTTGTCCCCTTCAAGAGATGGAGATTTCTCTTTTGAAGTTGGAACTCACTGATTTTGGGTGAGGCTGACTGCCAACAAACTCTAGCAATTTCCCTGTCCATCCTCCCCACCCCCACCTCTAGCCGGCACTGGCGTTGCAGTGTGCATAGCCTTGCCAGCTTTTTGTGTGGTTACATGACAATGGGATTTAGATTCTCACACTGGTGCAGCAGCAGATACTCTTATTAACCACCACTCTAAGCTGACTGATAGATTTTTTTTCTTTCCCTTTCCACACTGTAATTTCTTAGTAAAATACACCAAATAGTCATTCTCAGAAGACAATAAAGGAAAGCTCTAAAGGGGAAGGCGCACTGTTTATTCATGTCCCCTCCTCCCCCCTTTTTAATTTTTCAAGTATGTGGAGTATGTGTGTGTATATGCATGTGGGTACCTGAGCTTCATGTTGGCAATCATCCAGAATTGCTCTTTCATGTTATTCATTGATACAGGGTCTCTCAATCAAACCCAGAGCTAGTCTCCCTAGCTAACTTGCTCTGCGGACTCCCTGTATCTGCCTTCCAAGGCTGAAATTACAGGTGGGCTCTCAATCCCACCTAGCATTTACACGGGTTCTTGGGATCTGAACTCCCACGTTTTTAAGACTGTGAGGTAACCACTTTAACACTAAGCCCTCCAGCTCCCATTCCTCTACTCTTTACCTACCTTTGGGGAAGTCCGAGTAATCACAGGACTTACTGATGGACTACTCAGTTGTAAACTAAAAGTGATCCATGTGCTTGGTTGGCTTTGAAGATAAAATGCTAGTCTGAATGTACAAGCTGAGACAGTGGTTGAGAGCCATTCTACTAGAAGGTGGGGGATACAGTTTAGTGCAACAAGTATGTGTTTAGCAGGTACAAGGCCCTGTGCTCTGGGTTCCATCTCTGTACCTCCAAAACCAAATCTCCCAAACCTTTCTCTTACTTTTGTAGTTTTATAGTCTTTCAAAATCAAAATTTCTGAACACAAACTAAGATTCCCTGTCATTGACTTCCAGATAACAGTTAATTCAAAGTTTTACTAAATAGTATAGACAATTAAAACTTATATTTTAACCTACTGTACCTTTTTTTCTAGCTTTTTTAGGCCTGCCATAAGTTGATGGCCCATCAAGAGTGTAACAATATTTTAAATTCTCTGTCAACTTTGTAAAATATATTTTAAACATATTCTTGGGGCTTAGTTTTTCAAAATCTTATTTTATACAGCATAACAAATTTCTTTCATCAATACTGAAATGCTGGTGTTAACTGTGTAAACACCATTCAGCAATGTGGTGGGGTTTTTTGGTTTGTTTTTGTTTTCAAGAATTATTTTATATATAAGAGTAGTACACTGTAGCTGTCTTCAGACACACCAGAAGAGGACATCAGATCCCATTACAGATGGTAGTGAGCTACTGTGTGGTTGCTGGGAATCAAACTCAGGACCTCTAGAAAAGCAGTCAGTGCTCTTAACTGCTGAGCCATCTCTCCAGCCCCCAGCAATGTGGTGTTTTATTGTTGCTTGCTGGGCTATTTACCCCACAGATAACTTTATAATAATCTATCTCAAGAAGCCAGTATTATCATCACCAAAACTAAACGGTGGCAGTGTAGAACCACTTAAGGAACAGCCTCCCCCAGCAAAAAAAAAATCTAAGACTACATATATGCCCCTCTCTTAGATTTAGAAATTAAACAGCATCATATCTATATTTAGAAGCTGAAAACTCTCTCTTCTCCTCTCTCTCTCTCTCTCTCTCTCTCTCTCTCTCAAAAATCAGTGAATGAATTGACTCTAATTAGAATAGAATGCCCACCAGAAGAGTCTGTAGTTATTAAAAACAAACTTGGCTACTTGTTTCATTTTGTTCTAAGCTAGTGTACATGGAGAATGACAAGGGATTAGCTGGCTGGTGTAGCAGCTCTTCATGAGGCAGAGGCAGGAAGACAGTCAATTCAAGGTCTGCCTTAACTGCCACTTAAGGTAACTTAGTGAAACCTTGTCTCAAAAAACTTTTTGAAAAAAGAGCTGGACTTTTAGTTTCCTGGGAGAGTTGCCTAGTGTGCAGTAAGCCCTGGATTCCAGCCCTCGCAGTGCCAAAAGAAACACATGAAAAATTATAAGTAGATGTCAACTGAGCTTTAAGTAACCAGTATCAGTCGTCTGATTTAGACAGAATCTCCTAAGATCAGAGTTCATTAAAGGACCTAAAAGTATCATTTAGTGATGAGGAAGCTGAAACAGGAGAGAACTATCGATTACACAGCTTTACCAGTAGTAGCAAACTCACCAGATTCCCACTTCAATGATCTTCAGTCACACAAATGAAAACAACCAAACCAAACCAATCCAACCAACCAAAACAACAACAACAAAATCAGAACTCTGAAAAATTCTGGAAAAAAAGAAACACCCTACTCACCTCAATCCAATTGGTAAGCCAGTAGCACTCTGGGTCTGTGTTTTCCACTGTGAACAGCACGTTCCCTCTGGGGATGACAGAGCCCTCAGGAACAGCCTTTACTTCAATTGGGAGATGACCATCATATTTCTGGCAGGAGGCAACAATACATTCATTCATTTGACAGGCGATATTCAACTGCCTGTTATTTTGAGGTTTTTTTTTTTTTTAACATTTTATGGAAACTAAATTTTGGCACTGCAGAAAGTATAGCTGTTGTTAAATCATTAGCAATAATCTAGTTAGTGAGTGTTTCCTGCAGCTTCTAAAGTGAGTTAAAATGATTAACAACTTAGGCACCAATCCAGCTCTTTAAATTCATGCTGTTTCTGCTAAGAACACCTACCACTGACAATCAACACGGATCAAAAAGCATTTCCCCCACTAGTTCAGAAAAGTCAGCGTTAAGTTCATTCTAACATACTCTAAAATTATCCTACAAAATAACCTGCTCAGCCTAGGTCCTTTCCATAGATGAAAAGAGGAGGAGCAACTACAGACTAGTGTTAGAGAATACATACAGAAGAGCAATCACTAATTATAGAAGAATTGTAAGTTATAGCCCCCATAACCTCATGTATTTGATACTTGGTTCCCAGATGGCAGAACTGTTTGGGAAGGATCAGGAGGTGTGGTCTTGTTGGAGGTGTGTCACTTAGGGGTGGGATGGACATTTCTGCCTTGTGGAGAAGGATGTAAGTAAGCTCTTAGCTCCTGCTCCATCAGTTCCTGGCTATGATGTCACACACTCAACTTTTGAAACTGTATGCCGAGATAAACTCTTCAACAAGTTGTGTTGGTCACGGTGTCTTACTTCTGTTACTCTACAAGTTGTGTTGGTCACGGTGTCTTACTTCTGTTACTCAGCAACAGAAAACTACTCAGTGGCCCCCTCACATCCTTTCTCAAACTGAGAGCTACAGTTAACCCTCATGTAAAAGGCAAATTTTTAGGAAATCCCAAGAGTTTATGTGGTTCAAGGCACAACATTTAAATGAGAAAAAACTATTTGCAATGAAAAACAATGGAGGCATCATGATGTAGCAGAATGCTGCTTTACACATCCTGGTTTGATCTCAAATTCATCTGCAAGACCTTGGGGAGTCATTTAACAGCTCTAGACTTGACTGTAAATTGGGCCAGACCAGATTATGTCTAGCGAACCCTAAGACTGCCTGCATACATAATCAAGACTGGCCACTAGGAATTACAGGCTCACCACTGCATGCTATCCTCACAGAGACCCTCCCAGAAAGGAGTGATGGCAAACATGTTAGCTCAGTGGGCATGCTTACTTAGATATGCAGTGTGGTACGGTTCTGACTTTATCAAAGACCCACAGGTACCTCATTTTAACAAAAGCACAAAACTCATTTTACTACAAGCTACAAGTATTTCTAATACTATGGATTAGCTATGCTGTATAGCATATTCTAATTTTAGTGTAGTATAGCAATACAGAAAACACTAGACTAAGAATTGTTTTATAAATAATTCAATTTCCAGTATCTGGAAGTTCAGTACATTATGGTAAAGTGGAGAACAAGCATCAACTCCACGGACCCACAGCAAACAATTCTGACTACTTGGTGAGAGACGATTCCCAGAATTATGTTGTAATAAATTTACAGTATCTATTCTGAGACTGCCAAGTAACTATATCCTTTAAAAATTATTAGTCTATTCCCATTTCTAAGGCATGTTTTCCAGAAATATATTAAATTATCTTTCAAAAAATGAGTTATTGAAAATTTAAGTCACATAGCATATTACTTAGGTCTACTGTAAATTATTGGTTAGTGATTCACATTACAGGAGAGAACCAAATGTTACCTACAGATTTTTACATGTATATCTAAAAATAACCATTATATTGAGATCAACAAAAAGCTTTATAGCTGAATTTTCTATTCAAATTCCATGGCAGAAAATTTTGAATTAAACCAAAACCAAAACAAATAAAAACTGACAGCCATTTTTACCTCAAGGATGTAGTTCCATCCTCTTTCATTAAAGACATCATCTTGAAAATGTTCTCGGTACACTTCTTTGGCCTCCTGGATTTTCTCTTTGGTCACTACTTTACCTGGAAGCACACAAAGGTCGTGTTTACGTTCTGAACTGCTGAGTCACCAGAGAACGTTTCCAGTTCTCTCACCCGTCATGACTGAAAGGTACTGAGAGGATGAGCCAACACCACCAGGTCAAGAGCAGATGCAGAAAAAGAACTGTACTTCCAGGAGCTCACCCTAAGCACAAGTGTTCATTTACTTTAAAAGCACAGGGGCAGCCACGAATAGTGACTCAGGCTCATAAATGAAGTACTTGGGAAGCCAGGGCAGGAGGGTCATGAGTTTTGAAGCCAGCTTGGGTTACATGGTGAGATTATGTCCTGGAAAACTAAAACCAGCAAGAGAAGAACCGAAAACTGTTACATAGTGTCAAAACAAAATAAACAATGTTTTAGAGATCCTTAAACCTAAAAAAAGCCACAAGTTCTTTACTAGGTGAACTTTCTTCAGCAATGTCTCTGAGGTTGGGAAATCAGTCATTTTCACAATTAGTAAATGCCTGCCCAGTCTCATTTTTAGCTAGCTTTCCCGTCTGTACAATGAGGATGGGGTACAGTACCCACTTACAGGATGGTGAGAAGAAATACATGGCTTAAGATACACAGCTATTTAGAACACCGTCCTGGAGTAATTTCTTCAAGTACAGATAGGGATGGGAAACTAAATGGTAGGTAGGTAGTTTAATAAAGATTTGACAACAGTAAAACCTTCTGAATATACAAGCACCAAAAGTTAATTTAAAACCAAACGTCATGAATTCAAGGTGGTTTTTGACAGTGTTCACCTGTGTTGGATCCTGCAGCTTCATCCAGTGCAATTTGCGGTGTGCACGCTGTCACACCATACAAGGTTAACAAGTGCTGCCTAAAAATATCTTGCTCAGCTTTGAAACAAACTGCAATATTTTTACTGTATATACGATACTCTTTGCCCTTACAGAAACACAACGGTTTAAGAAAATGACTTTTAGTGTTTTCCTACTGCGTCCCCTATGTATGCAGTTTAAGCTAGTGTATGTTTGTATTGTACTGTGTTACAGTGTTTGATTTTACAACTGTTGCTTAAATTGCTGATCTGAGTTTCATAAAAAATTCTTTCTGCATTTGGCTTGGGATTAGGACAGAACTCCCAACAATTTATGAAATGACCCTAAAATATACTTCTGCCACTTGTATTACATATTTATATGAAGTGGTAGTCTTAGCTGGTGATTAGAAAATCAAAATGCTGACTTTAATATGTTCAAAATTCTCTATATTCTTCCATATCACCTATTCAGCTAAGATTGAAATCTTTAGGTAAAAGTAAGTACAGGTACATCAATGTTTAGTCCTTAATAAAAGGTAACATTAGATGCATTATGAAGTTTTTTTTTTTTTAATCAGCTAATGTTTGCTTTGTATATCTGTTTTATATACTTATATATTCAGGACTGTGCAAACATTCCTTGGGTTAAGAAGGAATTGCCAATGGTAGAAGTTTAAGAAGCAGCACTCTAAAGTAGGCAGCTGATGGAGCACCTGTGCACACGCATGTGTATACACCTGTGTACACATGCAAAGTAGGCAACACAGCATGACAGCAGCATGTATCCACGTGTGTGCAAAGTAGGCAGTGAATGAAGCACATGTGCATGCAGAGTGCACAATCAACGAAGCACATATGTGCAGCTGTGTGCACAGTAGACAATGCAACATGTGTGCATGTGTGTATACAAACCAGGCCATCAATGCAGCACACAGATGAATACTATTTATACTTAATAACTTAAAAAGTTACAAAACTGAATACAAATTTACGATCTAGAAACAAATATAAACTACTCCATTTACTTAAAATATCCTGTAGTCTCTTTTTCATACAGGATACCTTTTACACCTAGCTGGGTTCTCAGGCATGAAGCATGTCTAACCTATCTGACCTTAAAATAGCTACCATTTACAGAAAAATTAAACTTAAATCTGTACTCAACTGAAATTATTCTAGATGTGTAAGATCTTTGGATTTGATTCTCTGCCTAGAAACTCCATTACACAATATATTGTATATGGCCTCGACAAACAGACAACCCACCCCTGAATATTACTGGGGGGATTTTTCTGTTTTAAAATGCATTTAGAAATAAACCCACTATCATTAAATAGCTTTGAAAAATGAAACTTTAGGGTATATCTTAAGTAATATAAAATTATTCTAGTTAACCTAATATAATTCAAAATGAGCTTCTGGATGAATAGTGAATCCTGTAAATGGTTAAGTTACAAGTAAACAATGACTGATGAATGACTGCCCTAAACTTCCTTTGGGAATGTACGTTTTAGAAAACCTTTCTCCATCTTAAAATCAATCAATCAATCAATCAATCTCTCAATCAATCTCAATCTCTCTCTCTCCCTCTCCCTCTCTCCCTGCCTCCCCCCAAATTCTAAATGTATTTAAATTAACAGATCAAAGAAACTTTACAAAAGAAGTTAAGCATGATGATAGCTCAACACTATAATGTTAACATTTGGGAGGCTGAGACAAGAGACTGCTGTAAATTTGAGGGCAGCCTGAACTACTTACCAAATTTAAAGCCATCCTGGGGTACAGAGTAAGTTGTTGTAATTAAAAAACAAACAAAAATACCTAAACAAACAAACCAACCCAAGCAGAACTAAACCTTCCAAAACAACACCTAAAGAGGTAATCAAATGTAATATCAAAATTAGATTACTCAAAAGTTATTTCAAATAACAGAACATAGCAATATAGAAAATAGTCACATAAAAGCAGTGTTTTAAATGTACTGGGAAGAGCAATACCTTTTAAGTACTTATTAAGAATGTACTGCAACCCATAAAATACTGTTTCCTCGTATTTCACCTTCCTTACTTTGGAGTTTTCTGTCTTCTTTTCACGGCATTCAAAGTAGGAATAAACTTTGCTTGTGTTGGGTGGGTATTGTTTATAGTGAGTAACCTATACAGAGAAAAATACTTTCATTAGGAAACACTGAGAGTAGAATAAAGCACAACAGACAAGCCTTCACATTATTTCCTAATCAGAAACTCTGCTTTTTTTCACTAGCTACTGGTCAACCTCCCATCCTGGCTACATAGAGCAAGACACAAGCATATCACCAAAATCCTTCTAATGATACCTTGTCTTACAGTCAAACAAGCGATTGAGATTATACTAAGTCAGCTTAAAACCCTTCGTGTGGAAAGGACCTCACTTGGTCTTAGGGTGCAGCCTTTCTTGTGGTCTGAGGTGCACAACCATTATCAAACGGACCAGAGCAGCTCACTTCAGATTTGGGCCTTTAGAACACTTGACTGTACTTGTATTTGGAGGTAAGACCTGTGTGCATGTTTATGTGGTGGGTGTGCATGTGCATACAGGTGTGTGGAGGCCAGGTGACTTCAGGTGTTCCTCAGTCCCTCACTGCTTCACTCTTAAGACAGTCTCTTTCTCTCATCACACCTAGAGCTCATCATCAATTTAGCTGCACCAGCCGGCCAGCAAGCCCAGGTCTCCTTTCTCTGCTTTGCCAGCACTGGCATTGTAAGCAGGTGCCAACATGCCTGGCTTTTCATGTCAGGCGTTGGGCATCAAACTCAGGTCCTGAGGCTTGTGCAGCGAGCACTTCACTGACTGGGCCATCTTCCTGGCCTCCATATTTTGACTGTGACTTGTTTTATGAGGTCAAGCTTGGAATTTTGCCCCTTGGACATCCATGCTCAAGACATTCTGAGGTTTGGATCAAGAATGTCCAACCTATACCATTATTATGTAATATGTCAAGTCAGTGTCTCCTCGTGACCCACCTCTTTATGCAACTATGAGGCACCAAGGATGCTCTTGACTGCCACAATGCTCTACAGAAACCTGGATGAAGGCGACAACAGCAGCAAAAATAATGAAAAGCAAATAGAAAGCTTGTTTTAGGAGTTGTTGAGATGGCTCAGTAGATAAAGGCACTTGCTGTTGATAAACCTGGTGACCTAAGTTAGATCCCTAGAACACAGGTGGCAGATGAGAACAGGTCATTCTCTGACCTCCACACGAGCACCGACCGAGGCACACACGTCCCTACACATACATAAATATAAAGTGTAGTAAAACATCTAAAAACAAAACCAGAACCTCCCATTTTGTTGTTTCTCAAATTGCTTTTGAATAGTAAGTGTCTATATGATCTTAACCCTTGTGAGTTTAAAAGCAAGAAAGCCTTCAAACTAACAGCTTCTATTCTATGAATTTGGTAAAGGCCACTGTTAAAAACTTAGCAGCTTCCATTTGAAGAAAAAAGTTACTCACTAGACTTTCAGTTTTATTTTAGTGTTTTTTCACACTAAGGCAATTAATTGAATAAGTAAATAAATGCACACAGTTACTGACAATAAACAACTAGAGTAGTGTGTGTTTGCACAGTGGTAAGAACAAAAAGAGGAACTTTAAAATTTAAGGTACAGGGTAAGTGACAGCCACGGTGAACCAAGTTTCACGAGTGAACGTAGATCACACCAAATTCCCCGTTAGCTAGGATTTCAGGTTTAGGAAAGCCAGGGTTTCTTTGGCTCACAATCTCAATCTCAATCTCAGGGAAGCTTGACTCTATTCTAAAGAATCTTTGTAACTCAGCACTAGCCCTCTAAAATAAATGCATTTCCACTGTCATTTCTGAACAACAGTCCTCTGTGCTTCCTCCTCAGTGAGGCATGCTGACAGTCTCCCTTTTGCTGCATACAAAGGTGTGTGGGGGTAAATCTCTACAGAAACGTGGACTTTGAGAGCCTGGGTTCTGAAGCTCCATTTTGTTTAGGCACAGCAGAAAACCATAATAAAAGGCACAGGAGCCCATGGCCTGATACCACAGTCAGTTTACGGAAAGCTACAAAAACTAAGCAAGAAAGCTAATACAGAACCAGTAATTAAACCCACTAATCTACCACAATGTAAACCAACCAAGAATCCAACCAAAAACAAAACAAAACAAAACAAAACAAAAAAAAAACAAAAGAACAACAACAACAAAAACAAAACAAACAAACAAACAAACCAACCAGAAAGCCCAAGGTAAGTATATTTATAAATGACATTTCAGTAACAGTTAAGCTCACTAGGGAAAAAGATGACCCACACTTAAAATATACTCAAGATATATGTAAACTACAATGTCCTCCAAGCTACAACCATGTAACACAGTACTGAAGTTGAAAAAAAGGAAAATGAATGACAGTCTGGATCATACATATATATATATATGTATATATATATCATATATAAAACTGAGGGTTATAGCAGTATTTCCCAGCATCTACCCTGGCCTGAGTTTAGTAGTCCATATACTACTTAACAGATACTGCTGTTATCTACCTCCTACCCGATTTTATAAAGTGTAAGGCAGGCTGGGGATGGGTCAGTGGGTAAACACTTGCTGGACAGGCATGAGGACCATTTGAGTGCCTGGCACTTATATATAAATGCAAACAAATGTGGTGGCCCAACTGCAATCTCATCATTATGAGGTGCAGACAGGGACCATAGAACAAACTGGCTAGTTGGGCTAAGCAAACTGTGGCGCTCTGGGCTCAAGGGAGACCCCACTTCAATGTTATTTTGGAGAACAACTGAGGAAGCTATCAAACATTAATCTCTGGCTGCCACACATATTCATACACCACGTCTATACAAACAGAATAGCCCAGAAGCATGCAATCAAGCACATATATAAAAATACACAAAGCAAGTTAATTACTTTTCTGCTAAGTCAAAAGAGACAAAAGTTGAATGGAAATATCTCTAACTCATTTAGCTCCACCAGGGTCTAAAAGTATAACAAAACTTCCCATCATAGTTACACTTTTATTAAAAATAAAAAAAAAAAAGATAACTTAATTTAAAAGGATTATTTTATGTGCATGAGTGTTACCACATTCATGCAGTGCCCAAGGAGGCCAGAAGAGGGCATCAGACCAGCGGGTTGAGAAGAGGGCATCAGACCAGCGGGTTGAGTCACCACGTGGATGCTGGGAACTTAACTCCTTTCCAAGAGCAGCCAGTGCTCTGAACTGCTGAGCCGTGTCTTCATCCACAAGTATTTAATTTTTAAAGCTTTGCTTAGGGTACTTTTTTTTTTATTGTGCTTTATAACCCATTTTTGCCTAACTATTTAGAATGTTTCCTAAGATAAAAAAAAAAAAAAGATGCCATTATTTCAAAGTTGCATAGGCTGTTGGAAGGAGAAATAACTCATATTTTACAATCTTAAGAGAAATTTAAAAGATTTTAGAGAATGCAAGTTAAGAATGTAAAATGTCTATGCAAACTGACAGGTAATTAACCGAAGAACTGTTAACCTATGAACAGTCAACATGCTGTTATTAGAAGAATTCAGTGGTGATTAGATCTAGTTACATGGGACTACACAATACCTGAAGGGTACTTACTACTCGTTAAAAGCAGTTTCTCAGTAAGTATTACTCCAACAATACAGTCAATAGGCAGCAACTCTAGCTTTACTAGTTTGCTGCCTTCTTTACTTTCAGCTAAAGTGGTCACTGAACTTCATCACAAACAGGGATATGACTTAACTAGTCAGTTCATTCACAAACACATAACCTGTTTGTCCTATGTGCCAGGCCTTATGGTGGTTTCAGATGCTGAGGGGGGAAGGCTGACATGGTCCTAGTTCTTATAGTGCTAATGAGAAGGCGAGAGAAAAACAATACTCAGACAAAGTAACTCCAGATTAAGATGGATGCTATGAAAAAAATGGGACCTGGCAATTATCTTTAAGGGAACCTGGGGAGATTTCTCCAAGGTGGTGACATGTGAACAAGACTCAAATGGCAAGAAAGGAAATTCTTGGCATAAAGGACAGTACAGAATAATGGCCAGTGTTGTTGGCCCTTGAAACTGGTAAGGTCAGTACAGGTAAGATCATACACAGGCACAGGTGTTGAGGAGCTCCCATTGTGTATTAAGTGCAATGGAAGCCACTAAGTCTTAAGCTGGGGTAACTATAACCTGATTCACACTTTTTTTTTTTTTTTTTTTTTTTTTTTTTTTTTTTTTTTAATGCTGGGGACTGAATCTAGGCTCTTACATGTGGTAAGTACATGCTTTGACACTGAGCTACAACTCCTAGCCCCTCCTCACAATTTACCAGTCTGGAGGTTGCAGGAAGAGAGATAGTACAGCTGAAAGTGTGTGCCATACACACACACACACACACACACACACACACACACACACATACACACACGAGACAATCAATCTTGCACAAGGAGATAATAAGAACTACAGGACGCTCAGAGCAGAGTCAGGATTTAAGAAGTTACTGCCCACAGCTAAGTCAGAAGGAAAGACCTCTCTAGGATTTCTGGAGGTAAAGGAGGGTTAGAACTGGATGAGAGTGATGGGACATTACAGATAACTCCTAGAGTTTAGCTTGAGCAACTGGGTTAACAATGGTGACATTTAAACCAGGAGTAGTGGCACACACCTAAAATCCCAGCACTCAGGAAAGGCAGGAAGATTGCCTTGAGTTAGAAGGCCAGCCTGGGCTACCTAGTGAGTACCAGACCAACCACAGTTATATAGCAAACCCTACGTCAGCTTCTTCTCAAAGAAAGGGTTCATTTACTGACTCCATGAAGACTATGGGAGAAATAAGAGAGAAAATCAAGAGCTCATTCTTCAACAAAGTCAGTTTCATGTGCTCAGAATTAAGTGTATGACAAGGAAGACCTTGACTCCTGTTAACTTTTCCACTGCCTTGATTTCCATTGCTAGATACAATGGTTCTGGGAAATACAAAATTCTTCACATTCCTAGGCAACCTTACTAGTAAATGTTCCCTGAACTGGCAGAGCCCTCCTGTGGCTAAAAGCACTGTGAAGAACACAGGAGCCTATGAATATAGTCTTTAACAGAACTTCAGTGCACTTGCTTACCTGATGAAAAGATAAGCTCGGGGCCCGGAGAGATGGCTCAGCGATTAAGAGCACTGGATTTCAGTTCCGAGCACCAACATGGCAGCTCACAACTGTATGTATGTAATTCCAGTTCCAGAGGTACCTGGCACACATGTGGTACATGGACATGCATAGAGGTAACAGAACAGAGCTTTTTGTTGTTGTTGTTGTTAAAAACAAACAAACAAAACCCTCCTACAACGATTCTAAAAAGATTAGAATAAAAAGGTTCTAGCCCCATGTTTTAACAGGGGAAGCTTTCTCTAATGTGGGTTGTTAGCCCAGCAACTTCATGAATATATTCCATTTTCTACCACTGCCCCACTATGACAGTGAGGTCTAAGGATAAAGGCTTACTTAAGGTAAGCAGAATCCTCCTGGGGGAATGCAGTGGTTTGAGTAAGAATAGCCCCAAAGGCTCTTGTATTTAAATTTTTGGTCACAGGGAGTGGCACTACTGGAAAGTGTGGCCTTGTTGGAGTAGGTAGGTCTTATTGGAGGAAGTGTGTCACTGTGGGTGAGAGCTCTGAGATCTCCTATGCTCAAGCTCTGACCAGTGTGACATAGTCTCCTTTTACTGCCTTTGGATCAAGACGTAGAACCCTCTGCTCCTCCAGCACCATGTCTGTCTCTTTGTTGCAATGCTTCCTGCCATGATGACAATGGATTAAACCTATAAACTGTAAGCCAGCTCAATGAAATGTTTTCTGAGACTCGCCACAGTGACAGTGTCTCCTCATAGCAACAGAACACTAAGATACTGAATTAGTTGTAATTTTCTCTAGGTGCTCCTTTAAGGTGTTCCAGAGGTTGGCCTGAGATAGTGTCTCAAGATCTTTCCTCCTAAACTGACACCATATCACCAAAAGCAACTGGTACTTGCCCACTTTTTCAATATTCTTAACTGGTAAGAAACAGTAATTAAGAGCCAAAGTTTAAAATGCAATGGGCTAACTAACATATTCAAGGCCACAGAGTAAGTTACATTATATGGGCAATACCAATGGCACCAGGAAGGCTCTACTATCCCCATCCTGGGTGACCTCTGTCTTACTACAGCTAATGTATGGGGGAAAAAAAAACCAGCAAAAATCATCTGTTTTTCAGGAGTGTTTAAAGTTTGTGAAGCCCTGGAAATCTGCTGTCACAGAAGATAATTTGTTGCTATTTAGCTCTGAAGCATAAAAGGCTTGCAGGAGCTGGTTCTCTCCTTCTACCACGTGGGCACCCGCCTGAGAGCCAGCACCTTTCTTTACCTAATGCTGCCAGCTTTACTGTCTTATTTCAATCATCCACGTTTTCCCTACAACTTACAAAACTTACTTGAAGAAATATATTTAAAATATCACCCTCTTTTTAAAGACAAGGTCTCATGTAGCCCAGGCTAGCCCATATTTCCTATGTAACCAAGGGTGGACTCCCACCTCTACTTTTCAGTGCTAGGATTATTACAGAGGTATGTCAATGACTGTTACATACATGTCTTTAAGGATATGAGAAAAAAAAAAAAAAAAACCACAGAGTCCTAGCACTGTCCCTCCTCATTGGTAAGTGCTGGTGCCATGGGTCCATGTTCCTGTAGTGTTTACTCAGAAGCACGGACAAGGCCATTACACAAAATGGGAACCAGTGAGTGAGAGGAAAAGCTTGGAAGTTCCAGTCAGAACCAACCTGATCATATGATTCTCAACTCTCCAAATCTCTTCTGCAATAATTCTCAACTTCCTGTGTTCCTTAGCCACTGGAGAACACAATGTCTGACGGCTTCATCGCTACAAGGAAGTTAAGCAGCTCTTGGAGGCGTCCCTAAAACCAACCTTTCTCCACTCTGGATTGTAACACACTGTTGTT
Source organism: Arvicanthis niloticus (assembly GCF_011762505.2). NCBI lineage: Eukaryota > Metazoa > Chordata > Mammalia > Rodentia > Muridae > Arvicanthis > Arvicanthis niloticus. The sequence continues at coordinate 33,629,623 of NC_047668.1, forward strand.
CCCCTCTGGGTACCTTCACTATGTATTAAGGAATGACAGAAAGACTGCCTATACATCACAGGCCTAGGAAGCCTCTGAGAAGCAAGTCATCCTGGTGGCACACTTCTCAGTGGTGTGATGAGACCTGAAGGACTGCTTTTGTGTATTCTGTCTTTTCCACCATAGCACAATGACAGTGTCTTCTGCTAATCTGCTAGAGATAAAATGTTGAAAATGTTAAAACTATTCTCTGCTGTAGGCGTTTATTAAAAAAAAAAAGTATGCAGTTTTGTGGAATCCAAAAGAAAATCATCTTTGACTGCTTCTGTCTAGTTGTTGGAAATCGATAATTCCAGAGGTAAGCTTAAAAGAAAAACCGTTTCTCCTTTACAGTAAAGTCCCGAATGCAATCCAACCACCGCGATGACTGGGGTGGCTCACGTTCATCTTCCCTAGCTGGGTTAGTGCAATGCCACTAAAGTGGGGTAGGAAATGTGCCCTAAGCGATTCTGAAAATATAAATGATTGAAGACGTAAGAGCGGGCCCTTTTTATTTGGAAAATGAACTCAAGATGAAACTGAAGAGCTGCACTCGCCTCTCAGCTCCTTATTACACATAATGAAATACGAGATCCCAGAAATGCAAGTGTGTTTCAAATGCTCCTCCACCAGCCCAGAGTGTCCTGCCCTTTCTTAAGGACACTGTGAAAATGTATCCCACATGTTGCTATATGTTTGGCCACCACCTTCTCTGCTCTGTGTAGTTTAGGAAACAATTTTCCTTCTAATTTTTGAAGAAATCTCCTCATCACCCAGCCGCTCTCTTCTAAACAGCCATGAATTTCTGAGAACCAACAAGAATATATAATTGCCAAATAAAATAGTTTTCATTACTTGTAATCTCGGGTTTAGCATTCTTGCTACCTCTCTACCTAGGATTAAGTAAAGACAAAAAGTAAAGGGCAAATACTTTGTATTAGCCCAATGAGGCTGGTCAGGAATAAAATTTATTATATACAAGTTAAAATTCATGAAGAGAAACATGGCTTGCTAGGACATTAGAAAGCTGTAAGATTACTTATTAACTAGAAGGATCTCCCCAACCTCACGGCAATCTGCTGCAGCAGTTTCACAATGGCTGGGGGAGCTACTGCTTTCTTCTTGATAAACCATATAGCTCCAGCTGCTCCCTATCTGCTTTGTAGAGCGTGCTAACCTGGACCTCACAGAAACCTGCCTCTCTGGTTTCTGAGTGTTGGGATTCAAACAAAGATGTGCCCTCTTAAGCCTGGCCTTTTACGTCTGTCTGTATTTCCCATTTACATTCAACCATTTACACACAATGCAATAAAATATATGAAAATTATTTTTGGGATATTTACTTATATTTTACTTTTACAAAATGAGAATTTTCTAAAATCACTAAGGATACCCAAAACACCTCAATTGAACTAAATCAAGCAGAGATTTTAGAGCTTCCAGTACCACAACAGGAATGGTAATAACCTTGCAAAGGTGATTTCCACTTTAAAATCCCATCTGAAGTAGGATGTGGAGGCACAGGCCTTTAATTCCAGGACTCAGGAGGCAGAGGCAGGCAGATCTCTCTGAGTTCAAGGCCAGTCTGGTCTACAACGTAAGTTTTAGGACAGCCAGGACTGCTACACAGAGACTCTGCCTTGGAAAACTAAAATGAAATGAAATAAAATTCCACGTGAAAGACCACCTGTTGATAAATCTTGGATCTGGAAAACGAAAACTTACCTACTTACAATAGTTTACAAAAAAAAATGGACCAACTAGTATGTAAGCAAAATGGGACTCTGAAACATTCACAGTACAGGGTTAAAAAAGTAAAAAGCAAAGAACCAAAACAAAAACACGGGAGTACTACGTCTAAATCGCTACACTCAAAACTATCACGATGTTCAAGTAAATACTAAACTTGAAAGCTAAAATTTAATCTGTTCTAGTGAGGGTACTACTAGTCTGACTGACATTTTACCTTTTAAGCATCTAGGCTAACAAACTTAGTTTAAGATCAGTGCAGTTCATTTCACGTTAGTTGGGGGACCATTCATCACTCCTCTCTTTGCTAAGGTGCATTTCAATTAATGCAAGAGTGAAATCAATAGGCACCTTAAAGCAATGTGCCATTTTACGCTCCCCCACAAGTTCTCCGGGGTTAGAAGAACTCCAGTTCCTTTACCTCTTGGTGTTTCACTTTCCATTTCACAGAAATCACGTAGTGATCCCGAAGAGCCAGAGCACACTGGCCTCAGCAACCAGGGGCCAGGCACGTGAATGATCCCTAGGTGCAAGGGAGTTTGAAATGCAGCCCCACTGAGTGGGACGGCGGAATCAGACGCGGCTCCCGGGCCGGGTTTATCCTCCACGCTGGGACCACTGGCTGGGTGAGGGGCACACAGCCAGGACCTCTCCCCGAGCTCCCCAGGGCACGACCGTACCTGCTGAGCCAGGGGCTGTTACCTAACCAGTCCGATCGTCCCATGGTCTCATCCAGTCCACCCTGCCCAGGAGCCAGGGCCGCCGGATACGGCGGCTACGGTAGCTGCAGCGTGCGCCCATCCCGCCGAGCCTCCAGCCGCGCCCCCGCCGCGGCGCAGGCCCCGCCTCCGGCCCGCGCCTCCATCCTTCAGCCACCGCGTTGCGGCTCCTCCACCTGCCCCATCCCGCCGCCCTAGCTCCCGCCGCCCCTGGCCCTGAGACCCCCATCGCAACTCCACCTTGTACGAGTCGGTGGCCAGCAGGATGTTGAACTCGGCTTCTGCCGCAGCATTCATCTCGGGCCGGAGCGGAGGCACCGCGCCACGAGCTGCCCGGCGCGGCTGCGAGCAAGGAGAAAAATGGGCTTCGCTGCGCTCCGTTGCTTAAGTCACCGCTCGCTCGCAGGGGGCGGGAGAGCAGGGAACGGAGCGCGGGGAGGGGCCGGGAGGGCGGGCAGGTCCGTGACGCGGCGGCGGAGGCTAGCGCGTTACCCTGCCCAGCGCGCTCCGGCGGCTTTCCCGGCCGCTCCGCGCCCCGCCCATCCCGGGGACAAGGGGCGGGGCACGGCTGCGCGTGCGCAACGCAGGGGCGGGGGGAACTGAGGAGGACGTGAGGCACGCGCTCTGTCTCAGCGGCGCCCGCCCCAGGCCTAAAGCCGACCGTCACCCCAGCGCGTGACCTGGGCGCCTGCCTCTGAGGGGCGTGGTTTGATGCAGGGGCGTGGCTTGGGCGTTCCCAGCCTCGCCCCTCCTGCCGTGAGCCTCTGCCCGCCCCAACCCGGACCTTCCTCTTGTCCTACCCAGTCCCTGATCGTCCTGAGAGTCTTGTTGGAGTCACGCCACCAGCTAAAGCCAAGGAGCCACCCACTGTCGTCTCCCTGTTCCCGCACGCGCTGAATTATCTTTGTCTCCTGCTTGGACTATGGATGGAACCTTTGGTTCCCATCCGTCTTGTTGATCCTGATCCTCTAGATTTTCCTTTAAAATCAGAGTTGCTGCTCGAGGTCTGAGTTCCCCTGGTGCGTGGACTTGCTTTTCTCCCCACCCTGTCTGTAGCCGAGCTCTTTGATCCTTTGAAGGCTGTTTGACTTTTCCTGGAGAAAAGTCCTTTGAGTCTTCAGAGGAAGGTTAAATTCAACCCTCTCAGACAATGTAGGGACAAGACCAAATTGAATCTAATATTGTTGGGAAGTAAAAGGCATCCAGCCAAGTCTTATACAGAGGATCTGTTTTTTCCTTTAAATCATTAAATCGTGGGGAAAGAGCTAGTAACCTCCCAAATACGCGAGATGACGTCTGATGACGTCATCTAACTTCCATGAGCCTGTCCCTCTTGTTCAGTTTTCACATACATAGTGAAAAAAAATTTTTTTGCATAAAACTTAAATTCCCTTTGCATGTTTAATAGCATTTAAGAATTCTAAGATTTAGGTTTTGTTGTTTTGTTTTTATAGAATATAAGTAGCAGGGGGAAATTGGTATAACTGAAGTGGCGTAGACTGCATCAAGTTAGTAGCTTCTTTTTGCCTTTTACTTCCCAACAATATTAGATTCAGTTTGGTCTTGTCCCTTCATTGTCTGAGAGGGTTGAATTTAAACTTCCCCTTAAGACACAAAGGACTGTTTAGGCTTTTCTTCAGGAAAAGTCAAACAGTCTTCAAAGGATCAAAGAGCTCGGCTACAGAAGCCATTCATCTACAACTGAATGCTATATTAGGCTGTTTTATGCAGAAAAAAATTAAGATTCTAATTACAAAGTAGTCTTTGTTCACGGTAGTGTATTTAAAAACAAAATTTGATCTTGCAATCTGAGTTTTTTCCCATTATAAAAAATGAAAAAGTCCAAAATGTAAAAATGCTAACGTTCTATGCACACAGACATTACTAGATAAGTTCAGGAATAGTGTCTGCAGAACGATTACCGGCTCAACCCCACAGCAATCTTTAGAGGAAAAGGTGGCAATTGAAGTTGTTAGAGTTTGGATCTTAAATGTGCTCCCTCCAAAGACCTATATGCTAACGTGGACTGACAAGTGGGAAGCAGTTCAACTTTTAACAGTTGGGGTCTGCATAGAGGTAGTTCCATAACTGAGGAGATGGGGGACACTGGAGCACTTATCTTATTCCCTTCTCTTTCTCTTTGGATGAGATGTGCCATGCTACCACAAGCACAAAGCAACAGGGCTGAACAACTGTGAACTGAAACTCTGAGCCAGAATCAACCTTTTCCTTCTTCAGAGTTGATTTTATCAGGTGTTTTGTCGAAGTGACGAAAGCTGACTAACACACAAATCATGTTACCAACAGAAAACTGCATTGCCAAAGGTAGAATTTGGCATGTCCTTGCACAACTCTATCTTTAAACCAGGCGGGTTTTGAGTGAATTGGGGTTTAGAACTGCGGTATGAAATTATTACCAGATAGAAAAACAAGACTTCATTTTGAAATAGTATCTACTGAAAGATAACTTGAAAGAAGAATTTAGTTGGCACCTTTAGTAGCATGTAAAAGATCTAATCAACTGTTTCTCATGGATTACCACATCACAAATAATAAATACCCAGATTCAAGTAGGTAGGTCCCTGTCAGTCAATCACGTAGAAGAGATTGGGGATCAGGATCTTACTATGATCCAAGTGGATGATGCCAAGTTCCTCTTGTTTTTCAGTCAACCTGTGCTAGGTATACTTTTGTATTTCAAGATATTCCAACCTAATGTAATTTCACTTCATTAAGTCAACAAAACCAACAGTGGAGAAGTGGGTGTAGACCTGTCCCATCTCCAACCCCTGACAAGGGTGCTCTCCTCTCTCTCCATCATTTCCAGACTCTGATCACTTAACAACAACTCTCACAGAGGCAGGTGTACAACAGGAGCTTCATGAACACAACTTAGATCTTTCCGTTATTTAAGTTGCTTAGGTCCCTGGGTAAAGGTTTTTGACAAAGTAATTCCTTTGTCAGAGATTTCAAGACAGACTGACATTGACTCTGTCGCATGGCTATTAGTACTCATGCTTACGCAGATCTATAATGAAAGAGAGCAAGCGGGGCAAAAACAACCACAACATGTAGGGTTTGAAAGCTGGGTGTGGTGGCGCTCATCTTTAATCCTAACACTCAGGAGGCAGAAGCAGGCAGACCTCTGAGTTTGAGGCCGGACTAGTCTACAAGGTGAGTCCCAAGACAGCCAGAGCTACATAGAGAAACCCTGTCTGGGGAGGAGAAGCAGGGTACAGTTTGAAGAGGAAAGGAACAAGAGGAAATGTAATATTTGAGTCATGGTTTATTCTGAGTTTGGGAGAAACGGAATAAACCAAATTGTGCCCTTCAGGGGGAGAGACCCTGCCCCCAGCTAATCCTGCAATTTGTGAAAAGGCCTAAGGAATTATCTGGGTCTACAAAGCTTCAACAAATCAAAAGCTAGGCAATTGTATTTTAAGGAGGGGTTCAGGTTCCATCCCGAACAGGCAGAGGAGTTTGACAGCATCAGTCGTATGATCCTGGTTTTAGTCTTTCGGATATAGGAGTAAAGGGGATGTGGGATCTTCTTTTGAGGTTAAGAGGTTAGGGAAAGCTGCTGAAGCCAGATGTGTGGCCAGGGAATCCTTATATGGAGGCCTAAAGAGGCCATTTCATGAAACTGTGAGAGTGAAGCCTGGGTTGTGTTAGTGATCCCATGGTATTGGGGATGCCGAATGTCTTAGTTAGGAATTTACTGCTGTGAACAGACACTATAACCAAGATAAATCTTAAAAAGGACAATATTTAACTGGGACTGGCTTACAGATTCAGGGGTTCAGTCCATTATCATCAAGGCGGGAACATGGCAGCATCCAGCGTGGCAAGGTGCAAGAGGAGCTGAGAGTTCTATATCTTCATCTGAAGGCTGTTGGTAGAATATTGGCTCCCAGGCAGGTAGGATGAGGGTCTCAAAGCCCATGCCCACAGTGACACACCTACTTCAACAAGGCTATACCTGCTCCAACAGGGCCACACCTTCTAATAGTGCCACTCCCTGGGCTGAGCATATACAAACCATCACACCAGAGGAGTGGGATATCTGCCAAGGAGAGCTGCAGACAGGGAGTAGAACCAGCCCCAAAGAGAGAAGTGTGGTGCAGTCAGCAAAGTCAGAAGGAAGAGTCATTTCAGGCCTCTGACTTCAGATGTGGAGCTACAGGAGTTAGAGTTTGCCCTGCTCTGTTTCTGTGATGCTCGGTTCCAGTATTTCCTCACGGTGCTTACTGTTCCCCCCTTTTCAGAATGGTAATGTATATTCTGTGCCATCGATTGTTGGAAGTATGGAATTTGCCTTTACATTGCTCAGAGTCTCAAAACAGACTTTGGACTTTTATCTGTACCGAATCTTGGAAAGACTATCTGAAGTTGGATCATGGGGACCTCTGAAGTTGGACTAAACACATTTTGCATTTTAATATCGAGTAGAGTATTGTGGTTTGAATGAGAATGGCCTGTCTAAGTTAGGGTTTCATTGCTGTGAAGAGATACCATGACCGAGGCAACTTTTATAAAGGACAACACTTAATTAGGGCTGGCTTACAGTTTCAGAGGTTCAGTCCATTATCATCATGGCGGAAGTTATCACATGACAGTGTGAAGGCAGACATGGTGCTGGAGGAGCTGAGAGTTCCACATCTTGACGAGAAGGCAGTGAGGGGGCTCTCTTCTATACTTGGCAGAGCTTGAACACTAGGAGCCCTCAAAGCCATCCTTACAGTGACACACAACAGGCTAACAAGGCCACACCTACTCCAACAAGGCCACATCTCCTAATATTGCCACTTCCCATGGGCCAAGCATACTCAAGCCACTCCAGCCCCCATAGGCCCATGGTTCCCTAGTTGGCAGAATTGTTTGGGAAATTAGGAGGTATAGCTTTGTTGGAGAAGGTGTGTCACTGGGAATGGGCTTTGAGGTTTCAAAAGCTCATGTTATTTCCATGAGCTCTCTTTGACTTGTACTTGCTATAAGCTCTCAGTTATTGCTCCAATACCTTCATTGTCTGCCCCCTGCTATACGCCCCACCATGATGGGATGTTCTAGCCTTCTGGGACTTTGATCCCTCAATTAAATGCTTTCTTTTATAAGTTTCCTTGGTCATGGCGTTTTGTCACTACAATAACTAAGGCAACAGGAACAGGTGTAGCACAGCTGAAATGGTTAGGCTCATCTTTAAAGGAAAGGTAAGCATGTACACGTTGCAATGTTATATGGAGTTCAGTTGTCATTGTTGCTTAGATTCTAAATCCAAATCAATGACTGAGAAAATAAACCTGTTAGGATTATTAGAGGATGGCAAGATCTTTTGAATTTAGTATTTTTCCTAAGTGAGGTATGTTTATCAATTATGCTATAGCAGATGCATATCAGTGTTATTTAGAGAGACATTCTTAATTTTAATAATCATTTTTAAGGGACATTAGAAAAAAATATGACATTGCACATAGACTCTGTTTTTCTTCAGGAGTTTTTACTTAGGATGAATCCAAATGAAGGACACTCAGATGGTAAGACATATTTTCTTTGATGTTTCCTAGCTTATATTTGACATATAAAGGATATTCTTAAGAAACTGAACATGACAGATTACATGTTATATGAATACTATATGAGAGTCTAGAAAGAAAGAGTCTAGAGGTGAAAGAAAGCAGATTAATGGCTATACAGGCTGAGATTAAGGGAAGTAGATTCACTAGATTCTACACTAAAATTTGTGAACCATAAATAAATTCTATGTTTAAAACTCAATGGTAATTGAGTACGAACGAAAAGGTACGAACACCTTCCATTTTGAAATGATTCTGAATTCTGTCTCCTCTTTTCATGTCCTGGGATTTTATGTATTCATTTTCATGTCTCATTGTTCCCAGCTTAGTTTGCATGATTAGGCAATAAACACCATTTTGCCCTGAACATATAAAAGATAGTCTTGAATGCTTGTAATATCCCAATACCAAAAGAGTGACTATTCCTACTATTAAATAGAGATCAGGACAACAAAAATCCTAATACGGTCAACCCAAAAGGAACGTGTCAGCAACTAGCACAGACACCACATCGAACACTGAAGCACTAAGGGCTTCAAAAGCAGACCTTCTTTCTATTAGCTTGAGCTCTTTTACTTAGCAGCTGTAAAGTAGATGGTGTCTGTAGTGGAGGGAGACAGAATCAGAGTTCATGATCCCTAGCAAGCCTGGCATTTGTTTGAAAGATCAATATAAAATTGCATGTGAACATAACCCTTCTCCACAGGAACAACTTCTGGGGAATGATTAAGACCTGGACAATGTTCACTTAATCAGTTTCTATGTCCTCTACTTTTCCAGACAAAAGAATTCCTGCCAGTGAAAGCATAAACTTCAGTTGTCTGGTTTTTGATCACTAAATCCTTGCTTTGTATCTTACCCATTCCCCTCTCTGTACACTGGCTCTGGGTCTCAAGACCTTTGCCCAGACCCCAACTTGCCCCATCTAACTTTTATTCTTACCACATGGGTTAGATTTTTGGCAATGTGGAAATACCTTAGAGAAACAGTTTTAAAAGAGGAAACAGCTATTTAGCCCAAAGTTTCAGAGTTTAGTCCATATCACCTGGTCTTTTGTTTTTGAATTTGAGTTGGGATGGCAGAATGTGTGATAGAGGAAAGGTTCTAACTTCATGAAAGTCAGAAATAGGGGTGGTAAGGAGAAAGAAGGGATGAAGACAAGGTATAGTCCCAAGAACATACCCTGGTTACCTTCTTCTAGCAAGGTTCCAAATTATAACATTTCTCTCATCTCACAAAATATTACCATCAGCTGACAAGCTTTCAACATATGAGCCAGCAGAGGGCATTTCATATTCAAACCATAATGTTCTACTCCTTGTCTCAAGGATTCATGACCATCTGATGTATAAAATGCACTTAGTCCATCTTCAAGAATACTAACATCTCAAAACTTCAAGTCCAAGTTTTCTGCAGAGCTTAAAACAAAATTTTAGCTTTCAAGATATAATGGCACAGAAAAAATCATTTCTATTCTGCAAAGGAGAAATGGGAACACAGAGATGAGGGATAGAAACAAAGAAAATCAGAAACACAGCAGGACACAAATCAAATCCTATAGCTGCATAACTTCATGTCTGGCAACTGGGGTTGCATGTAGGCAGGACGTAAACTCTGAGGCTTGGATAGCCATTTTTTTTGGATATGGAATAAATTTTATTAAATAGTACAAGGTTAAAAACCTTAACTTTCATTAGTCCATGTTTATAAAATACCTATTTATATAGTTTGACATGTACATTAAATGTAAAATATATCTTTTTCTTAAGCCTAATGAAGGCTAAGTTTTGACCACATCTGTACCCAAGGTAACCAGAAGTATAGGCCATGTGTCGGTTATTATTTGGTTCTTCCTATAGGATGGAAAGGTCTACAGACTATATAGAACAGACTGTATAGATTGATTATGCTTTGCTCGTTTGCTCAATTGATTGTTAGGTACCTATCTTAGCCTACCTCTGTTATCACATGTAATTCTCACTTGGGTTTAATATCTAATCCTGCCTTGAAAAATCTCTAAAGACACATTTTGTTTTGTTCCTCGGAAATGAACTGGTAAGAGTCCTGAAATCTTCGCTGTTTGTCACTGGCCTAAGAGGAACCAGTGTCATCATGTTATAAGTGTATATGCCACAATTTGTCTAACACATTTTAAATATTTTTTTAAAAATAGCTGTTTCAACTATATGCTTAAATTAATTTATGTAAGCACAGTTATCCAAAGCAATTATATGTAAATGTTAATAGTATGAAATCTTTATACTGATTTACAAGACATCTCACATGATACACATATGCAAAATAACTCATTGTTTCTCCTAATTTTATAAAATCATGATTTATCCATGAATATAATATTAAAAAGAATAAACTTACAATAGTGAATATCAAGGATAGTAGTGACATGACTGTCTATATAACATTTTTTCTTTTCTTTCTTTCTTTCTTTTTTTTACTAATTGAACTTAGATAGCCATTCTTATTGTGGCCCATAAGGTTTCTTTCTTGGGCCAGTTCTTGTGTTCTTTGCCTGCAGCTTTTCATGGAAATGTCCCATGCACCTAACATCTCTCTACTATATCTTCAGTTTTACTCTTACAGTTTCACGTGTCATCCTCACAGGATTACCTATGATACCAAAGGACACATTGACTGACTTCTCAGACTTGATTTGGTGGAAGCTTCTGGATCCTGTGATTGTTGCATTATGCACACCTATAAAACCAGCATCACGTGGGCAATGCCAAGGTCTCTCCTATGCTCTACTGCAGCTGGTTTCCTTTGACCTCGGTAGCAGCAGCCTCTAAATACCTGGAGAACTAAGCAAGGTGAAGGGAATCCAGGGAAAACAACTTCCTATCTAAGAAGTGAGGAGGGAGGAGGGTGCCTGCTGGTGCTTCCCTCCCAAGTGGAATCTTTTAAAATGATTTTACATCTATACCCAGGAACTCAGGTTGAGGTGAATCCTCATTCCTGAGATGTTCTCAAGACATAGTTCTATTGCCCCATTGCAGAATGTCCGGCTTCTTTATAATTTCACAATTCCTTTAACAATCACATCTTCCTGTCCACAGTTTTGAATTTGTTCCCTTTCTTCAAAGAGTACATGTTTTAAAATATTTCTGTTCTGCATTGTGCTTCTTATTCTCAGTGTAAATGTTACTCAAAGTGTCCAGTAGCAACAACAAGAAGAATGTGAATGCTAGATCACCATGTCATTTCTGCCATCACATTAATCATTGCACTGTTCTTAAGCTTAGCTCTATGTAAGTCTTATTACAGTGTGGACAAAATGTAGAAGAATTCCTTGTCGCAGTGTAACACGAGTGCCTCTAATTCAAATCCTAATAGATTTCTTATCCCCATAGGAAACTTTGTAAGTTTACTATTTGTCTTTTTTTTTTTTTTTTTTTTTTTTTTTTAAAAAAAGCACTATTCAGGTCTCTTTAGCTCCAGATAGAATGGCTCTTAAGCTTTTATTGCATGGTCAGGCTTCACAGTTTTCCAAACTCCTTTCATAAACTAATTCCAAACGCTTGTGAACTGTCTTGGCAGTAGAAGTCACAGTGTTTAGTAGCCTTGAAGACCACTGAGGATGGATATTAGGACTTCAATGAAACTATTTCCTCCTGGTCAAAAGAATGGAATCTACCTCTGGACCTGGATGGAGACATGACATTCTGAACTGCTCTAAAACCTGAAATATTACCTATGACTGTCTCTTCATAAGAGTTAGTCTAACTGGACCGGTTACTCTCCTGGCCAAGAGCCAATCCCACCCTTCCCCAGAAAGGCTAAGAAGTGGAAGAATAATTCTTTCGTTAATGAAGATACTGTACATATCTTCCCTAGAAACCCTACCCCTGTGCAGTGGCTGTCAATCACCACCAAGCAGCTCTGCAAAGCCTGCCTGATTTTTCTGAGTTATTCAGAAAAGCTGAACCTTTCTTTTTTCCTTCTTTTTCCCAAAACATGGGCATGCTTTCCGTGATACCCATGGTCCTTCACACTCTTTCTACCCCTACATTTTCACTATTAGGATGCTTACAAAAGGCAGGACCCTCTCTCTTTCTTTTCTCTGTCTCTGGCCTCCAACTGCCAAGATTTTCAGCTATTCTATCTTGTTGGTGGTAGTGTTTCCCCCCTCAAACTCTAATAGGTTGTTTTCAAGCTTTACTTTTGATTCTGTGTTTTATAAATGAGACTAAGAATCTACAAAAGGAAGTCCCAGATTCCCCAGTAATATGTGGTACCCAATGTGGGACTCCCTAAAGTTTCTGATAATAACAACAGCAATGATCCTATCATCAAGTTGTGTGTGTATGTGTGTGTGTTTGTGTGTGTGTGTGTGTGCATGTGTGCTAGTCATTCACTGCTACAGCTATAACATGGAGCAAATGCCTCAAAGAGATACCCGATGAGAGTGCCATCTTGGCTCATTATTTGAAAGTTTTCAGTTCATGGTCACTTGCTTCATTCTATGTTTCTTGGCCTTCATCATGGTTGAAGGGCAAGGTAGAACAAGCTTGTCCCATATGAAAGATAGGAAGCAGAGTGAGGCAGAAGGAACGACTTGGGGACAAGATACAGGATAAGAATTTTTAAAACTACTGTTAATGACTTGTCTCCTCAACATAAGCCCCATATCATAGTTTCCAGGACCTCCTGACATTGTCCCAGCAGCTGGGGATTAAACTTTTCTCACATAAGCCTATGGGCACACTCATATTCAACCCATAACACCACCTACCTTGGACTCCATCCTTTATATTATGGAGATCACCTTTTTCTGGTTTCTCTCAAAGTCCTCCAATCTTCAGACCTTTACTGTAGAGCATTTTAAAGTAGGCAGTCTGTTATGCACTAATAGAGGACATCACATAGGTATGAGCTAGCCACCTATAGCAGTCACATTGTTTCATCTGCAAATCTGATATCTGTCCCACCCCTCACCCCAGCTTCTCTTCCCATTTTGCTTAGCAGTTACTAAAAAAAAAAAAAAAAAAAAAAAAAAAAAAAAAAAAAATACCCTTCTCCTCAAATCCTTACCTCTAAATCAATGCCCTTCTCTTGGAAGATGATGTTGTTGCCTGTAGTTTAAGTAAAGCAAAGGCTATGAGGTAGGAACTCCCTAAATATCTATGAGAACAGAAGTATATTCTATGTACAGATCTGTTCCCAGAGGAAAGTACACTACAAAGTTGTCACTGAGAGCAATGCCAGCCCCAGCATCAAAGGTGGAAAAGTGAGAGTTGCTGTTAAAGTTGCAGGAGGCAACCTGGTCCTCAGTGTAGCCCAGGATGCCCTTCTGTGGGCCCTCAGATGCCTGCTTCAACACCTTCTTGATGCCATCATACTTGGCAGGTTTCTCCAGGCGGCATGTCAGATCGACAACTGATGCATTAGGGGTAGGAACATGGAAGACTGTGCCAGTGAGCTTCCCCTTCAGCTCCGGGATGACCTTGCCCACAGCCTTGGCAGCACCAGTGGATGCAGGGATGATATTCTGGGCAGCCCCATGGCCATCACACCACAGCTTTCCAGAGGGGCCATCCAAAGTCTTCTGAGTGGCAGTGATGGCATGGACTATGGTCATGAGCCCTTTCATGAGGCCAAAGTTGTCATAGATGACCTTGGCCAGGGGGGCTAAGCAGTTGGTGGTACAGGTGCCACACCTCCTAATAGTGCCACTCTCTATGGACCTATGGGGGTCATTTTTTATTCAAACCACCACATTTAATTTCCTGGCCTCCATAGGCTTGTAACTATACCATAATAGAAAATGAATTTAGTCCATCTTTAAAAAAATCCTCATAGTCTATAAGTCTTAAACTTGGTTTAAAAGTCCAAAGTACAAAGTCTCTTTTGAGACTCATGCAGTCTCTTAACTGTAATCCTCTGTAAAGTCAAAATGAAAAAGCAGATCACATACTTCCAACAAGCAATGGCACAGGATATGTGTTACCATTCCAAAAGGGAGCATAGTAAGAAAATACTGGACCAAAGCAAGACAGAAAACCAGTTGAGCAAACTCCAAACTCTGCATCTTCCTGTCTGATGTTAAAGTGCTCTTCAGATCTCTCCTTTCAGCTTTGTTGACTGCAACACACTTTGTTCTCTTGGGCTGGTTCCACTTCCTGTTAGCAGCTCTCCCTGGCAGGTGTCCCATAGTTTCAGCATCTTTAATATTTGGGGTCTCCAAGGTGATCCAGGCTTCACCTTTACAGCTTCACACAATGGTATCTCTGGGCCTTTATGCAAGGCCAACCCTGACATCCCTGGTAGGTGGCTTGCTTTAGTAGTGGTGAGAGATTTTATAACCCCTTTCTTCTATTCTTGACTCTAAAGCCAGAACCACATGGCAGAAGCTATCTCATTTTGCTGCTTGCTAGAACTGGAATATCACCTTCTCATTCTATTTCATCTTCACCAGCTTTCTTGTTTTGATGGTTTCAATGTCTAAGCTTGACTGTCCTGGATCTCAGTCTCTAGACCCAATACAACTCATCCAAAAACTCTTCAATTTAGGGTAAGGCAGAATTTTTGGACAAGGGGAAAAAAGCAAACAAAAAAACCAACCAATCAACCAACCAACCAACCAACAACAACAACAAAAAAAAAAACCCCAAACCTAGCTATATTCCCCACCAAAATATCACAAAAATGGTCTCTAGGCCACATACTAACATTCTTCTCAGAAACATCTTGAGCCAGGCACCCAGAGTTCAAATCACCTTCAGCCCCACTGTCTTCCATGCTCCTACAAGGATGGCCCATTATCCCCCCTTAAAGCATTCAACTACTTTTCTAATCTGAAGTCACCAAGTCCACATTCCTCCAAACAAAAGCATGGTCAGGCCTATCACAGCAATACCACAGTCCATGGTACCAACTTCAGTCTTAGCGTTTCATTGCTAACTTTGGCCATGGCAACTCCTATAAAGACAAACCTTTAACTGAGGCCAATTAACAGTTCAGAGATTTAGTTCATTATCATCATGGTGGGAAACTTGGTGGCAGCATGCAAGCAGTCGTGGTGCTGGAGAAGGAGCTGAGAGTTCTACATCTGGATCTGCAGGCAGCAGAAGTGAATGCCACAATAGGCAAAGCTTAAGTTTCTGAGACCTCAAAGTCTACCTCAGTGACACAGCTCCTCTAAGAAAGGCACACTCACTCCAACAAGGCCATAGACCATAATAGTACCACCCCCAAAGGTCCACAACATCCCCAAACAGTGCTGCCAACTGGGAACATTTATCTAAGTCTTTGGGAGTCATTTCTCATGCAAACTACTACACGAGTCCCAAAAGTTGCCTCTCAACTGTGTGTCCATGTGGTATGTACAGAGTAAAATGTGGGCATTAAAAAACACGCATGGGCCTCCTGGTAGTGGGCAAAGAGACACCTTGTTGGTGGTGATGCTTTCATATCAGTCAGGAACAGAGCAGATGGCAGTCCTTTGTTCATCCTAGCTTGATGCCTGGCTTGGTGGCCAAAGCTCTTTTATGCCTAGGACACATAAAAATCAAATCAAATTAAATTAAATCAAATCCAGACAGTGTGATGGCAAAAAGAGTAAGACAGACTCCAAGCCACTCAGCACAGGATGGGAAAAATGTCCACAGACCCTCACTTTGTCCCACAGCACAGGTGGGCCACACACACATAGAGTACCCTCTACCACCAAGTAGTATAGCAGCAAAGGAGGAGGAGACAGAAACCTTCAGAATGCCATGCCATCCACAGACCTGCCCTCTTGCATCCAGCACAGGTGGGATATAGGACAAAGGATGTCACCTAGGGGCTGGCTGTTCAGCTGTGTGGCAGTCCTGCAGGAGGAGCCACCACGATGTGCAAATACGTGGTGGTCAGCCTGGAGAGAAAGAAAAGGGGAGGAGCTTGAGCTTCTTCATGAAGAGAGATGGATCTGGACACGCAAGGGTGGAGAGGTGTGGTGAGTGGCTAGCCTTGCCCACTGGGGCCATGGTGAGGTCCCAGCCTGAGCTGTCAATAAAGGCCATGTCTGGGTCCATTGCTATGTAGTGGCAGGGGTCAGTGTCAATGTCTATGGCTCATCTTAGTACTAGAGAACATGGGGATGCCCTTGGTCCGGGCAGCCACTAGTATCATCTGGATGTTCAGGGGCTGTGCAGAACTGGCCCCACCCTTCACTGGCTGTGCCACTCTGGAGAGCTGGCTTCACCTCTCACCTGTGACAGCACTAGGAGAGCAAACCTTTCACCTCACTTGGACGAGGGGTCTTGAGTGAACTCTGAGGGTGAGAGTGATGGTGAGCTGGCCCCACCATGACTCTGCTGTAAGATGGTTTGGATGCAAGAAGTGATTCCCCTCTCCTCCCCCCTTCACCACCTGCAGCAGTCTGGAGAGATGACCCTGGGGTCATGAGAAGGGGTGAGCTGGCCCTACCCCTTTCCAGTTGACCAGCTTAGCTACCACCCACGCCCAGATCTAGAGCTCCGAGCTGGCTAGTCCTGCTAATCCAAAGCTACAGAACTTCTATGACACAGGACAGCAACAGGATCACTAGGAGGAGTCCTGGTAAGAATCCAGTATTGAAGCCAGAAACCTCAAACCAGACCAATGACTCATTGCAATGAACATTTGCAAGTGAAGATGTGTGGACAGAGGGATGTACTGTGGGACACACTGTGACACACTGCAGCTTCCACAGTGAGATGTTTTTCTATGCTATTTATTTATTTATTTATTTATTTATTTATAGTTTTGGGGGGCAGGGAGGTTGAGTGAAGAGTGGATATAAGGGGATGGGGAGATGAGAGAGGATGAAGTGAAACTCACAAAGAATCAATAAAGAGTTAAAAAAAAAAATCCTAAGAGAAAACAAAAAAAAACCAAAAAGAACAGTTCAGTGCTTACTGTAGTCTGTGTAGGCAATAATGTGGCTTGGACCAAGGAATGGACTGGGAAGAGAGAGAGAGGGGATGAGAAGTATTTGGAAGCAGAGGAAACAGGACACATTGGGAAGAGAGATGTGTGTGGTAGAGGAAAGGGAGATTTGTGGAGGGATATCTGGAGGGAAGTGATGATTCTCACACTCTGGCTTTAAATATTCCATTGTTCCCTTAAGAGAGCTGTGGACAATGTGATTAGGGGAGCTAATCAGAAGTTTAGTTTGTGCAGTGTAAGCTTGGGGTTCCTACTAGACAGTGGTGAGACTGCCTTTTGCCTTAGAGTTTTAGATGATTATCTGGGTTTTGTCATTCTCCGCCTGATGTCTAAATGGGTATCTGTAGCAGGAGGTAGAAATGAGGCATCTGGCTGGCTCTGGGCTTAGCCGCCATGTTCCCACAGTAATGCCGGCTACTGGCGGGCCGCCTTGTCCCTGCTGGGTATCCTCCAGGCTATTCTCTCTAGCTGGCCCCGTTGCAACCAGTCACTGTGCTTCAGCTCCAGTTTGTTCATCTCTGGAACCACTAGTTCCTTCACAGCCATAACCACCCAGTTGTTGGCGGATCCACCTTCTAGAAACCCAAAACTCTTGATGCTTAAGGTTAACCAATGGATAAATACAAATATATGTGTGTGTGTGTGTGTGTATAGGTGTGTATATGTGTGAATATATATATATAAAATCAGGAATAAATCTGTATTCCTTCCAGTCTTCAGTCTCATTTCTGAAATATCATGGCCACTTGTTAATTCAGTAGCATTTGTAACACTCAGTTTCTCCAGTTCCATTCTGCCTAGTGCTGACAACATGGTGGTTCCTCCCCAAGTTTCTGAAATCATAGGCTACCTTGGGACCAAGTCTATACAAATCAAGCTTTTGGGGGGGTAGATCAATGGGTTTCTTTCAGATGAATGACTTATGGAGAAATTTATCATATGCAACTTTCTTCTTTTGCTATTGTCCATTTATTCAGGAATTATACACAGAAATAATTATTTTACTAAACAACCAGTAAACAAATATTCAATAGTTCAAATATTCAATTCAAATATTAAATAGGGCATTTAATATTGGTATTTTCTATGTTGTAAATAGGGTTAGGATGTACATTAGTTGGTAGGGTGCTTGCCTAACACAGATAAAAGCCTGAGTATGAGCCCAACACTACACAGATACATAGTGGTGTTTGTAATCTCAGGGCTTGGGAGGAAGCCATAGGAGGATCAGGGATTCAAGGCCACTGCCTTAGGGTTTTATTGCTATGAAGAGACACCATAACCATAGCAACTTTTATAAAGGAAAACATTTCATTGAGGCTGGCTTACATTTCAGAGGTTTAGTCCTTTATTGTCATGGTGGGAAATATGGTAGCATTCAGGCCAACAAGGTGCTGAAGAGGTAGCTGAAAGTTCTACATCTTGATCCACAAGCAGCAGGAAAAGGCTGAGTCATTAGGCCTTGCTTGAGCTTCTAAAACCTCAAAGCCCATCCCCACAATGGCATACTTCTTCCAAGAAGGCCATACCTCCTTTAATAAGGCCACACCTCCTAATAGTGCTGCTCCCTATGGGCCAAGCATTCAAACACGTGAGTCTATGGAGGCCATTCCTATTCAAACCACTACAGCTGTCTTTGACTACTTACAGAGTTCCAGGTTTGTCATATTATGCAGCTCTGCCAAATAAATAAAAATATAAAAATAAATAAATAAATATGGTAGTATGTCAGGCTGTGGAAGGGTATCCTGGTTCTTGGGTTGTGGGTGTTCAGTCACGCCCCCAGAACCCAGGCTCCTGACAGGAGGTCTAATCTCCATTCAACCTACACCCTTCAGTCATGTAGGGCACAGGTAGAGGGCATGATTAACAGGCCTCAGGCCCTAGAGAGATTTACATACTAATGAGGTACTGGAAGAGGGTGGAGTCAATTAAGCATACTTCCCCAGCCCCTCCCCCCTTTCTCCCAGCTATTTAACTCAGGACTGCCCTGGGTTTTACAGGGGTAGGGGGTGGGGGGATGTGCATCTAGATCCATCCACCATCCATCATGCCAATAAACCCATTTTGGAAACCCAAGGACTTTCTCATGTTTGAGGCCACAGCAGCCGGGCCTAACTTCCAGCTGGAGGAACCCTGTGCTCTCCAGCCATAATTACCTACAGTAGTAGAAGAAACAAAAAGAAGAGGAGGAGGAAGAGGAAGAGGAGGAGGAGGAGGAGGAGGAGGAAAGAGAGGAGATAGAGGAGAAGAGGAAAAAAACCTAATAAATAATATGTATGGAAAAAATATAGAAATAGAAAAATAATATGTATGGAAAAAAGATAGAAAACAAAGAAAAAAATCCCACCATATATGGATAGATAGATAGATACATAGGTAGGTAGGTAGATAGATAGATAGATAGTTCAAGAGCATCTCACCAATCCTCAGCGTGGCAGGTTCAGAAATGATACCTCCAGGTCCCTCAAAGTTGATCTGGCTAAGGAGGACTGAGAATCTCTAAACAGGAAACCAACTGATTTAGTCTCTCTGACAGAAGCTATAATAGTATGAAAAAAAATCAGACTTGACAATGAAATCCTGGTATTTGCATAGCAGGTTTCCTCTATGACCAGTCTGTCCATCACAGATTTGCTTGGCAGGTACAGAGAAAGATGTACCATGTGAGATGTCCTAAAAAGATATCTTTGTTAAGTCAAATCTGGGAAACAGGTTTTTTGTACTTCAGAGGAATTCCTGTCAAGGTTAGCCCCACTGGTCTTCTAGAATCGGAGAAGCCTACTTCTGCACAAATCAGACAAACCCCGATGAATCCCCGAGGCCCCATTTCCATGTGTCACACAGTTGCAAAGCAACTAGACAGAAGGTTTTGGTCTAAGCAACATTTGAGCCCCATCTTCTCAACACAAGTGTTGGCCAATTTCCTACTGAACCAACAAGTTTGTTAACTATCTCCTTAATATTTTATACTACGATCGTATTGCTTTCTGTTTTCTCTCAGAAGATAAGTTAGTATCAGACAACAAAATCCCTGTGCCAACAACATTCAAGTTTCAATAATGGCTTTAAAACTGTGTGCCGGAACCATTGAATCTATATGGAATCTATAACTTCTTTTTTTCCCCCACAAAGAAATGGTTTAAACTGATTAGAAAGGAAGCCAGACTTAAAGGAGGGGCCAAAAGTGACTAGACTACACCTCTACCCACTTGACTACATCTTTTAAAGGTCCATAGCTTTCAATGTTTCTGATATGTGGATGGAACCTCTATTATGAAAGACAAACCATACCAATATCAACATTACTCTACCTCCTGTCACATGGATTATCCAATATACTTCTTGTTTCCTCAAAGCCAGCAAAGGCTATTTCTATCAAAATGCATTGCCATTAGTGTAACATAAGGAAACAAATATGCCCATTGTCATATATTTTTCCTAACTATTTAGTTATCTTTGTGTGCACATATGATCATGCACTTGGAGGCCAGACAACAATTTGAGAGAGTGGATTGTCTCCTTCCACCATGTGGGGCATGAGCACTGAACTCAGGTTATCAGGTTTGGCAGCAAGGACCTTTACCTGCTGGGCTGTCTTCATGATCCCTTGTTTTATTGGTCAGAAGCAAACTCAGGTTCACTTTTACTAAGGGTTACAGATCATATAAGGCACTTTGGTTTTCTTTCAGTTTGTGGAATATGCTATGTTTTTATCTGACTCGGGCCACTGACACAAATGATTCTTCTTCCCTTTATGCTTCTACCTTCACCTTTATCTAGTTAATTTCTCCTCCTCTGTTGGATTCAGTTCAATACTTCTTCAGGGAAGCAGCCTCAGGACTGTCAGCTTAAGTTTAAGTCACCTTTAGATGTTAAAGTAACTTCTGGTATCTTTTATTCATATTACTGCTATTGCCTGCTATTCAAAAGATGATGGATTCTATTTCTTTCTAGATGATTCCTCTGTGGCACAGCCTCCCCACTGCAGCCTTAGCACTGACTAGAGCACTTGGCATAGAGTAAATGCTAAATAAATAATAAGTCAGTGATGGTTGGACTGTTGAGGAGACCCACAGAAATAAAGAGCACTATTAATTCTATGCCTTAGGCATAGCAAAAGGACTCAGAAAAAGAAAAAAAAATAAGAATAAAATTTCTAATGACATATTTATGAATGTTTTAGGAACTAGACCAAAAGGTATTTGGGAGTTCTATGCTGGGCCCTCTGTATTGTCAGATTTAGTTCCCAAAACACAAAATTTCCAGGAACACATGGAAGGTAAAATTTCTAATAAGGGATACTACAGGTAAACTGGGGTTGGGGGTGGGGTGGGGGAATGGAGTAAAAGAACAACAGTCTATTAGGACAAAGAAATGTAGTCCTTTAAATTAAATTGTTAGGGTTCAGTAAAGCAGAGCTACTTGCTTCCCTTCTTCAAATACTTAGAAAAAAAAAGTGTGAAAATAATAAACCATAACAGGGAAAATGAGTTTGAGCTGAGAGAGAGAGGTGGAAAATCACGGGTTGTAGCATGAACAAGAAAACTTCCTTAGACACACAAAGGATTTCAGAGACAGTGTTGGTTTGGTACTGGAGAACAATGTCTATTAAGGGTCACATGGTGAATCTACAGCTGAGGA
Organism: Arvicanthis niloticus; assembly: GCF_011762505.2. Lineage (NCBI taxonomy): Eukaryota > Metazoa > Chordata > Mammalia > Rodentia > Muridae > Arvicanthis > Arvicanthis niloticus. Next base: position 33,651,251 of record NC_047668.1, read on the forward strand.
TGACCTTGAACTTCTGATATTCTAGCTTTTGTCTCAGCTATGCACCATGTTGGAAGAGTTTAAAAGACTCCTTCCTATTCAGATGAAGCAGAGATCTTGACTGAGGTATGTGCTTTTGTGGCATTTGAGTGTCTCAAAGGATGTAATTTACAACCAGATTGAAAACTTGAACCAAGTTGAGACCATGTAAGAAAACATGCTATGGTTTACTTGTTTTTCCTGAAGTTTCCTGTAGTAAGTGAAGTAGGCGTTTAAGGAGCTGCAGTGTTCAGGGCCACAAAGGCGCAAAGTGATAAATTCAAGATCATACACATCTTGGTGTCAAACATGGCTCATCTACTGTTTTAAGACTCTTGTTTGTAATTTCCTAGAAAGGGGAATGTGGTCTCCATATCAGCAATGCCAATTTTGTCAGTTATGTTGAAAATCTTGACTATCTGCCAGAAAAGCACAAAACAGTTCCCCAAGGGCAGGGGTCTCCTCTTCCTTCCCACCTCTCCTCTGTTCTCTGTCTTTATGCAGGGTCTCTAGCCTTAGATGAGGTTGCTGGAAAGCCCTTGATCCCATAGAATGAAAGAGTGCTCCAAATGTCTTTTCCTTAAACAACTCGTTTGAGTAATGAGAATTGACACAAACTCTTAAGGCACACATTAAATACCTGTACTCCATCAAACTGGAAATCTAAAAGAAACATATAGTTGTTTTGATAGATACCACTTACCAAAGTTAAATCAATTTAAATAAACCTATAACTCCTAGCAAAATAGAAGAAATCATTAAAAAGTCTCCCAACCAGAAAAAGCCCAGGGTGAGATTGTCATAGCATAGAATTCTATTAGACTTTCAAAAAAGAGCTAATACCGATATTCTCCAAATTATTTCACTAGTAGAAACAAAAGGAACATTGCTTAATTGATTTTATGAAGACACAGCCACCAATATACCAAAACTACATAAAGACTTAACAAAGAAAGAGAATTATAGATCAATTTTCTTTAAAAACATAGATGCAAAATACTCAATAAAATACTTGAAAACAGAATCTAAGAACACATTAAAAAGATTATTCACCATGATCAAGTAGGCTTCACCCAAGAGATACAGGTTGTTGGTTGTTGTACGGTTCAACATAAGAAATGTATTCTATCATGTAAACAAACTAAAGAAAAAGAAAACATGACCGTCTAATGAAAAAAGAAGCCTTTGACACAGTGCAACACCCCTTTATCATAGAAGTCTTGGAGAGATCAGAGACACAAAGGACACACCTAAACATATCAAAGGCAACTTACAGCAAGCCTATAGCCAACATCAAATTAAATGGAGAGAAACTCAAAGCATTAAATTAAATTCAAAGCAATTTCACTAACATCAGGGATAAGACAAAGCTGCCTACTCTTTCTATATCACGTTAACATAGTACTTAAAGTTTTAGCTAGAGCAAAAAGTCAACTGAAGGAGATCAAGGGAAATAAAGTTTAGAAGGTAAGAAGTCAAAGTATTGCTATTTGTAGATGATATGATAGTATGTATGAGTGACCCTAGAAATTCTATTATGAAACTCCTTCAGCAAAGTGGCTGGATACAAGATTAACTTAAAAAAAAATTCATCTCTCCTATATACAAATGGACTGGGGGAAAATCAGGGAAACAACACCTTTCACAATAGCCTCAAATAATATTAAATATCTTGGGATAACTCTAACCAAGCAATTAAAAGGCTTGTATGCTAAAAACTTCAAGCCTTTTAAGAAAGAAATTGAAGAAGATATTAGAAGGTGGCAAGATTTTCCATGCTCTTAAATCAGTAGGATTAGTATAGTAAAACTGTTCATTCTACCAGAAGCAATCTACAGATTCAATGCAATCCCCATTAAAATTTCAACACAATTCTTTACAGACCTTGAAAGGACAATTCTCAACTTTTATGAAAAAACAAAAAGCCAAGGATAGCTACAAAAATAAAATCTTGAACAACAACAAAAACTGCTGGAAGAGTCACCACCCCCAATTTCAAGTTGTGCTACAGAACTATAGTAATAAAAACTCACATGGTATGGGCATAAAAACAGACACATTGATGAATGGAGTGGAATTGAAGACCCAGACATAAATTCACAAACCTATGGACACCTGATTTTAAAAAAAGAAGTCAGAAATACATACTGGAGAAAAGAAAGCATCTTCAACAAATGGTACTGGTCAAACTGGATTTTCCAGTCCAGCTGGACAATCAAGTGGGACACTTAGACCCTGTGGAGAGGACTGAGAAAATAAAAGGCACAGTTGCCGGGCGGTGGTGGCACACGCCTTTAATCACAACACTTGGGAGGCAGAGGCAGGCGGATTTCTGAGTTTGAGGCCAGCCTGGTCTACAGAGTGAGTTCCAGGACAGCCAGGACTACACAGAGAAACCCTGTCTTGAAAAAACAAAAAACAAAACAAAACGGCACAGTAAGTCAAGAAGTCTGATCAAGCTGGCAAAAATCTTATTGTTCACACAGGTTATATACTATGAAAACAGGATATGGGGAGGGGTAGGAAAGGAAAGAGGGATTTGCAGGTGGAGGAAGCTACCTACAGGTGTGGGGCCTAACTACCTGTTGTTCTCACAAAGCCTTTCCATTATCAGGGGTTCTAAAAACATCTATCTAGCAAGATGTTGGCTAAATCTAGAGATCAGGAGGAAGGGTTACTAAGGTGGGTTGCTATGAGGCCTTGTTTGAAGTTCTGAGAACTGACAAGTGAATCATGGAAGGTAAGCAGAAAGAAGAATAGTAGATAGGAGAGGCAAGGATGAGCGTTTGCCAAGAGCAAGGCCTTGCCATGGCTTCCCACACTGGATGTCTACATCTATAAGAATGCAAATAGATTCTTATTTATCACCCTACACAAATTCAATTCCAAGTGGATCAAAGACCTCAACATATAACTAGACACATTGATCCTGATAGAAGAGAAACTGGGGGAACAGTCTCCAATGTACTGGCAAAGGGGTCAACTCTCTGAACAGAACACATGTAGGACAGACACAAAGACCAACAATTAATAGATGGAACCTCTTGAAACTGAAAAACTTCTGTAAGGCAAAAAACACTGTCAATGTGATAAACTGGCAGCCTATGGAATGGGTAAATATTTTTTATCAACTCCACAACTGAGAGAGGACTAATATCTAAAATATATAAAGAACTCAAGAAACTAGGTAGTTAAAAATAATTCAATTAAAAATTGGAGTATGTATCTAAACAGAATTCTCAATAGAGGAATCACAAATGGGTGAGAAACACTTAAAGAAATGTTCAACATCCTTAGCCGCCAGGGAAATGTGTAGCTTTAATTTTTCAAAGTCTTACTTCTAATGATGGTTCTTAAATGCTTTAACCTCCCTTTTACCCACCACCCACCAGAGGTAGCAGAAAAGAAAGGATATAGGGGAAGTTGACCTATTCAGAAAGGTTCTTTGGAGCTATTCCCAGCTGTGTTGTCTGGAAATGGGCAGTTCAGTTCACAGGTCAGGAGTGGCAGCTCGATCCACTCACAAACACCTCATTGACATACCAGCAGTTCAGTTTGGTAGAGTTGGAATAGTGAACATGGATTAGCAGTGATAGCAAGACCTAGCAGAGACGGCCAGGCCTCTGTTTCAGCATGAGTCAGCAGGAGGGACTAGAAGGAATGTCAGGAAAAGTTCTTGGCTGTGCCTCTCTCAGGATCAGCAAAGATGAGAGACCCATAAGCAAGCCTTGCACAGCTAGCTCTATAAGCAACCCTAGCTCAGCCTCTGTCACTGTCTGATGAGTCCTTTTATACTCCAAACATCACATGGGTCTTGTCTCAGCACATGTCTTGCCTTAGCATGTGTATCTGTCTCAGCTAACATCACTCTGCCAAGCAGCCCAATGTTGGGTTATAGTGGGGGGTGGGGGGAGAGGAGGCGTGGCTAGGGCCACTGCTTGGGGAGGCAGGACACAGGATGCAGTAAGTTTGACTGTACTCACCCTACACCAGTGCCAGGTGGGAGTAGGGCTATTTGAAGCCATAGTAACCCCACTCTGGGGGTGGGGGTGCACAGTCTGAGGGGGCCCGCAGGAGCTGGCTTGGGGGGGTTGGCTTACCGCAGTGGTAGGCTGGCTTGGGTTGGTGGTCGCTGTGGCTGGGAAGGCTGAGAAGTCTACTGCGGGAGGTTAGATGGTGGCTCTGTAGGTGAAGGCCTTCTCCATTGCCTCCCACGGGGGGATCCCAATGAAAGAGAAATGAAAGAGTCCATGGTTTTAAGGCTTTTATTGTCATGGCAGAAAGTAGATTGAGAGATTGTACCCCCTTTTCTCAGGGTGGGCCTGAGGTTAAATACCTTTTGCAGGGAGGAGGGTCTGGGAAGGAAAACTTAATTGGCTAAGCCCTCATGGCCTTTAGGTACCTCATTAATATGGAGATCTGTCTACCTGTGGGCTAGTAGGGATGTTACCCTTAAGTGACTGAAGGACACAAATCTATGGAGGCTCTCCAGGAGCATGGCAAAACACCTATCGATCCTTGCAGGGGATCCTGCGGGGTCACCTTCGGGATCACCAGGGTTTTAAATCTCGCTCAGCCAGAAACCAGGCTGCCTCTCACAGTTCTATAGCCCAAGTCTGTGCAAGTGGTAAGAAGCTACATCACAGTGTCCTTAGCAAAGAATCCTTCATCACGTGTCTTTTCACGTGCTTGCTTTAGCAGAACATCCTCTCTCCTGTGTCTGCTTCAGTGAAACATTCCTTTATGAGTCTGCCTTAGTCTTTTACCTGTGTCCACTTCAGCTAAACATTCCCTCACATGTTTGCCCCAGCAAAACACCATACAAGGGACTTTCCAAAGAACCCTTAAGTTTCTACTTGAGAAATGCAAATCAAAACTACGTTGAGATTCCATTTTACATCTGTCAGAATGGCTAAGATCAAAACACAAGCTCCTGATGGCAAGGATGTGGAACACTCCTTGTGGGAGAACACTCTTCCATTCCTAGTGGGAGTACACATTTATACAACCACTATAGAAATCAATATGGCAGGTTCTCAGAAAATCAGGAATTGATCTACCCATCTATACCAACCACTCATGGGAGTATACACAAAGTACACTTCATTCTACCACAAAGACACTAGAAAAAAAAAATCATCCTGAGTGAGGTAACCCAGACCCAGAAAGACAAATATGGTATGTATTCATTTTAAGTGGATATTAGCTGGTGTGTGTGTGTGTGTATGGAGCATAGATATCTCTGGGAAGGAGAAATAGAATAGACTTAGCAGGTAGACTAGGAATGGATGGGATGAGAGCAGGGGAGTATGTGGGACGGGGGGCTGAGGGTGGTGGAGGGAGAGAGTGTAGGAAGAGACAAGTGGTTTTGGGGAGCATTTGGGGAGCAGTGTGGGAACCTATTGCAGGGAAAATTTCCTCGACTCTATGAGAGTGAGCCTAGTGAGGACTCCCAGAAGTGGAGGATGTGAAATCTGAACTGGCCATCTTTTGTAGCCAGGCAAGGCTTCCCGTGGTTGGATTGGATTACATTTGGATAAACTGTTGGTCAAGGAAGTCTGGTTGAGATCCCAAACAACGCAGATTGATAGAAGGATACTCTCTGAAAACTGAGAGCAGGGCTCCATAAACAAGGACAACTTCCACATGGCTCCTTGTGTAGGGAAGTCACTCTGATGCAGGCTTACAGCCGTTATTCGTCCATTCTAGTGTCTTTGGGGTGTGAAAGTGCTCTGCAGGCTATGGAAAGAGAAACCTGAATGCCACAAAACCATTGATGTACAACCTGTCCTGACTGCAAAATGTGCTGGGGCAATGGTGGCTCAGAACGTGTGCGAACAGCTAACTAATGTTTGGTTTAACTTGAGGCCCATGCTATTAGAAGGAGTCCATACCTTACACTGCCTAGATGGCCACGAATGAGAAACGGGATGGCCCAGAGACCTAGGGTAGAACCAAACATGACAAGAGAAAAAAATAGTGATGAAACGATTCCCAATGATATTCTGCTATTCTCATAGTTAAGTGCTTTGTCTGGTTGTCATCAGAGAGGCTTCCTCTGAGAGCAGATAGGAATGTGTACAGAAACTCAGAGCCAGTCAGTGTGGAGAAAGTCTAAATTGGAGGTCTCCATCAGGTTCCTCTCTTTGGAGTTTGGGGAATCCCACAGAAGAGAGGGCACAAACATTATAGGAGTCAGAAGGGCTAGAAGACACCAGGAGAACACAGCCCACTGAATTAACCAATCAGGGCTCATATGGGCTCGCAGAGACTAGGCAGCAGTCAAGGGGCCTGCATGGGTCTACACTAGGTCCTCTGCATTCATGTTGTGGTTGTTACCTTGGTATTTTTGCAGGACTCCTAATAGTGGCCCAGGTTTATCTCTGACTCTTTTGCCTGCTCTTGGGATTCTTTTCCCTCCTATTGGGTTGCCTTGTTCGGCCTTGATATGATGACTTTCAATTTGTCTTATTGTATCTTGTTTTGTCCTATTTGGCTATTGTTTCTTGGAGACCTACTCTTTTCTGAAGAGGAGATTGAGGGAGAATGGAGGTGGGGAGGTGGGGCTGGGGTGGTGGTCGGTGGAGGCTTTGTGTTGGAATGAATTGTATGAGAGAAGACTATATTTTCAAAACAACAACAACAACAACAACAACAACAACAACAACAACAACAACGGGAAAGTTAGGAAGTCAGAGGCTGTTCTAAGCAGATGCAATCAATCCCAGCCATGAGTCCAGAGATAAAAGGGAGTCTCTAGTGAAAGAAGTGAGTTCAAAATGACTTTCTTTTTTCCTTGTACTTTTTTTCTCATTCTCTTTTTAAATTTCCCTGACCCCTTCCTTCTTCTCCTTTCTTTTGTAGTTATTATTACTATTACTATTAATATCATTGAGACAAGTTATTGATAGTTAACCTAGGTTGGCCTGGAACTCACTATATAGTTCAGGATGGTCTCTTAACTCACCATCTTCCAGCCTTGCCCCACTGAATTCTGGGATTCTAGGACTGTGCGCCATAATACTTTGATCATTATTTTAATATAAGAAGTTGAACATGTTGCAAAAATCCAGAAAAACCAATTAAAGACTCTGGCTTGAGGACCAGGTATGGTGGTACACACCTGTAATCATAGAACTCTAGAGCTCAGAGATAAGGCTAGAATGGTCAAGCCCTGTCTTACTTTTCTATTGCTGTGATAAGATACCTGGATCGTGGCAACTTAAAAAAAGAGTTTATTTGGTGCTCACCATTTCAAAGGGTTTGTGCGCCCTCCAGTGACATGTCTATTCTAACAATGCCATACCTCCCAGCCCTTCCCAAACAGTTCCACCAACTGGGGACCAACTATTTAAACATATGAGTCTATGGAGGACATTCTCCTTCAAAATACCACAGGAAGCTCAAAGCCAGCCAGGGCTACATAAGACCTTGTCTCAATGACTCCCCAAACCAAACCAAACCAAACCAAACCAAACCAAAGAAAAAACAATAACAGCAACATCAAAAGAATTTGGGCTATATATATAGACTGCAGTGGGCCTAGGCAAGGAGGACGGACCCCAGTGTTATAAATGCCAGGGGAGAACAGAGAGTGTGGGTCAATGAACGCGAGGCCAAATTTGGAGCTTTGACTAGGAAATGCAAAAATAATAAATAAATATAAGATAAAATTCAGACCAATGTCACATGCAGATAGAGGAAAGAGAACAGTCATTGAGAGCAAGAAGATCTGAAATCTCTGTGGTGTAGAGAGGAAGAAAGTCTCCTGAGGAACATATTGAAGTTTGGGTTGTGCTGAAGGGCTAGGAAACGTCTGTAACCATACACTGTACTGGTATTCATGTCTCTTCTGTGAGAGTTTCTCTAGCATCCCTCTCTGATCAGTGTAAGCATTGGCAGGTGAAAAGTAGCTGACTCTGGTCTGGGAGCCCCCTTCATGTAGTCTATATCTGAAAGCTCTTAGAATCAATCTGGGTCTAGAGTAGGAGACATTTGTTAACTGGCCCCCTGTGATGCTCTTGACGCAGGCCCGCTCTCCTCTCAAGTGACCTCTTTTCATTCTTCCCTAAAAAGCACTGTCCTCACATATTCAATGTCTCTCTGCTTCATAATTTCTTCTGAAACCTTACCTAGGTGAATATGCATTGACCACAGCTGTCTCGTTTACTGGTTTTGTTCCAGCCAATGGAAAGGAGGTGGAGCAGGTCCATTTAAGTCATTTGCTCTTGGCATCGTTATGCTAACACTGTGTGCAAGACCCTTTTCTTTTTAAAATACATTTGTGTCATGTTCTTTCTAGGGGATGAAGTCCTTTCATCTCAGACTGTTTTATATCTCCCATAGCTCTCTTTTCTGGATTCAGTGTTTCAGCTGATGTCAGGTTCAGATTTCAGATAAGTGGGGAAGAGGAGGTACAGGCAGTTCCCACTTTTTCATCGTTGTGACTATCTCATCTGGCACCACCACCATCTTTACTGTTAACCCTGCAAGCAGTGGTTGTAGCATCTGTCCAAATGGTGAATGCTGGCAGCCTGTCGTAGGATAGAGTCACACTCTGCCAAGAGTGTATCTTCCTTCAGGGTGATTGAAGACTTGGAATTTTTAGAGTAAGTACATCTAAAGATGGAATACTATGCAACTGAAGATTGGTGCCCTATCTTTATAAGCAAATAAGACAAGTTAAGGGCCTATTCCACATTAATCACATAAGATATCCTAGAATAAAGTAGAATGATTGAGTACTTTGAAAGACAACATTGCTACCTTTTCAATTTACTTAGCTTCTCCAGGAGAAAGCTCAGAGTGGCATTTTTTCCACTGGCTTTGAAGGCAAGAAGTCCAAATAAAAACAGAGATACCAGTGTTCTTCAATAAGAGAAATGGGATGAATCTCTTGCAATAGCTAGTGCATGTAAGAGGCCAGAACTCACTTATAATATGGAACAGAAGGGGGTACTTCTCATAAAATCTCTGGCGATCAAAACCACAAAATATCCTACCAAAGTCAGAATCCAGATATGCAACTTAAAATGTATAGTAGTGTTTAATAATTAGTAGGGAGAGAACAAGATACATCTGATCTTGACCCTAGAACATTTTTTAGTGCCACAGGAACTAAAGAGATTCATACTTGGTATGTTCATGTTCTCCCTAGAAACTGTATTTTGCTGTTACTTCTGGTCCTGGGGTGCCTGATCATGGTGAAGGACTCACAGCACTGTACTGCTTTCCCTAACTCTGCTCACACATTTACAAACACCCCCCTCACTAACCACTCTTTCCTCTACCTTTTGAGAATAGCTCTTAGTGCTCTGAATAAAGGGAAGGAGCTACTATCGTGCCTACTGTAGGCTGTGAGGTCACATGGAGGCAAGTGACATGTGCTTTATCTTCTCTCAGCCAGGCATAGTCGCCATGTCCATATACTCAGTGTGGTCATCTTCCTGTGCCAAGGACCACTCCAGTGCTTGCTGGTCTTTTAGATGTAAATACACCCTGACCCCAAGCAGAACATGTTAGACATAAGTGGATAAACAACAGTCAGTTCCAGTGGCCACCCAACGTGTTTAGAGGTGGAGAGTGGATGACTGAAAAACCTCTCTCCTCTACTTTGACTGACAGGTCAGGTCTAATCCATCTGCACCCTGTACTAGTCTGGAGCCCTTGTGTAGGCAGGGTGGTGTTGCTTCTCTGCATTGCAAGAAACATTACTTGTGTTGATGTTGAGCGCTCTCTCTCTCTCTCTCTCTCTCTCTCTCTCTCTCTCTCTCTCTCTCTCTCCCCTTGTCTGTCTCTGTCTCTGTTGGTCTCTGTCTCTCTGTCTATCTCTCTCTCTCTGTGTGTGTGCTTGTGCATGCATGATGCTTGAAAGGTCAGCACTTTATCAGCTGACGCATCTGCCAGCCTCTTAGGACTTTCTGAGGAAGTATTCAGACTTGACAGTTATGGGCTGATGAATGAAATGTTTCCCATGTTGGGTAATGCTGTTCTTGCCTTTCAGTTTCTCTTTCTACAAAGTTCCTTTTCTTACTGGGTGCTTTGAGCGTACCCCTTAGTTTCTTTCTGCTTCTTCTCAACTCTTCATTTCTCAGAAATAAGATCCAAACCATTTGCCATTGCTTCGCTTTCCCTGTGCTTATGTTGCAGTATGAGGCCATGACTCCTGTCTGGCTTCCTAGAGCAAGCTACCCACCTTCTACTTTTGCTCTATTGTTCTTTGTATGTTCACACCATCAAATGAATTTTTATATGTTTTTTCCCCCAACTCTATTGGTCTACTCTCTGGTCCTTTAATTACTTCTGCCCATTTGATTGACAAGAATGGGTAGCCATCCCATTTATGCTTTTCATTTTTTTATGTTTCAAATTAGGTAAACATTAATTTTAAACTTGATTCTTTTTTCTCTTTTCTTCCTCTTAGCTTTGAGGCATAGTTCCTGTTGGGTTATACTATCCTTATTTTTCCTAGTTAATTGTAGAACAAAGGTTATCAGCTTCATATAGAAAATATTCCCAAATAAATATGTCTTATTTTTTTCAATCCTCAGAATTAGAATTAGAATTAGAATTAGAATTAGAATTAGAATTAGAATTAGAATTAGAATTAGAATTAGAATTAGAATTCTATTCTAGTGTAGGAGTAAAGAATGGACAGACTACACACACATACACACACACATATATATATACACATACATACATATACATATATGTATGTATATATGTATATTATTGATATATATAAGTTCACTATAATATTTTTATATATATATATATTTATTGATATATAAGTTTGTTATAATATATGATTTCTTTTATATGTACAACATATATGCTATCTATATTGTGCATATATGTTAAATATAACATATATACAATATATGCTATATATAACAAACTTTTCAAAAAATATATAGAAAAGTTCATTATGATACGGGATTTCTATTACATATACATACTTATGTTATTATAACACATGTTTTATATATATTCTATATAATGAACTTCTCTCTATATATGTATGTAGAAGTTCGTTATGATATGTGATTTCTGTTATAATCATCTCCCTTCCAGCACTCTACAGACTGAGACCCTCTGCTCTAGAAGCTTCACTTCCTGAGTTAGAAACACATCGTTTGTCCAAGGCAGTATCTTCTAGCTGATGAACAGCCTGTCTTAGTTGCTTTTCTATTGTTCTGAAGAGACACCATGACCAAGACAATGTATGGAAGAGTTTGTAGGAGGTTGACAATTCCAGAGAGTGAGTCCATGACCATAATGTCAGCAGGCTTATGGATATGGTGACAGAGCAGTAGCTGAGAACTCACATCTCACTGACAGGTAAGAAAGACAGAGAGAGAGAGAGAGAGAGAGAGAGAGAGAGAGAGAGAGAGAGAGAGAGACAGAGACAGAGAGAGACAGAGAGAGAGACAGAGAGAGAGGCAGAGAGAGAGAGAGAGAGAGAGAGAGAGAGAGAGAGAGAGAGAGAGAGAGAGAGAGAGAGAGATATCAGGGAATAGTGTGGGCTTTTGTGTGGGGAGCTGACAGAAGGTGGCTATCATCCTTGCAGCCATCTTGAGCCATCTACCCTGACAAGAGACTTGTTTACAACAGCCTACAACAGCTGAACACACTCTGATAACATCTTGTTTTAGATACCTAGGATCTTCCCTTGGGTGTGAGAGACTTAAAGGTGTGAGACTTAAAGGTGTGACTTAAAAGTGTGATTTAGAGACAAGACTTAAGGGTGTGACTTAAAGGTGTGACTTAGAAGTGAGACTTATAAGAGGCCGACAGAAGACAAGGACTAGAACTTGAGACTTGAGTCTTGGAAGTTGGAAGATAACTTGGAACTGGGAAAGAGACTAGCAACTTAGAACTAGAATTAGGACCCGAGACTTGGTACTAGGAACTAGGGACTTGGAACTTGGAACTAGGGACTTGGAGAGAAGAGGAGAGACTGAAGAATAAACGGGAATGAATTACACTCTGTCTGGTCTCCATTCTTCACATCTGTCCTCTCTCTCTCTCTTGCTGAACCCCGACCCGTGGACCAGAGCAGCTTGGGGCAGTGCAGACTCTAACAATTTAGCTCCCAAGGCTTTTTGGCAGTGCGGGTTCCAACATTGATAGAGTGGTCCCTGACATTTTGTCCCCCAAGTGTGGGGAAGAGCGGTCCACAACACGTTTGAAACCTCAAAGCTCATTCCCAGTGACACAACTCTTCCAAGAAGACCACATCTTCTAAACTTTTCAAAATAGTCTCACCAACTAGGGACCAAGTAGTCAAACATATGAGCCTATGGGTTCATTCTCTTTCAGACTACTGTGCAGTCTGTGGGTTTAGAAAGCACTGTACTAGAGTAGCTGGGAGCAAGCGGTGAATAACATAGAAACAGGGAAGAAATCTGTCTGATGGAGGAAAACTCATCTGGGGCTGGGATAGATTCAATAAATTATAATCAGTAACAATGCTCTGCAGTGTAACTTACTGAGAATTCAAGTAAAAAACACTTTTAAAAATTGGTGTTCTAGATTAGAGAGCTGGTCCAACAATTAACAGCATTGATTGCTCTTTCAGAGGACCCAGGTTTAGTTACCAACACCTTTATGATAGCTCACGCTAAGCTGTAGTTACATTTCCAGAAGATCTAGTGCCCCCTTCTGGCTTCTACAGGCACTGCATGCATGTGGTACACAGACATACATGCAGGTAAAACACTTATACACTTAAAAAAATAAATCTCAATAAAAGGTTTTCTTGTTCTTTGTTTTTGTTTGTTTGTTTTTTTTTTAAACTTTACTGTTCTGAGTTCACTTAAAGGCCTTTGGCTTACATACAGTCTCTGCCTCAGATTCTCTAGCAGACAGAAATACAATGACTACAAAAGAAAGAAAAATGTAGATAAGTTGGTGACCGGAAGAGAAGATCCTGTTTTGTTCTTTGGTTAGGCTGTAGTAAACACATTCAGTTTGAGAAGTCATCAGGGAGCATCAAAAGCCAGAAAAGCAACTAGAATGGCAAAGACTAACATCCTAGATGAAAATTCAGGGGAAACCAAAGAGGAACAGCAAGCTTTGTTCTCTAGAAGTAAAACCAAGCCTTGGGGTTCCTGTATCACAAAAACTCCCCCAAGTGAACGGTGCTTATGGAGTGTTGCTTTTGCTTTGAAGTTCATGTGAACTGTGGAGCAGCCCCTTTGCTTTGCAAGCAACGACTGAGTTCTGCTTCCGGTCAAGGATTCTACTACCAAGTAAGTATCTGAAACAAGCAAACTGTATGAATAGATGACTTTGGTGTCATCAGCTGAGTGTGTGTGTTGGTTATAGACCCCAACAGAGTTCGATTTTAGGGAAGTACTTACATGTTCTTACCTGTGTATTTTGATATAAAGTTTAGTGCTAAGCACACACAAACAGCAAAAAAAAAAAAAAAAAAAATATGTTAGAGTCTTTCTGTGCACTGAGAGAGATGATATCTCAGGTATGCAAGGATGACTTTCTATATGTGGGCAGGGATCAACTCATCCTAGATACCAGGACTGATAAAGTGAAAAAGGGCTAAGGAGAGAAGCTGGAAGGGTATCATGGGACAGCTTTAGGGTGACTTGGTTTTTTTTTCCTTTTTCCTTTGGTCCTTATTTCAAAGAAAAAGATACTGTTGTTACTATGCCCATTGCCGTTTTCTCAGGACATAAACATGGACTAGTAATTCTCACTGTATCCAGATATTGAATTTTGAAAACAATCTCCTTTCTGTCATAAACTTTGTATACATAAAATTTGGCCAGTGGCTTGTTTCTTACACATTCATATTTTTGACTGTCTGGTAATGACTTTGTATGTAAATTGTTTTAATTAAATTTATCTTTATTAACTATTCTATAGATCAAATGTAAAATAGAAAATACTCCAACTAATTATATAGCCTCTCAACATACTTCCTCAAACACAGTTCCCTCGCCAGCAGCAAACATTTTTAGTTTCTTGACTTTTCTTGCTTAATCTTTTATGCAAGCATGAACAATTAGACCTCACTTCACCTTTACTTAACTAAGAATGGGCTTTTGCTAAAGTTGTCTGTTTCAGAAGCTGGTGGTGAAGGGATGGGTGAAAGCGATAGGCTTAGCCTGGTCTCCCTTTTGTAATTTTCTCTTTTGATCTCCCAATCTTCAAACTTGTCAAATGAGCCCTGGGAAGCCCATGGCCATACCTGGGTACTCTGTCTCTGACCCAAGTGCTCACTTAACAATGCATCAGTATTTTCAAAAAGCCACACCCAGGCAAGCATCACTTCCTGAGGCAGGACCTTTTCAAGGGTGCTTCCATCCCATCTCTAGGATTACTGATCTTCAGAGTTGCCCTGGGTTTTTCTGGCTTGACGTTGAGATGGAAATCTGAGCTCACCCCTCATCCAGTTACTACGGTCTTTACTGTCCTTACTGCTACCTTCTTTTTTATTTTCTGAAACAATGATGGTCTTTAAAATCCACTACCAAAACTCATTCTGGACTCTTGGAACATTGTATGAGGAAAAACTCACCTCTCTGTCTTCCCAAAGTTGGAGGGAGGTACTCGGGCCGGTGTGAGAGCAATTGTTGGCTCCACTCCATTCCATTTCTGTTTGTGTATATTCGCTCCCATTTCTAGGAGCTACCCTTCCTTCTTGCTTATCCAGGAAGTAAATAGGAGCTGCTATGTTACTTTTAACATAGTTCAGGCTTTGACCATGGTTGATTGGCCCAGGGGCTAATAGGAAATCCAATCTGGATGCTAAGGCATTTAACCTTTGGCCTAAAGCTCAAACCAGTCTCTCTCTAGATGACTAAGGAACATTATTAGGCTGTGTCCTGTCTCTAGGAAAGGACTACATGCAGGCAGACAGTCTGAGAAAAGACAAGTGCAGAGATGAGGCCAGGAGCTGTTAACTGCCAGAGTTCTTGGTTGTTGTCGCTGCTGCCTCTCGTGCCTTCTGTGAAATACCCAGTCTTCTCTTGGGGTCAGGTCATTCATGCTGGCTGTGAATTTCTTGAAAACCAGTCTAACAATGAGTCTAACAGTGCAGAAGAGCAATACTGGTAGCGCTGAGCCCGGGGAGCTCCCAGGTAGGGCCTGCAGATCTAGCGTGGTTCCCCATAGTGTTTGTTCTTTCTGCTAGTTGGAAGTTCACACTCTTTTAAAGATGCAACTCTGATCCATATTTATGACTTACACATTTCCCTGGAAATTTTCTTTCATAAATGTACAACACTTAAATATGGCAGGAAATGATGGAGATCTTCAGTTTGGTTTCTTTTTGCTGAGAATATGTCCCATTCTCTTAAGAAAGCCAACCCTCCACAGCATCCAAAGAGAAGTCTTCTGATGTCTGTGTACTCAATTTCCTACACTCAGCAGGGAGATCCTGCCGAGTGTGCCTGGAAGAGTCACATCAAAGTTCAGCAAGGAGTCCCTGCCCTGCCCCTCCTCCCCCTCCTCTAGGGACCCATGGCAGAGGGAACCTTCTGTCCTAAGAAGATCTGAGAAGTAGAAAGACCCTTAGGGAAGAGAAATGTGGAATTGGTCAGTATTGAAGAGGACAGGCAGCTGCAGACCATTCTGAAGAGATTTGAGTGCTCCTGAGGGGCAAGAAAGCTGTAGAAAGTTATCCATATCCCTCTCATGTCATGGATGAGGGGTAGAGAAAGGAAGGATTTAAAGGGCAGGTGAGTGTAGGTATTCTGTTCTACATTGTTCTTGGTGGTACAGTCAGGGCCCTGAGTGATCAAGGGGATCAAGGGGATCAAGTGATCAAGGGGATAATTATTTTCTTCTCAAAATAGTATGATTTCTGTAGTTCAATACTGCTTCTCATTTCATCCAGAAGGAAATGATTTATTTGTAGAGAACTGTTGACAAATTTTGAATTCCATGCCACGGAAAAAAAAGCAGAGAATGGAGAATTATACTTCAGGCATGGCTTTGTGTCTATAGCTTCCACTATAAATGTGAGAAAGTGAGGAAACAAGGGGCTTAAGGAGTTGGCCTTTATGACTCCAGAGGCTAATGAGTCCAAATTCCATGGGGCAGAGCAGTGGACTAGAAATGTAGACGAGAACTGAAAATCTACGGGGTAGATTACACAAAGTGGAAACTCAAGCAGGGCTCTTACACCACAGTCTTCAGGTCAGGTCCCTTCTTTTCATAACATTGTAATTTATAGTATTTTTAGTTATGTGTCTGGGTGTGGCTATGTACACACGAGTGCAGTTGCCTGTGGAGGTTAGGCCCCCTGAATCCCCTGGAGCTAGAGTTACAGATGGTTGTGAGCAGTCATGCCTACATGCTGGGAATCAAACATGGTTCTTTCTAAGAGCAGTACTTGTTCTAAAATGCTGAGTCATCTCTTCTGAGCCTGCTTTGAGCAACTTTAATCTTAAGGTGTTCATTAGAATGGATGAGACAAAGGGGCAAATTGGAAGGAATCTCTAAAGTTAGCTGCATTAAATGTTAGTCTTGATTAAAACGGAGCCTCGAAGTGAGGCAGGGCAGTCTTTGAACAGGACACACCCATACAACTCCTGAGACTGAAAGGGCTGAGACTCTAACAAAGACAGAGGGTACAAAATTTTAGCAAATATTTCATCTTCAAATTTTCTGTAACACTAGAAGTTTTTGGTATAAACAGGATCAAATACATTTATTTATTTATTATAAAAAAATCTACAGTGAATGTCCTGCATGTGGAAGCTATGCTTTGCAGAGATCCCTGATGTATATGGTCAAATAACCACTAAGTGTGTGTGTATGTGTGTGTGTATGTGTGTATGTGTGTGTGTATGTGTGTGTGTATGTGTGTGTGTGTATGTGTGTGTATGTGTGTGTGTATGTGTGTGTGTATGTGTGTGTGTATGTGTGTGTATGTGTGTGTGTATGTGTGTGTGTATGTGTGTGTGTGTATGTGTGTGTGTGTATGTGTGTGTGTGTATGTGTGTGTGTATGTGTGTGTATGTGTGTGTGTATGTGTGTGTGTGTGTATGTGTGTGTATGTGTGTGTGTATGTGTGTTTGTGTAGTGTGTGTGTATGTCTCTGTGTTTATTTGT
The DNA here is from genome assembly GCF_011762505.2 of Arvicanthis niloticus. NCBI lineage: Eukaryota > Metazoa > Chordata > Mammalia > Rodentia > Muridae > Arvicanthis > Arvicanthis niloticus. Next base: position 33,668,354 of record NC_047668.1, read on the forward strand.
GTCTGTCTGTGTGAGTGTGTATGTTTGCATGTATGTTTCTGTGTGTTTGTATGTCTTTATGTGTATCTGTGTCTGTGTGTCTTTGTGTGTGTGTTAATGTGCGCTTGTATATATGTTTGTGTGTTGTGTATGTCTATCTGTTGTGTTTGTATGTGCATGTGGATGTATGCATGTGTGTGTCTGCTGTGTCTGTGTCTTTGTGTGTGTCTGTTTCTCTGTGTGTGCCTGTGTGTGTATTTGAGTCTGGATGTGTGTGTTTATGTGTCTGTCTTTGCATCTGTGTATTTCTGTGCGTCTCTGTGTATGTTTTGTGTGTGTGTTTGTGTGTGTCTGTTTATGGCTCTCTGTGTGTATTTGTGTATGTTTGTGTTTGTATATATGATGAGAATTGGACTCATTTCTGGTCAGGTATTGGTCCAGGTTACACAACAGTAGTTGATACTGTGTGTCTGTGTCTCTAGCATTGCTGTGCAGCTGAAGGGAGGCCTGATTAATAAGTTTAAAATAGATGGATATGAAGTAGGAGGGGCAGGCTTTGTTTGCAGTTATGTGTGTAGAGTATCAGCTGATAGAATCATCTCCTTTATCTCTGAGCCTAATTCCTCTGAGAGACAGAGCAGTTACCAGTGAAGATCGAAGGGGTTGAGTGAACCAGGGTATAAAAAAAATTAGCTTCATTTGCTACCTTCAGTCTGGTAATAGAAGTAATTTCTACTTATAAGAAAAAATATTTATAGAGAGCTTGAGAATTGATAGTGGCCTGTCAATGCAAATGCTATCAGAAATAAGTTTAATATGGGACTATCTTCAAAATTCCTTTCCAGAAAGGTAAAAAGCTCTTTTAAAGAGATTTGCTATAATTAAGACATTTGTTTTTACTTAATCGTGTGCATAAGTGCTTGCCCATGTATGTGTACATGGATAGAAATATCTGCAAAGGCCAGATGCACTGGATTCCCCTGGGGCTGGAGGTACAGATAGTTGTGAGCCACCCAGCACGGGTGTTAGGAATCAAACCTGAGTCCTCTACTAGAGTACAAGGCACTTTTAACTGCTGTGCCATCACACTAGCCATGTATTTATAATATTTATGGCTGTGTGCTTGTGTGACAGGCCAGAGGAGGGTGTTAGAATGGTACTTAGAGGAGGTTGTGAGAAGATCTCTTGGGACTGTAGTTACAAGAGACTATGAATAGCCATGTGTGGGTACTGGGCACCCAGCCCCAGTCCTGTGTGAGGGCAGTAGGTGTTTTAACCACGGAGTCATTTCCCTGACTCTTCATTTTCTTATATTGATTCTTTTTTTTCCTGGTTATTGAATAGCTGAGGCAGAGGATTCAAAACCTGTGACTTTTAATTTCTCATATTGCTTTCTGTAAACGGTTAAATTTCTTAATTCATTTAAGTAATTACTTATATATTGAAAATAATTTACTGACTACACTCCAAGGGAGCACAGGCAGTAACTATAGTAACGCCTCCTTTACTTACATCTTTATAGTACATCTTCCTGGGAAGTCTTTTGTTGATACTATTTCATGAAGCATCGTATGTCCCTTTTCCTGTTTTCTCTGGAGGACCAAGCATCAGTTTTATTATTCAATTAAGTCAACCATTTGACCTAATGCTCTCACATGACTCTAGTTGGGTCTGAAACATTAATTAAAGTTATTGAGATTCCCCATGGGGTCAGGTTGTGACCTCAGATAGATAAATGTTTTGTCTGAAAGTGGAACGTGGCAAGTCTTCAGAAGTCAGCCTTGGAAATTAGGGACAAGTTAGCTACACATTCCTCCCTTTTCTTTATAATTCCTTATAGATCCATTGCCTGCCTGCAGATTTTCAGCTCTTTACTTCATGATTTCTAGTTTCTGTTTTGAAATGGTCTTGCTATATAGGCCAAGCTGGCCTTAAACTCAATAGTCTCTGGACTCAGACTCCTTAGTGCTGAGATTAGAGGGGGCTGTTGGCAAGCCCGGCTTCTCCTCTGAATTCCTCCAGTACTTTGATATTTCTCAAGAGTTTTAGCTTGCAATGAGCTGTTTGAGCTAGTGAAACAAAAATTTAAATTTGTTAATTTTAGTAATTTTCTGCTTTGTTTTGAGTTAGGATTTTGCTGTACAGCTCAGTTTCCCTTAAACTCGGGATTGCTCTGCCTCGGTTTCCCGAGGACTGGAATGCCAGGCATATCCCACCACACATGGCTCAACTGAGGCAGTTTCCAGGATTTCACTGCCATCTCTTCTTTGTTCTCACATTTCAGAAACTTTCCAGCAAACCCATAGTTTTCTCAATGTTACTTTTTACAGTTATCTGAAGTTCCAGTGTGCTCACTTTCATCTTTCCCTAGGGAGCACTGGGCACAGGGCATGTGTGCACTCTTGTATTCACCACCTCTGAATTGTTTACTATCCACTGTAATATTTTATATACTTTGTTTTAAGTATTGGTAAATGGATTTTCTTCTTCCAAGGTGGCAACTCGAAGGCATGGTTATATATCAGCCTGAATGAGAATTATAAAATTTGGCAGATTGGTTAAGTAAAAGCCAGAACCAGACACCAGAGGGGTCTAACATCTAAACAGAGGCCTTTGACCCCAAATTACTTTATGCAATGCCATGGGAGAATGGTTTTGCTTTCATGGTGCTTGGATTGCATAGTGGGTTTTTTTCCCCCATTGTGACTACGAAGAACACAGCGCAAAGTTTTTTTACCAAACTCTGCTTGGAACTGTAAGACATTAGTGAGATTTTTGGCTAAGCTTAACTATGCTGCCGCCTGTGGGTCTCATTCTCTCCGTTTCTGTGATACTTTTCCATCTGTTCTGAGGCAGATGAAAAACTCATGCTACTGACATAGGCAATACTCATAACTCCCAACTGTCTTCCCAGTCAATTTTGCCAGTGATAGAAAATAATGGGAGTATCCACAGTCATTTCTCAGTGGCTACAGTTCACCAAAGATACAACAAATCTATGTCTAAATCCCTTACATGAAATGCTATAGTGTTTGTATATAGCCTACCTTCACCTTCTCAAATACCTTGAATCATTTTGTAATTACTTATAATACCTAAATGCAAATACTATATAAGTAGTTCTCATAAAAAGATCTCTACATATTCAGACACAATCTTTCCCTCAATATTTATGACCCATACTTGGTTGGGTCTATGGATGTAGAACCCATAGATATAAGAGCTGCATGTAGTTAGTTCAAATACAAACCCTACTAGACATCCCACATTCTCCTTTGCAGGAAGCGTAGAAGGTACATATTAAAGGAAGGCTGTTATAGTAGTCATATCTCATTATTTACTTATGTCACCTGACTGCTCAGAAAACGTTTACAGTCACCTCTTTGTCAAATAAAACCCAAAGGTTTTGTCCTGGCATTAGTCTTCTTAGACTTCCACCTGGCATTCATACTTCAAATCATCTTACCAAAAATAACAGTCCTTCCCTCTCCTGTTCCATACCATCCGTACTTTAGACAAATTGGCTCACTCACTACTGTGATTACCTACACCATCGCATGTTAAAGTTTTCCTGTCTCCTTGTACCCAGGGATATGCTGCCCTTGTTTGAGATCTGTTATAAGTGCTATGCTGTGATTGGTGCAAAAACCTTTTCTTGACTATATAAGCATACAGTTCGGCTTACTTGGTGAATAGGCTGGGAAACACCCTCGTGCTGCCTCTCCTGGTAGCTATGAAATTAAGCTCAATAGCTATCGGGCGTCAATAGGTACAAATGTTAGAGTTCTTACAGGGGTCTAGGTACGGGGAGGGGTCTGGAGTGCTTTGCCCAGGGAGTGGCACTGTTAGAGGGTGTGGCCTTGTTAAAAGTAGGTGTGGCCTTGTTGGAGTAAGGGTGTCACTGTCGGTGTGGGCTTTAAGACCTTCATCCTAGCTGCCTGGAAGTCAGTATTCTGCTAGCAGCCTTCAGATGAAGATGTAGAACTCTGGCTCCTCCTGCATTTCCTGTTCCTCATGCCTGCCTGGATGCTGCTGTGTTCCTGCTGTGATGATAATGGACTGAACCTTTGATCCTGTAAGCCAGCCCCATGTAAATGTCCTTATAAGAGTTGCCTTGGTCATGGTGTCTGTTCCCAGGAGTAAAACCCTAACCAAGACAGTTTTTTTTCCCCTATATAAGTGTTATAGCTCCTTTTAAAAAAGTTTTTTTTTTTTTGTTAGTGTAGATTAAATTATATACACATATATGGGTTCCACTGTGGTATTTTCATGTGTACATATAATGTACATTTTTAACAAAATCATAGCTAATCCCCATTACCCTCTCTTGTCTCCTTCCCACTTCTGTGGATGATCCCTTTCCTTTCCAAACCAGTCCCTAAAGACCTTCTCTTGAGTGGTCTTCCCTGGCCTCCTTTTAGTAGAGCAGGCTGAGGTGATAACATGAAAGAAGCAGGGCCAGCAGAGACCGCCAAGTGGCAGCAGCAGAGCTGATGTGGACAGGAAGACTGTAGCAGTGAGAGAGAGCAAGCAGTTGCTTTAATGGAAGCAAAGGAAGTGAGGGAGGAGAAGTATGGGAGCCACGGGCTGCATGGACAGCTTCAGGGATGGAGCCACAGAAACTGTGTGACTCTGACAACCAGCAGGACCACAGGGGCAGAGCTACGGGAATAGCTAGTGGCCTTGATACGTGGTAGAGGTGATCGATAGGCAAAGCTGCAAAGACACTATGGTGTCCGGCTGCATGGATAGCTGCTGAAGAGGTGGAGCTGCAAGCCTGGCAGTGGACAGAAGGAGCCTCGACAGCAGCGAGAAGCATGACAGTGGTGCTCGCTGTGACGGCAAGTGCAGCAAGCTGTAATAGCAGACACTGCCAAAGTCTGAGGAAGCCTGAGGTCCTAAGCCCCAAAGCTGCATTTCCAGTTATTATCAAAGGCTGGGGATCTTCCACCTAGATCTACATAGGAGTTATTACATTTGTAGAGCTAAAGACACTTATACAAAGATCTAAGCAAGAGCTGTCTTGCTTGGAGGGCTAACCTACACTAGACCTGTAACACTACATGGGTCACCTACTGCTGCCCCCAACCTGTCTGCTGCCTTGACTTCCTGTTATCAGATGCAGAGGGAGATGAAAGCTGTCAGAGATAGCACTGAAGAGCTCCTGCCTGTCTCTCACCATTTCTAACCAGGCAGAGTAAAAGGACCCCAGCCAGCAGATTGGTAGCATGGCACAGGCCTTGGATGGGATTTGACTCATGGACTATAATTGACCAACCCTGCCTGCCACATCCTCAGCTATATAAGGAGTAAAATCTGGGCTACATGTGATTGTGTCAAAACAAAAACATCAAGAAGTTAAAAAAAAAAGATCTTTAAAGCAATGAAACTTTAAGGATTTTAGCTTCAACCCAGAATTCTATATGAAGAGAAAATGTTCTTTAAAGATGAAGAAAAATAAAGATGTTTTCAGAAAAGAAGACTGAAAGTATTTCTCACTGCCAGAATGCCAAAGGATGTTCCTGAGGCTGGAGGCAAGGGACACTAGATGATGGTCATATCCTCATAAAAAAAAATAACATTTTTAAATAGCCGGTGAAAAAGAATATTTTCTTTGATATTACCTCTTAACTTATATGAATAATAACTCTAAGCTGATAGTAATATCTCATATGACATAACAAAGGCAGATGGACCTCAAACACAATAATGATGAAAATAATGGAGTGGTAATGTTCGTATAGATAGCTTCAGAGTTTCTGTATTTTATGCAAGTGATACAATATTAAATGTATGCCGACTGTGAAAAACTAAGGATTTATAATGCATGTGTAGACCAATGACTAAAATATAACACAAAGCTGAGAGAGAGAGAGAGAGAGAGAGAGAGAGAGAGAGAGAGAGAGAAGAGAAGAGAAGAGAAGAGAAGAGAAGAGAAGAGAAGAGAAGGAAGAGGCTGGGACTTCCAAGACAGGTATCAGAGAGGAAAGAGCTGTACAGGAGAAAGCTCTGCTTGCAACAATGGTTTGTCAAGTCTTTAGTTGAGCATCAGTAAGTACACGTGTTGGAGGGAATTAGAAAACACTGGGGAAAGTACTAGGCAGACAATCACAGGACTCAAAATACCTTACATAGGGCCTGAAAAGAACTCCCTCTTCCTAACAGTCAGAGTGGAAATTTTCCTTACTTTTGGAGAACAGTATACTATATTCAGGAGATACTTGTCTCAGTAGTCTTGGGTAAAACATTATCCTAGGCTAAAATCTACCCTGGTTGTACCTAAGAAAGCTTACAAGCAACCCATAAAGGATTGAACTGTCACTAAAAACTCAACTGTGCTAAGGGCAAAATAGTACTTCCAGGAATGTAAACAAGACAGTTGACAAGACGTGGCATATAATTAACTATTATCAGGAGAATTCACTTTCTGTTTGGCTTAATTATGCCAGTATGGACTGGGTGATTTTGTTTCTTTAAAACTTGTATGTTGAAATCCTAACCCCAGTGTCATGGTGTTTGGAATTAGAACTGTAATACTTACTTCATCATTGGCATGAAAAATACCTCACACAAGCAACTTAAGGAATGGTTTGTTTCTTGTTTTTTGTCTCACAGCTTGAAGCTACAACCCATCATGACAGTGAAGTCATAGTGTCATGGTGGCAGGACATGAGGCAGCTGGTTACGCTGTATCTACAGGGAGACAAAAGCTGCTGCTGCTTTCTCCTTGTTATTCAGCACAGGACCTCAGTTTATGGAGTGGTGCCATCCACATGTTGGGTGTGTCTTCTCATCTCAATTAGCCTAGTCTAGAAAAAGCCAACTAGACCCTCACAGAGGTGGTAGCTCCTAGGTGATTCTGGATCCTGTCCACTTAACAATATTAAGCATCATAGGAATCTTTGGTAGATAATTGGATTGGGAAAATAATTAGTACTTGTATAGAAGGAACCCCAGCACTCTGTCATTCCCATTTCACTGTGTGCAAATACAATTGGAAATCGGCAGAAGACAGCATGGCAAAATCCTACCCAGGAAGGCCTTTGATCTTAGGGGAGAGATCAGTTTGTATAACTTATAACCCACCCAGTCCCTGATACTTTGTTATAGAAGCCCAAGCAACTGTCTAAGAGGGTGGATTAAGGGAACAGATATTATCATTGCCTAGTTCTTTAGGCCAAGTTCAAACAAGGTTCAGTTATTTTTCCTTCTAACCATCTCATAGGGTTGGAATCAAGGTGTTAGTTGGGGCTGTGGTCCCATAGAAGCTTTAGTGTCCTTTAGAAGTTCAAGGGGTTTTTGGAAGGACTCATTTCCTTGTCTTTTTTGAGACATTCAGAAACAGATTCCTCCAACTTCCCTGTCCACACCAACTAACCTCCAAAGTTAAAAAGAACACATGACTACCTCCTCTCACCAAGGGTAATTTCCTCTCTTGAGTAATTCAATTAATATGGGACTCTAAATTCATTTTCCCTATAGATATTTAATGGACTATAATTACAAAATGGTAGCCTCTTATCAAGGCCAGGGAATTATAAAGGAATATAAGTCATTAGGCTGTTTTTAAACTTTTTCAACCATGTCCCTGGCATAGTAGTATATACCTCTAACCTCAATACTTGGGAGGCAGACATAGGTTGATCTCTATGTGTTCAAAGTGAGTATCTGGCTGGCCAGAGCTACACAGGGAAACTGCCTTGCTTTGCTTTGCTTTTCTCTTTTCTTTTCTTTTCTTTTCTTTTCCTTTCTTTCTTTCTTTCTTTCTTTCTTTCTTTCTTTCTTTCTTTCTTTCTTTCTTTCTTTCCCTTCAGCCAAAGTAGACACATAAAATAGTAGAAAAAGATGCTTTCTGTTTTGGGAGAACAATGAAAACTGTAACTGGATAGGAAGCAACTTATAATGACAGATGACAGAATTGATAACAGGGACATTAAAACCATCACTTTGGCTGTATAGTAAGAGAATAAGGAATGAGAAGAAAATCTCGCAGGTTTGATACAGACCAGCACACGACAAAAAGACACAAATGTGGCTTAAGGGAGGAAATGTCAACATGTGAGAAAAGTGACCTGGTTTGGACTAAAGTCAGATTAATTACTACAGAAGAAGGGGGTAGTTTGAAGACACTTTCCTAAATTATCCAAATAAAAAAAAAAAGAGATACCAAACAGTACACAGTAGCACACACATTCTGGCAGGATGAAAAATCAGATTTGGAGTTCTAAATTAGCCAAGTACACAGAATTCAAGGAGTATTTAAGGAAATGAGTCAATGAACTTTCAAGTTTTGATTAAAAAAATCACATAAACACATGGATGCAAGATACTCTATGGCTGTCAGTCAGAAGTAGGAATAAACTTGCACCAAAGAACTTCAAAAAATCAAACTTCTAGATCTAGTGATGAACAGAAAAATTGAAAGCATCCAGATTAAAAGTGTACAGAAGAAAGACATCAGACTTCTTACTGGAGATAATGTAGAAGAGAAGAAGATGACAGGGACATATTTTTAAAGTATTAAAAGAAAATATCGCAATAAGTTAGATTTCTATTTCGCAAATTAAGTTTGGTAGTACAGACAAAGTAAAGTCTTTTCCAGACACACAGTAGCTGTCACCATGTCCTAGCGGCAGGACCTCACTGCGGTGTGTCTTAGGAAGCCACCCAGTCATATGATAAAGAAAACACCAATTGTAAACACCAGGAAACCATACTCTGACTATAAATTCTTTACTAACAGAAATGCAAGAAAGTAATTATAATCAGTCAGCAAAGGAGATAGATAGAACTGGAAAATCCTGTAAAAAAAAAAAACCAAATAGTGATAAATGCTGGTGCGTCTGTGTGTGTGTGTATGCATATGTATGTATGTGAGTGCGTGTGTGTATGCATATGTGTGTGCATGTATGTATAGGCCTGTACACCTGCTAATGGGGTGAAAACAGTATAGCCACTATAAAAATCAATATATCATTTCATCAAAAAATTAGAACTAATGTACCATGTGATCTAGCCATAGCTCCAGGAATGTGAACAAGGAATCTAATGTGGTTTACAATAGAGACACCTGCTCCTCATGGTAGGCCAGGTTATAGAGTCAGCTGGGGTACCAACAGGTGCACTGATAAAGAAAAATGAGGTATACATACACTCATGCACACACACACACACACACACACACACACACACACACACACTCATGGCATGAAATGGAAAACTAGAGAATTTAGGAAAAAGAAAAGGACTATTGAGAGGAGGAGGGGAAACAGAGTTACAGGGGAGGAGCACACATTATACAGTTGAATAAAAATGACTTTGTAAAGTCCATCACAAATATGCAATAATAAAATTACAGAAAGAATTAGAAAAATTAACACATAGCAAAGGCTTAGTTCTATGCGTATTCAAAGGAAGTGAATTGTTGGTTAAATTAATAACTAAGTAGTAAGGTGACAGTTTTGAAATCAATCATATGAATGGTCATGTTAAATTTCAAAATACATAAAGTAAAAACTGTCAGGGCTATAATTTGGTGGCAGAACACATGTCTGGTTTGTATAAGGCCCTGTATTTAACTCCCAATACTAAGTATAATTTATAAATAATAGCCCAATAATAAATACCTCAAATTAAAAACACAAGACAAGACAAAGGCAAACAATACCTCATGAGTCCCTGATAGAACGTTAACACCCCGTGACCTTACTGATCACATGGCACCCAACAACAGACAAATATCATTCAACAAACTAGAAGGCCTCCTAGACCATACAAAAGCCCTCATAGGTTTCAGATGATCAACTTCTTACTAAGTATATACAATGATGCTACAAACAATAGGTCATAGACGAACAGAATTCTCTCTGGGAAATCCCCAAATATTAGAAAACTAACTAGTACCAAACCAGTAAGACAAAAGAGAAGTCACAAAGGGAAATTACAAAGCTGATTGAACTTAATCAAAGTGAAAATACATCATGCCAAAGCACATGGAAAGCAAGACCTGAAATAAGAGCTATGGGGTAAATTCATAGCAGAAAGCAGAAAGCACCGGTGCTTTAAGGCATTAGGAAAGAGGAAAGAACCCAGCTTGAAGGGAATCAGGAGGATAGAAGTAAATAACCAGTTTACTGGCAGTGGAAAATCAATGGAGAGAGCAAGCCAAAGGATATTCTGACAGTCCCAGCCACAGGACAAACCCACTCACAGTTCATAGGAGCTTTAAATCCAGCTGGAGGATTTTGTGGCTGACTACTTCTGTGTGGTAGGCCCACATTGGGAAAGAGATCTATTTACTTAGTCCTAATATTTCAGACAGTTGTAGTCTGATACCATCTGGAGAAGGAGACTATTGTTTGAGACTGGGCTACTCTGGTGACCTGAAATTCAAGAAACAATCATACCTCAAGGAGCCTGAGTTCATTCCATCACATGTTGGTAGAAGACAACAGTTCTGGAGAGGACAAGGGTCCTACACAGATGAGCTGAGAAGCTTAAGCTTCAGGAAGGTGGTCAAAGATATTGAGGTCTGTGGTTCCGCCCTCTGTGGTAAGGAATGTGGACTACAGTGGACACTGAGAGCCCCCAGCTCATAGCTAATGGACTGCTCATTCTCCAGAGTGGCCTCCCTGGTGTGAATAATTTGCTGCTATACAGGACTGAGAACATGGAGTCCTAGTCTGGTGCAACAACTGATTTCCACAGCCTGTCTCTCCAGCGGGCTGGTAGTGTTTTGGCAGCCATGGTCTGAAAGCACAGAAAGCAGAAGGCAGAGTACTGGAGTATCTGAATTCTTCTCCCCATCTTGCACAGATCTCAGTGGTCTTTTTGCTGCTTCTCCATTTGATACACTGGGGTGATGCCTCTCAGCTTGGACAATTGGTACCCTCCTGGTCACAAACCAGTAGCTTTTGGAACAAGTAGAAAACTTTCTGGTCCATCAGCCACAAACCACAGTGCAACAATCTGTAGCTACTGGGATGCAAAAAGGGGATGTAGACATGCCTAAATTTAGACTATGCCTTGGTTACATTGATTTTCAGTCTGTATACAGCCAGCCTGAATGGATATTTTTGGTGGCGTTGCCTTCTCTTCTTTGAGTGGTACTGAGAATTGAAACCTCAAGAGAAAAAAAGAAGACTAAGAAGACCACCAAATAATATCAAAAGAGATATGCGTGCCAACGGATGCCCAAATTATAACTTAGAAACACAAGTAACATATAAAAGTAAGGTAACATGACTCCTAAAATATTTACAGGCACTCAATAACTACGTCAAAAGATACTGGAGCCATTGAAATGTAGAAGAAAGAATTTGAAAGTTTAGGTTTAAAAATGATTACTGACCTCAAAACGGATAGAAAATATGAACAAGATAGGCAACAATATGGATGAGAAAGACAGTTTAAAAAAAAAGCAACAACAACCTGATAGTCTGCAATGAAAGAACAAACAAAAAATACAAATGAAAAACTTAATAAATTGATGAAAGTCATGGTAGACTTCATCACCAATATACTAGACTAAAGGGAAGAAATAATATTAGGGTCTAGGGGCTGGTGGATGGCACAGTTGGTAAAGTCCTGTCCACCCAAGCATGAAGATCTGAGTTTGAATCCCCAACATCCACATGAAAGCAGTATGTGGTATCTATAACTCTAGTACTGAGTGGGTGGAAACAGGTAGACTCCTAGAACTCAGTGACCAGTCAGTTTCGCCATTTGATGAGCTCTCAGTTCAATGAAAAATTCTCTCTCAAAAAAATAAGGTGCATGGGGAGGGGAAACAGTAATCAGAGTATATTATTTAAAAAAAAATCTATTTTCAATATAAAAGGTGGAAGAAGACAGAGGAAGACACCTGCCACTGATTTACAGTTCTTACATACCCACATCCCCTACCCACACCCCCACAGACCCTAAGGAATTCCACATACAATGGCAAACTAGAATTCATGTTGGAACAAGTGGCTGATTACAGTTTGAGAAATAAAGAGAGCAGAAATATTTTGTCACTCCATCATCTACTTCTTGCTTTCCCACCTCACCTTGATCAGTGCCCTCAAACTTCTAATGCTGGACTCAAAAACATTTTGTACCATCAAACTGGATTTGCTGTTGTGACTGCAACCAATGTATCCACCAACATAGCTATGTTTAGCTGGGTTAAGACTCCTATGAGTAAATCTACAAAAGCCGTGCCATTAGGGATTTTATAGAAGGGGTTACCAGTAACTACATCTAGGACCAGCATCAGTAATCCAATGGGGGAAAGGTAAAGCTATAGGAGCTAAACATAAGCTGTAAACAGTTCTTTGGGTACTATGCAACTATCAGCCACTCCAAACTCCAGCCACCTAAGGACTGTGGAGTACCAGGTACCTCCCATAGGCCTCTTGGATACACATTCAGGCTCCCAAGATCTTCTGTCCCCAACCTTCAGTTGACCAGAGCCCATTTAAGGAAGAGCAACTAGGCTTGGATAGCCACACCAAAAGGCAGCAGAGGAGAGGTCCAACAAGAAGTGTGCTGACTCTTGGATAGTTCAGGCTAACAAAAGCAGTCTCTTAGTAGACTACAGATAGAAGCTGGGGCCTGATCACTAGTCTTCCAAAAGAAAATGACTCAACTCTCTTACAACTTAATCCTTTCTGAACATTGCACATAGTTACACTGCAAGTGGCAAGGTGGAGACCAAGATGGCTGGGAGATTCATCACCTTTCTCAAGAATGACTGGGTACACTGTGACCAGGGAAACAGGTAAGCTAACTGAAGATCTTCACCTCTCCCTTAGTTCCTCTGAATCTAATCCCATGATCTCATCTCCAGCTCTGAAGCAGACCAATAGCTGCAGCCCCTCTACTGCCGCCATCTCCGGTGGGTCACACATACTTTCCCCTCCTAAAATCCCTCTCTCAACTTATTGCTTTATTCTAGGACCCAACTCATGCAGGTATTGCCTGCAAACCTACAAACCACTCTTGCTAGGGAACCATGTCAGCTAAGTGCATATCTTCATTTCTCCCTCTGCTTCTCCAAATCCTACCCCCAAGTCTTATCTCCAGCTCTGTGGCAGAACACCTGCTGCAGCCTCCATTTCCTATCCTGTCACCATGTCCAGTTGATCATACATATCACTATCCACCTAGCCTTTCTTTCCTTACTCATTGCTTGTCTAGTTCCCAACTCCAGCAGGCGTTCTCTTGGAAGCCATAGGCCACTCTGACCAGGAAAACAATTAGGCTAACTGCATATATTTACCCCTCTCTCCATTCCCCGACCCCAACCCCGGTCTTATATCCAGCTCAGTATAGACCTTTTACCATGGAACCCATTTCTAGGGGGACTAAGCAGATTCTAGTGAAACACAATTCTTTCTTCACTCTTGTGTATCCCCATAATCCGATCCCATTTCCATTTCTAAGTATCAGCTCCCAATACCCAGAAACACATTTTACCTAGAACCCCCAGTGGCCATACCTATAAGGATCCCAGAAGAATTTTCTACCTGGCAACACACAGCTACTACATTTTCCTAAGAACTATGGAGGGCAACAGAAATCAAAGAACAAAACATGTACCCAACAAAGACAAAACCAGATATCAACACCTAGAATTACAATCTTCCTAATTTCAAATTCCTTGATGTAAATGTAAAAGCACAGTTAATAACAGCTAAAACAGCAGGTCTCCACTAGAGTCCAGCAACCCTACCACAACAGGTCCTGAATATTGCAACATAAATGATGCACAAGTAAAAGACCTTAAAATAGCTGTTATGAATATGATAGAAGTCTTTAACGACAAAATGAAGCTCTTAAAGAAATTTATGAAAACATAAACAATGAAAGAAAATAAATAAAAGAGAACAAAACCACTAAAGATCTAAAATTGGAAATAGACTAAATAAAGAAAAGCCAAACTCAAAGAAATCTGAAAATGAAAAATTTAGGAACTTCAACAGGAACCTCAGAGGCAAACATGAATAACAGAATATAAAATATGTAAAGGGAATCTCAGGCACTCAAGACAGGATAGAAGAAATGGATACCCAAGTCAAAGCAAATCTAAAAACTCCTGACACAAAATATGCATGAAATCTGGGATACCATGAGAAGACCAAATATAAGAATAATGGGATACCATAAAAAGCACAATTAATAAATATAAGAATCTGGGATACCATGACCAAATATAAGAATAATAGGAATAGAGAAAGGGGAAGAAACACAGGTTAAAGAGACATAAATAGTTTTTTTAACAAAATTATAGAAGAAAAATATCTTAACCTAAAGAAAGGGACACCTATTGGTAGAGGAATTTTAATCCAGCAACATGGCTACTCTGGTAAGGGATCACATCCAATAACCTAGTTCTGTGTTATCTGGCTGGACTACTAACACACTCTTAATACACACCTTTAATTCCAAACAATGAAGATAGAGTTGTGTTTTTTAGAAGTAAGCAGCCATGTTTGAAAGTGATGTCTAATTGAAGGGCAGACAAAGTGACAAATCAGAGAAATATTTGACAGAATGAGTCAGAAATAGGGTATGTCCAATTCTTATGAGTGCAGCACAGGAAAGAAAGGTGATTTAAGAGTGCAGCAGAGGGAGAGGAAAAAGAGGGCAGAACAATTCAGTGAGAAGCTGAGAGAAGTGAGTCTGAATCAGTCAGCATGGAGAGGAGTTTGAGCCAGAACAGCTGAGTTGAACCAGCCAGCCAGAGTTCAGAAAGAACTAGAAAGAGTGAACTTATTCAGCAGTAAGCCTCTGATACAACAATTACATCTAGCCAATAAAAACTATATTTATAATTGACTGTGCCCAGGGCACATCTACAAATTGAACTACTATGACTTATTTTTTAATACTTATATAATTTTTATATTTTTCTTGTAGCTCTAGCTAAGACTTTAAGCATCATATTAAATAATCAAATAATGGTAGAGACAGTAGGCACCCTTTCCTCATTACTACTAGTTTCTTTAGTAATTTTACCATGAACTTTGTCAAATATATTTTTATTTTTGTTGGTATGATTATATAATTTATATCCTTAAATGTATGTATCTGTTGTGTTACATTTACTGATTTGCATGTGTTGACTCAATCTTACATCTCAGGATAAAGCCAAGTTAGTCATAGTACATGGTCTGAACTTTCATTTGTAAGAACTCTGTTGAGAATATTTTTATTATTATTGTCAAGGTTGTGGTTATGCTATTGTTGATATTATGACTTCATCTAACTTTTAAAGCAGGATATTATTAGCTTAATAAAAGGAGTTTGGCTGGAGAGATGGATCAGTGAAGAGGACCTGGGTTCTGTTCCCAGAACTCACTGATTGGCTCACAAGCATCTGTGACTCCAGTTCTAGATAATCTATCTGATGGCCTCTTTTGAAGACATAAATATTGTTGGTTCACATACAAACATGGAAGGAAAAACACTCATACACATAAAAAGATAAGTATATCTAAAATAACAACAAGGGGTTTGGTAGTGTTCCTTCTCTTTATGTTTATAGCATGGTTAGAGGGGTACTGGTACCATACTGTCCCTGAAGGGTTGGTAGAATTCAGCAGTTAGTCAACCTTACCTCTGTGAGGAGACTTAATCATTGTCTCTGTCTTAAGCTTATGATGGATCAGCTTAATCTAATTTAATTGTGTTAGGTCCTATGGGTTTAGAAATGTATCCACTTATTCTAGGTTTTCCAACTTTTTGTAATATAAGTTCTCAAAATATTCCCTAATATTTTAGATTTTATGAGAATTTTATAAGAATTCCATTTTATTTCTAATTTAATTAATTTGGATCTTCTTTTTTTCTTCTTTGTTTGGTTGGAAGTTTGACAAAGTTGATCATTCAAAGAAGCAACTCCTTATTTGATTGATTCAATGTATTGTTCTTCTAGTCTATGTTTTATTAATTTCTTCCTCATATTTCTTGCAATTTATTGGATTTCGTTGAACTTAAAGTCTTAGAGACAATGTTATTTGTTGGATGATGGAATATATAAAATTAAACATTTGGTAGGGATCTTATTACAATTCATTAAATCATCAGTGACTTCATTGTAGGTATCTGATATCAGCTGACTTCCATGCTTCTCTGTTGGGTATGCTATGAAGTGTTTTTACCACCAGGAGGGTTGACAGTTACTAACAAGACACTTCTGGCAACACACATGGTTGGCTTCAGAACGTTGATCTCAGGAGAACCATGTTCAATACACAAAGGGTACTAATTGAGAAACATAGAAGAGGAAAAATTATTTTCTTTTAATTAGAGGAACTTCTGCTGGAAAGAATGGTCTATTGAGGCTCAACATTGACAGTCTTGTTACGGTAATATCTTCTTATGAATGGGCAATAAATTCCAGGTACCTTCACAGGAGCTTGAAACCACAGTTACTTCTATCTTTTCTGTAGCAGGAACTATAGTTTTGAACTTTCATGTATCACCAAATCCTGTGTGTTAATGAATAGGTCCCCAGAGTGGTGGTATTGGAAGATGGTAGGATATTTAAGAGATAGAGCCTAGTGAGAGACCATTAGGTCTCAGCCTTTGATTCCTGTGCATGTGAGCTGTTTTGTTATTATCATGTTCCCTCCATGATGTGCTGCCTTGCCACAGTCCCAAAGCCAGAGACCACACATGGAAGTGAAATGTGAGCTAAAATAAGCATTTTGTTTTACAAGCTGATTCCTAAGATTTTTCATTGTAATAATGGAAAGCTAATACACAGAGCTACCTATGAAAAATTTAAATTCATAAATTAAGTCTGGGATTCACAACAACCAATAATAAAGTACAATAATTATAATAAAATTTATATGAATATAGCCTTTATCTAAAACATCATCCTGTAGTTGTCCTT
The DNA here is from genome assembly GCF_011762505.2 of Arvicanthis niloticus. Lineage (NCBI taxonomy): Eukaryota > Metazoa > Chordata > Mammalia > Rodentia > Muridae > Arvicanthis > Arvicanthis niloticus. The sequence goes on from NC_047668.1 coordinate 33,685,221, forward strand.
CTTGTAATTATGTTGAACAATTCAATGCTTGTGTGATGAAATGATACAGAATTTGTAAGTCCATAATGGCTACTTGAAGATAACACTATGATACTGCTGGCAGCCGAGACAGTGACTAAATGACTTACAGGTAGGAGGTGTCTCAGTATGGACACACTCAATTACGATGATTCGTATTCTAGCTGGGCCAGAGCCAGATGGCATGATATTTCATCATGCTCATCCAGAACAGGGCATCATTTAAAATTTATGAATTTGGGGGAATACATGCATTCATTAAACTTACAAAATAAAATTTTCATTTAATATTTTTGAACTACAGTTGACTTTATGGGTAATTGATACCATAGAAAGCAAAGCCCTGGTCAATGGTTGGGGTCCTTACTCTGTTGCCAGTTCCAAGAATAGCACTTAGAGTAGGGCCCCGGTAAAATTCTTTTTGAATGAATGAAAGAAAACTGTTCTGTAAGTTGATGAGATGAGGATTAGCCTGCCTTTAGCTCTTTATCCAACACTTGCCTTCCTACTGCTGTATGCATATCTTACAAGTTAAAATCCTCCTGCTGCCAGTATCTACCTCTGAGGTAATGCCAGTGGCAATGGGAACAAGAGAGTTTGTTGAAGCAGCATTAGGAGACCCTCAGAGAATTCTTGACATCAGTTACAAAAGCAATGCACATTTACTATGCATTCAAAAGCAATGAGGCCATATGAAGTACGAGGCAGAAGGTTGTGATGACTTAACATTTGCTTTTGAAATTACTGTGACAGTAATGCACACTTGGAAGCATTCAGACGTTATGGAACTCTATGAGGAGGTGAAAAGCTCCTTTCTCCTGTTTTAAGTCAGTTCCCTTGAGAAGTTGCTATTGCTGGCTAGGAACGCATTTAGGCTCGTCATTAGAGTGTATGTTCACTAATCGCACCATTTAAATGGCTGATTACTAACTTGGTAAAGAAATTGGCCATATTTAACTTAAGCTGTCCTTATTCACAGACATTTGAATAACTTTTCCCTATTAACTGTGTTCTGATGTAACATTTATATACCTCTTTTTACAGTTATACATGTACTTCTGTGGATAAATGTTAGAAGTAGAAACATTAGTTTATTTAGGACAAAAGTAGGGATAACCGGTTAAAGCAGTGATTCTCAACGTGTGGGTCATGACCCCTTTGGGCATAGAATGACCCTTTTCACAAGGATTGCCTAAGAGCATCAGAAAACATGGAAATTACAATTTGTAATAGTAGCAAAATTACAGTTATAAAGTAGCAACGAAAATAATTTTATAATTGTGAGTCACCATAACATGAGAAAAGGTATTAAAGGGTTGCAGCATTAGGAAGGTTGAGACTCACCACCTTAAACCAAAAGGCAGACAGCTGTCAATATCTGGTCATTTCCTGAAATTTTCCTTGTCCTTTCTAGTGGCTGCAGCAAAGAATGAAGCCAAATTGTTGACATAGTTCACTGTGTCCTAAAAGGGAGATGTTTAGGCAGAACCAGTGGGATCAACACCAAAGAGAAACAGAGGTCAATCAGTTAATGTCAGAGCAGACTGTGATAAAGAGCCAACCTGGCCACTTTCCTATCTCTCTGGACCATCAGATGCAGTGTTCTGGAAATGGCATGGACCAAGGGCAAAATCGTAGAGGGAGTCAGCTAATCACCAGTCTGATACACGTACTGCTCAACGACCGAGAATCACCAGGCTTTCTTACATGTATGGAAAGTCTTGAAACTGTGAATGTACAATAGCAAAGATGCAAGTTTTTTATTAGACGTAGTAAAAAAAAAAAGAGACATATGACCCTTGGCAAGTATAATGCTATATACTATTTGGACAAGATAATGTTTAAAACTGAACTATTCTTATGCCCACTTAACAGATGAGGAACCAGAAGATGAGAGAAGTAATTTGTATGGTTACACAGTTAGGAAACGGGGAATCTAGACTTAAATCCAGACTAGGAACATGGAAGGCACCAGAAAGCTCTGAAAAAACTACTGAGACCTTCAGATTAGGAGATGAAATCAGAATGTACACTTTCACCTGGTGAGGGGCTTTGGGATACATCTGGAAGTTTGAAATTCTCCTCATAGAAAAATGGGAGTCCTGGGATTACCTGCCCAGATCATAGACACTTGGAAAAAAAGCACATCAAGTCTGCATTGTTGATCAAGAACCAAGAACTGCACAGGGAGTGGAGCTACTGGTGTGGGGTTTTGTTGTTGTTGTTGCTGCTGCTGTTGCTGATTTGTTTGTTTAAAATCAGCAGAAAGTAGGTTTGCCCTTTGATTTGGTCTCACCTCATTTCTTCTGCTCAGAACCTATATAAGCTCTCGGAAGGGCATGTGGCCAGATCAGTACTCTGTGAGGCTTCCTGGCATTTGTTATGCTTGTGGTCATAGGATGACCCATTACCTGTTCATATGTTTCAGCCCCATTGTAAATTTTCTCAAAGTCATAGCTGAGACTTTGACTCAAACATCACTCTGAGATATTTTACTAGATGCTTACAATTCCAAAGGGAGGAACAATTCCTAATGAAGAAATGATGGCACTATGGTGTCTTTCTGCAGGAAAAGTGTATGTCTCTTCTATCTGGAATGGCCATTGCTGCCCAATGAAGAAATGATGATATTATGGTGTCTTTCTGCAGGAAAAGTACATGTCTCTTCTATTCTTCCTGTCATGGAGATACTTGTGTTGGGATCAGAAGTCTTACTAAATTTTTATTCTACAGAAGTCAGACACAGAGTGGGAATGGCCATCGCCGCCCCATTGCTGCTTTGCTGGTTTTTAGAAGAATACTAATATACAGTCTTTTTTTCCCAACAATTTATCTATTCACTTTACATCATGATCATAGCCCCTCCATCCTCCTCTCCTCTCAGCTGACCCTTACAAATCCCTCCCTCAATTACTCCCTCTCCTTCTCAAAGAAGGTGAAGTTCCCCACCTCCCTTGAGTACTACCCTGCTCTGGGACATCTAGACCCAGCAGGACTAGGTGCATCATCTCCCACTGAAGCCCACTCAGGCAGTCCAGTTACAGGAAGGGGATCTAATGGCAGGCAACAGTCAGAGACAGCCTCTGCTCCAATTGTTAGGAGACCCACGTGAAGACCAAGTTGCACATCTGCTACAAACATGTAGGGGTATAGGTCTAGCCCCTGTATGTTCTTTGATTGGTGGTTCAGTCTCTGTGAGGCCCCATGGGCCCAGGTTAGTTGACTCTGTAGATCTTCTTGTAACGTTCTTGATCCCCCTGGCTCCCTCACTTCTGTCTAACATATGGTCTTTAATGTGACCATTTATTCATTGATTTCCTAAGGATTTGGTGGCTAAGAGCCAGGCTCTTTGCTAAGTCTTGCAGATATAGGGATGGGACTTCCTTTTCCCACTTTTAGACACACAGATCCCATCAGAGCTGTGAATTCAGTCAGTGAGTTGACTTGGTGTTCTATAGTATCAAGCAATGCTTCTGGTTTTCAGCATTTGAGTACTACTTTTGAAAGAGACAAACATTTGCATAGCTGTTGAAGGTCCCTAGGTTCAATCCAAGGCATGAGCCCATAGTTTGGTTATTTAAGAATGTTATTCCCTTTATATTCTTTGAGAAAAGAAGCCTATTGCCTCTAATCGTCTCATTGTTCTAGGGTAGCAGGATAGTTTCAAAAATATGTGCTTTCAATGGACACATTATATGTCATGTCCACTGGAAACTCTTGAGTCTGGGCTTCCTTTATCTACCAGTTTCTATTCGCTTGCCAAATACCCACCTCTCATTAATAATGGAATTTGTGGTTCTCTTCAATAACTAAGAGAGATACTCAATAACTAAGAGAGAGTTGGCCCTAGACCTCAGGAGAAAACTGAGAACAATGGGCAGGCATGGAAGCTGGGGACCTTAGACAAATGGAGTCTGTTTCTAATATTAACATAGGTAGAGCTCACTCCTTGTAGACCCTAGCTACTAACCAGCATAGCCACACATCCCAACTCTCTCTACTTCTTCACAGGATACAGACTTGGCTCCTCAGGGCTGGAGCAACTGGCCTGCCAAATCTGCCAAATCCAGGTCCGATAGTCAAGTTGCACATTACACAGAGAGAAGGGAACACATGAACAACTTTCATCAGGACTCACAGAGCAGTTTCTTCAACACAGTCAAGGGTTCGGGTATAGTGCCTGAATGACTAATGTCCTTTATAAAATAGAAAATAACATGGTCCATGTGTATCTCAGAAAAGCAGTTTGGATGACACAATCTACAGATGTAAAGGGTGGTGACTGATTAAAATATCTGTAAGATCTAGCAAGAGAGAGTTTAATGATTTACTGGATGTGAGGAGAGGCAGAGAAGGGGGGAGGAGGAAAGGGAGGGAGAGGGACTGGAACTGAGAGTAAGGAAGGAGAAAAGGAGAGAAGGGCTGGATCTCCTGTCTCTGAACTCTAGGATAGGCATCTTGAAGAAGAGTGGAGATTCTTTTGACTCAGGATGAGGGACCTACACAATTTGTATTCCAGTTTCTCTTTTTGTAGGATGGGTAGTAATAGTATTTGCTTCTAAAAGTCAGGTGGAGGGCATGTGAAACCTGAACTGCTGGCATGTTGCCAAGCATTGCAGTGGGCTTCGTAGTTACCATTGTTAGTTGCTTGAGGCGCTCCCTACAAATCTCTTCCAGTTTATTAGTCAAGACTCCATAATTTTGAAATATAAACCAGCTTGAATAAGTTACCAACACTCTTAACAGGTGGGACATTGAGGCTCTTAGTTGAAAATAATGTTCTGGGCACATCAGTTAGATATCAAGGAAATAGATTTTTGTTTTTGCAGATCTGACTGAGACCATGTCTTCATGATATTCTGTTTATGCATTTAGAAACTGCCAAATCATACATCATTTCTACCAGGGGGATGACACAGCATTATGAAACTCCTACACTCTCATGAGGGCGGCAACCAGGTTTCTTACATAACAAGGACTTTGGCACCTCACCCAGGGCTTGGTGGCTTGCCAGTCTTCCACTCCCCAGAAAAAAGGCGTCAAGATTATTTGGACACTTGGGTATGATCCAAGCTTAGGGCATGGGACAATGTTCAGGCCAACAGAGTAGGAGGGCAACTCTTTTGCCTTAGAGAGATCTTGTGCATTTTGAGTAAACAAGCAAATGCTTCAAGATCGCTGGTATTTCCACTTCACTTCCATCAGAACATGCTTCGGGTCTAGACCTGTCTTGGATTCTGGATTCTGTGTAGCCTAAAGAGACCATGTATCTTCTAGAGACCCCTGAAGGGTCTTGAGTTCTCTACTAGGTCATATGGAATGGAACTGCCCCCAAGAGCCTTTCCTGACACATCAAACTGAGGGAAGTAGCACGGAGCACTGCCACCTATGAAAAACAGTCTGCATAAGAGAAAGAGTCTAAATTTCCTAAAGGGAAGATGGACCCAGAGCCAAAGAAGATCAAGATCAACTTTCCATCTGGAAGGCAATAGCCTTCAGTGCCAGTAATGCAGAAACTAAGTTCTTATTAAAGTTCCAGCACAAACATTCCATTCATTTTTTTTTTTTTTTATTCTGCTCTGTTAACACTGCTTGCCAGAGTCTGGATGACTCTACAGCACAGGGTCACTTTATCTTTGTAAGTTCTCTTGCTCCAGTGAAACTAAACCCTGAGAAGGAATGATCCTGACTGATTATGTGTGAACTAATGTTGTGTTGTTTTTACTTTAGGGAAATTAATGCCCTTTCCAGGATAAAAGGGTGACTGAACTAATGACACATTATTGAAACCAGGCCCAAAGCATCTGCTCTCATGGTTCCACTGGCAGAGACTTGCTGAGTAGATTTAGTCTTGAGGATGGTTGTTATTCCTGTCAGGTATTGTCCTTGGCATTTTCAACACATTATCAGAATTTCAACAACAAAAGTGCATGTTATTGCCCCATGACAGATGAGGGAACTTGCGTCAGAGAAGTGGCTTTGGCTAGGAAAGGAGGTACAGGGGCCTGGTGGAGCAGGCTTGCTATATCAAAGCATCAACATTTTACCTCTTGTTGGTACTACACAAAGGAGATTATCATGTACTGGAAGAATCTTCTGGTTTAGTAATGCAGATTTGACTTGAACCTTCATTAGAAATTTCATTCAACCTTTTGCCGAATGACAAGTGATTCTGATGTGAGATTAGACTTTTGCGTAAGGGTCAAAGTCTCATGGTTTGGGCCTGGCGAGACTGTTCAGTGGGTAAAGGTGCTTGTTGCACAAGCCTGATAAACTGAGTTTAATCCTAGAAACTCAAGGAAGGAGGAGAGAACTAAGTTCCAAATGGTGCCCACCTCTATACACACCAATATTAAAGAATAAAAACCCCTCCGTTTTAAATCCCCCCCCCCATCTTGCTTTGGTACAACCAACAAGAATGTGTCACATATGGATTCCGTTGCCATTTGTGAGTAGACTGTAGAAAAACGTGATTGAGAGTGGAACCCAGTTCACTCAGGCCTTTCCCTGAGGGTCCTGCAGGGGAATTTCCCAGCCGTGCAACAGTTTCCATATTTCCTTGTTTTGCAGAAAGAGGTAGCTCAACAGCAGAGGAGCACCTCGGACTTTGCACCCCAACCCAAGAGAATCTTGGGAGGGACCAAGTATCTCTCATGTTGATTCCAAAGCTCCTTGCCTGTTGAGTTGGGCCATACATTTCCAAAACAGCCTATTGCCAATGTTCCACGGAGCAGGTGTTCTGCAGACGTTGCTGGTGGTCAGCAACAGAAGGGGCCAGTGTGTAAACAGCTTTGAGAAATTCCACATTTCTTCACAGCAGGCCATCTCAGTACTTCTACGGTACTGATAAAGATCTGAGTCTATGCTATGGGGACACAGATTGCAGTGCTGTATAGTTGACTCAACTGTATAATTATTTTAGGGAGAACTATGTTGTCAGAACCTGGGAAGGGCTGTGTTAATTCTACTCTATCACCTTCCCGCTTCATCTCTGTGCCTTTGTTGACATGATCAGCCATTTTTATGTTCATCCATCCTCTGATATTTAGTCTCTGCTAGGTAGAGGGCAGTGTCACGTGGGTCCCGGTGGGGAATCATAGCATAACCTTTTAGATTATATAATTTGTCTTAGAAGGTAAGAAACACAAACAGATACAACTCCATTCTAGACAGTAAAAATAATAAAAGCATTTCTGCTATCTACAAAAGAAAGTCGAAGAGTCATTAGATCTCGAGAGCTGAAACTAAAATACAAATCCCTTTTCATTAAGGGACTAGATTGGCATCGAGAGTGAAGGCATCTTGTGGATCTGGTTTCTGGGCAGGACTTCCGTTTGCACAGCACTGCCTATGACCTGCCATCTCTTTTACTGATCTGGGCCCATTGCAACATCACTTCACTGTGGTTCCAGGAGGCCCTGAGGGCACCCTCTGCAGGCAGAGGAGAGGGAGTGGTGTGGACTCACTCCAAATACTTAGTCTTAAATGGTATTAAGGTTTTATAGACAAGCAGAGGGTAGACTGATGGCACCATCCGCCCATTGGCCTTTTGCCTAGCTTGGATGCAGCTTTCCTGGCTGAAGAACCCTCTTCCCAGAGCTTATTTCTAGCTTCTGGCTATTGACAATATAAGTAAACAAAAGGCTGAGCTGTTCTGTCCCAGGCACAGCATTAAGAGGAACCAAAATTAGTCGCAAAGGCCAAGGTAAGAAGCAAATTCATCCTTAGATAAATGTGTCAGTGAAACCAGAGATGCTTAGAAGATGCCGAGAGGAAGAGCTTCCTCTTTCTTGGACCCCAGACTCATTTCTTTATGGTGTTGAACTGGCTGGATGAAGCTCTCCCACATTATGGAAGATAATCTGGCTTACTAAATATTAGTGTCATCTACCCCCGCCCCAATCACAAAAACCACACAAGGTAGTGTTTGACTAAATATCTGGGTACCAATGCCTCCCTAAGATGGGGCATACAATTGTTCATTTATATAAATTAGTGCCCTCTTTTCTATGGAGGATGTATTTTAATAGATCTAGTAGGTACAGAAATTATGGATAGTACAAAACCTCATACATACTGTCCCCTCCCCATGTAAACGCATGGCTAGAGTAATGATAATGGTTAAGTTTCACATAAGTAAGAGGTAAACATAATAACTTAATAACAAAATAGAGCCTTTATGAATACATACCACAACAAAGGTTGTGTGAATGTGCCCTCTTTCTCTTTCAACTACTATAGAGTAGGTAGCATATATAGGGTAGATATACCACAAAGCATTGACTCACACCCAGGCAGGATGGAGCAGGACAATGTGAGATTTCATCCCACAGCTCAAAGCAACGTGCAACCTTAAACTTTTAAGTTACTCATGGACTTATCCATTCATATCTTTGGACCAAGGTTAACTATAAATAATGAGGAGCACTGTGCAGTATGTATGTGTATTGGATAGAGAAATAAAATGTATTCCTCTTACTGGGTTGTGGCCAGGAAGATTGAAAGCTTCTACGTCTTCACAAGGTCATTCTTCATCCCGTTACTGTGTCTCCAAATGTGCATTTTCCCTTCTTCTACCTCTTGTTTTCCGACTAATGTTGAAGCCTACTCCTCAGTGTCGCCAGATAATCTTGTGGCTGATCTGGCTCCGGCCATCCTGTCTCTGTTCCTTCTTTCACAGCTGTTCATGGGTTCCCACCTTCTAGCCTTTTGGTTGTACTTTCCTGAACAAGGATGGTCCTCTTTCAGGTTTCTTGGTGGACTGACTCCTTGTCGCTGGATCTCTGCCCAGAGTGGCCTTGTTATCCCCTGTAAACAAATCTTGGCTCCATCCCCACATGCCCAGCATATATACACATATTTGTTGATGGCCCAATATGTTACCCCACAGTACCATTTTCTCCAATGGACTCAGCACAATCTGAATTATGAATCTCTTTATTTTCTGTCTTTCTCACACCACACCTTTCCTGCCCAGCTTTGTCTATTCTGCACCGGAATAACACCTGTCATGTGTGTAATGTCTTCAGCACCAGTTATGGAATGAATCCATGGCTGTACAGTGGACTTTTGCCCATAATTTAGCTGTCATCATATGACCATCCCTTGACTTTTAGAGAACATTGTTTATGAATATAGTTGGGAGGAAGAAGTGGACAGTTATCCCCACAGACAGGTGTGTGCCCAGGCACCCAGATATGTTTCCCTTGGAAGTGACACCAAGAAGCAAGCATAGCAAGCTATAGCAGGCAGTTTTGGGTACCAGGGTAGCACTGATGACTTGCCTGGACTGACATTGTGTTGGTTTGACTTAGTTCTAGTTGTATTAAACCCACTTCTCTGCATTTGTAAATCACATGTCCCCAGTAACTCTGTGAACTGCCAGATGGTGCTGTATGCTTGAGTTGCCAGTGTGGTTGAGGGTTCTTAAAACTCTCTTCCTTCCCTTCTTTTTCTCTCTATTCTACCCCATCCCTTTCTTTCATCACTTCACATCCTTGAGGTTATCTTCATGTCTTTCTCTACCGCAGTATTTTATACTCACCGGTGGTTCCCATAGTTTTGGCAGGTAGCCCGTGTCTCTGAATGATGGCCTCTACCGTAGAGCTTGAGCTTTGGTCTCTCCTGTGAGTTGGGGGAGTTAGGGGTGGGGAGCATTGAAGAACAATATGTGGGTCAGAATCAGTCACTGGAATTTCTTTAGCTCATCATCCAGTGAATTATAAGCCCTTGAGTTGCTTGGAACTTTCTAGGGAGTCTGTATAATGTAGTTAGGGTTCCTCATCATTGTGCAATGTATCATTTAGGAGATGACAATGTAAAGGAATGGGGAAATAACAGAGATAGCATCCCCTCTATACCATACCATACTACCAAAGACAGATGCAGCAGTATCATCTGAGTGATTTGGCAAAGTTGCCAAATTCCAAATCCCATGAAGGCTTGGGCTTTTCCACTTACTTCAGTTTAGGAAAGTCCTGTGACTTTAATACAGTATAAGTTAGACTATGACAGCTTTGGGGACAGTCCTTAACTGGCTCACAGAATCTGCTTCCTCATGCTTAGGAACCAGTCACCACATAATAAATGGGACATGCGCAAAAGATTTACTGTGAGATGCTCAAACACCACGTAGAAAAAGTCTCTACAGGATGAGGTAATATATGAGTTTATTCTCTGTTACTATAACAAAATTCTGAAGCTGGGGACTTCACAAAGAAAAGAGTTATTTTAGCTGAAAATTTTGGAGGTACAAAACCATGGTGCTAACTTCTGCTTGGCTCTGATGAGGGCAGGCGTGCCCTCCTATAAGGAGCTAACCCTCAGTAATGTCAATCTCCCTGAGAGCAGTGACACAATGATCTATTCATGTGGTACTAACCACTTCCTAAGGGTTCCATTACCCCTCATCATCACCACACTCAGAAGCAAGGTACATAGTTGTACAAAAGCATGCCTGGCCTCTGGATCTCTCTTGTGTCTTGCTTCAGCATGAGATCTTGCCTACAAATGTTTCTTTCATTGTGATGACACCTGCCACAATGCCCTCATGAGAGCCAAGCCAGAAGTTAGTACCATAGGCTTGAACCTCCAAAACTATAAGCTAAAATGCCCCTAAAACACCATAATAAACCCATGGGGGACACACTGCATCTGAATCATCCTAGTTAGTGTGTAGAGAAAAATCACGGTGCCAGGCTGATGAGTGAAGAAGGCATATTGTAAGTGACCTATGTGAGTAGATTTGCAGCTGCTTCATTTTGGGGTGGTTTGTTATATAACAATAGATAGCCAACAAAGGACAAGGACCCATACGTGCCTCATCCCCTGAGCACCTGGCTGCAGACATGCAGACTGCTTTTATATAAGTTCAGAAAGAGTTGTTAATGACACTTGAGAAGATACGTCAGCCTCCTGAATATACTAGCACCCTTAGGAAAGAGTGATGTTCCAAAAAAGGGAAAACATATAAGATTGAGAAGAACCGCAGTGTGAGATGCTAGTGATGGAAGAGGAGCTCTAGCACGCAGGGAGATGATCCAGCTCACCATCCAAGCAAATGAACCTTCACCACCTGGAGAGGAACCATAATGCTCACCAGCTCCCAGGTGTGAACTTAATGGGATCGATTCCCTCAATCTTTCCATTTCCAGACTGTGGAAAAGTTCCCCTGTGGTTTCTTCCATCCTTACCTAAAATTGTATTTCCCTCAAGCTTGGGAAAAGCAGACTATAACCAGACATCACTGGCAAGAAGCACGGGCTAATTAGGATACATGGGGAGGAACAAAGAGATCATACCACTGCATCCGATGCTTGAACATTAAGGAAGCATGACTTGAGCAGCCACGTGCCATTCAGGCTTTGTTTGTGTTCCTTCCAGAGATAATTCTATAGGCTGTGCTTCTGAGCAAAGACTGATGTTTTATTTCTTCTTGTTCATAGCCTTCTTTTAGCTGGCTTCAGTAGGAACTTGCATATGAAGTGTCTGAGAGTTTCCGAGTTAACCTGAAAGCAGGTTAACCCTGAGAGAGTGTGTAAGGTGCTGTTAGACCTGAATTTGGAAATAAATAGGTACAGTAAGTTCTGCTGGTCTGTGTACCCCACCTCAGGCCCCTACCTGCCCCAGAAAAACAGCCCAAAGCAAACCCCACAAAACAACAAACAAACAAACAAAAATGTAAGTCAGTGAGCCAAATTTCAATCTTTTTAACTGTTTGGTTCAGGGTACAGCAAAATGGGAACACGGGAAAAATTCTTTCCTTTTTAAGTAGATATACAAAGAAAATATATCTTCATTCTTGCCTCCTGCAGTTTGGTTCCTATGTGAGGGCGTGAATGTCTAGGGCTGCCATCATCTTGGTCACCAGATCCTGTGCTAGCCTCAGAAAAGTCATCATGAAACACAGAATGGATATAGGAAAAAAAAAGATGACTTTAACTATATTATTGTGTTATTGAATTAATTTGCCTGGGATGAAACCTCTAGCTTCTTGGCATGTAAAAAACAACAACAACAACAACAACAACAACAACAACAACAACAACAACAACAAAACAAAAACGCTTTCTCTCCTTGTTTATACCATGGTTAGTTGTACTTTTTGTTGCTACAGTTGACAACATCCTGATACAGTAATTGAGAATAGCATATTACAGGTGCCTGTTTGCACACTAGAGGACAATGAGCTATGTTTGTTTGGCATTGGGGAGGCAATGTAGCATGTGCTGTTGGAATGGTACAGCTATAAGACCATGTACCAGGCTGTGTCCTACCACCGTGGAGGTTCACACCAATTACAGGTGCAGAGGAACGTCCCCAGGATCCCCTGAGCTTATCTCAATTGAGACTCTCAAGTTAAGGCAGTCACAAGCAAAACAGTCACTGTTATGTATCATTCCTTCAAGCCTCACCAGCTCATAAGGAAACACAGGATGTGTAAAAGGCCTGAGGCTCTTCAGAAGGTTGCCATACACAGCACATGTGGAGAGCCAAGGCAAATATGTAGTGAGATGAACAAGTCTCCATCACTGCAGAACCTATATGTGTCAGCTCAGTGCACATATATCTTTACCACAGCCCATACAGCAAAGAGGAAAGGGAATCTTTGCAGAGTACCTTTTCAGGGCAGAGAAAGCTGCCCTTCTCCAGCTGACTTATCTCAGCACTTGTCACATGCCACAGGCCTCTTGGACATGCATCAGAAACCTGGCTTATGTCTCAGACACATACAGTCATCAGATCCTTTGACAACTCTAAGAGTGAAAAAAAAAAAAAACAAATAAAACAAACAAAACCAAAACCCAAACTCCAAACCAAACCCTCCACACTTAGAACTGAGAGAATTTTGTTACAAGATAAATGTATCACAGGTATGTTCTGAACCAACTTGCTTATTTCTTGGAATGAGAAAACATGCATTTTAGAATCTGATGCATATCTACTTCTTGATATACAGAAAAGGCTAGATTGGAAGATTAGCCCCTTGTCACTCACAGAAGGGCAATCAAAGTGCTAAGGACCCTTGGGTGATTTCTTTCAGAAAGACAAAGGTAGCCCCTGACACCCAGGAGCTGGCCTGGAACTCTTTACTGGTTGTGATGGTCTGTTGAACATGGGCTATTTTGTATGTTACCATCAGACAAGACCAGTTCATGATTGTGACGTAAAAGGATAGAAGCCAGGCTACTGATAACCACATGTGGACACAAAATATGAACATTATCTAAGCCACACAATACCAAACAGCCCTTCTGGTGGCTACTCAGAACCACTTTGTCCACTTTACCCTTGCCCTCGCTCTGCATGACAGCTGTAGGGACTTGGTGTTAGCACCCTAATACTGCCCTTAGAAACAATCTCAAATGTCACTGAAACAATATAAATTTGTGGTCTCATAGTACTATTAGCCAGAAATCTAAAATGAGAGGGTCATCAGGACTGGACCTTTCTGGAACATCAGGAAAGATCTGCCCCAGGTCTCTCTTCCAGGTTTTGGGTCTTTCTGGAAGACTGGGAAACATGTGTGTCAGGACTCTTCCAGGTTTCAGTGTCTTAGCTGGCCGACCAGTCTGTCTTTACCTCCGTCTTCTGCTTCTCCGGCTCCCTCTGCTTCTCCTGTTCCCTTTCTTCTCATATAAAGACTCTCGCCAGTGGATTTACGCTCCATCCAACACACACAGCAGGGACTCATCTGAAGCTTCCTTTACCCGTATCTACAGAGATGTTCACTACAAGTAAGGTCACATCCACAGGTTCTGGGTGTTAGGACTTGTGCATGTCCATTCACCCCACTAAAAATAGCAAGCTACACAGTCATCCCAGCTCTCTTAAAACATGCAGTCTAGAGCAAAGAACAAATCATACCATCAATGTCTCTGCACAGTACTGAAAACACTCAAATCCTATATGTCTTTTGGAAGATCTGAGGTGGCCTTTATAAAGTACATTTCACTCCTGTACTGAGTAATGCATCTGACTTGTGGTGCTATGGATGTGTGCTTTGTGGTCCTTGGCTGAGGACATCGGCACCCCTTCACAATTCATATTTATGAACATCCTACTGTGTTAGGTACCAGAGCAATGCTCATGTACAGGGATTCACTGAGTCTTGGTAGCAGTCCTGTGAGGAAGGACATTGCTCCTTATTCTGCAGGTGAGGAAAACTGAGCCTTAGAAATGTTAGTGATTACGTTAGTCAAGGTTCTTCAAGAAAACAGAACCATCTCTCTCTCTGTCTCTCTGTCTCTCTCTCTGTCTCTCTTTCTCTCTCTGTCTCTCTGTCTCTCTGTCTCTCTGTCTCTCTCTCTCTCTCTGTGTATCTAAGTGTGTGATGGTTTGTATATGCTCAGACCAGGGAGTGGCACAATTAGAAGGTGTGGCCTTGTTGGAGTAGGTGTGTCACTGTGGGTGTGGGCTTTATAACCACTCTCAAATAGCTAGAATAATGACCAATCAAATATTGGTGCTTTGACCTGAAGTGGGAAGTTTGTGTCCACAGTGCAAGTAAACTGAACATCAAAAATTTAACCATCTCAGTGTCTGCACGAAGATCCCACGACTGGTGATTAGTAAAGCCAAATTCAAACATTGTACCACATGACACTCATGCCTCTTCTCCTGAGTACTCCATGACTGTGCTCCCAGCCCAGCTCTCATCTTACAGATGGGCCTCAGCCAAAATGGCTTCTGTGTGATTCTCACTGATCTAGAGTCCCAGCAACACAGTGTGAGACTGGATTACACACTCTCTCCTGTTTTTGTTGCTGTGTCACATGTAATTTCTTTGTAGCGCTCATTATATTGTAAGGCATTTGGGAATCAAGGACTATGTCTTATCTATAATAATAGCTAATCGTAGACCATGAACCTGGGCTGTATTTACCCACTTAATCTAACAATACCACGAGTCTGTTGCTTCTATCATCTCTATTTCCCAGAAGGCTGGATTCTCATCAGTTTGCACAGAGTGGAACCAGGATTTGAACCTAGGCAATCTGGCATCAGAGCCTGAGTTTTTAACTGTCATGTTCTTAACACTAAGATGTGTTTTTGTATCCTTTCTTAACACTATGATGTGTTTTTGTATCCTTTCCGCCAGCTGGCCTTCATTCTAGAACCCATTTCAGAGGTGACATGTTGGCAAAGGAGCTCTCTGAGAAGTTCTTATCAAGGATCAAGAGCTTCTTGGGAGGTCACATGGTTTTAAGGTTGGCTGACTGGGTATGTGCTGAGGGGGGTGAAGTCCCTTCTGCAGGTGGCATTAGCATTTATGGTCTGACCTATGCTGTGGGGCTCTCCTGCTTAGGTTCCCAAGTTTCTGCTCCTCTCAGCTGTAGGAGCACTTCCTTGGGAATCTGTGTGGAGAGTCCTGGGGCCCTCCCTTCTCATACACACCCAGGCTGTCCTTACCTGTCTGATTCCTGGAGCCAAGCCTGGGCCTTGAAAATGCAATGTCACCTTACTAAACACTGGCTAGCTGCTGTTAAATTGAGACACTGCCCCACAAGTACTGCACAAACTGGTTCTTTGCCACCAGGAGGCTTATCCTTGGTCTGGGCACAGTGCCTGAATGTGGGTAACAAGGTTGGCACACCTAGTTCTTTCTCTGGGGATGCTGGGGCATACACTGACTCTGTGCTCCAGGGTCTTGGGACTGCAGGAGGCCTGGTTGTCATTTCCAGCACACTTTCTTCCACCTCTCTTAAATTAGCAGGCAATATTTAAATGGCCCTAAAGCAAGTTATTCATCCCAGGGAGCTAGCTAGCTAGTTGACAGAGAATGGGAGTGTGGTTCTCAATGGGAACTGAATTGGCATGGCAGCTCATCGTCTTTTTCAAAGGCTGCAATGTGAGCTCTCTCAGGGCTGAAGCAAGCTGTATGGTTCTCAGTTCCTGGTACAATGCCTGGGATGTAGGACTCATTCAGGAATTGTTTTCCCACTAAGAAAGCTACTAGGACTTCCTCTTAGTCATAATGCTTTGCCATATAGAACAAATCCATAATTAGGCCAGAGAAGGCTTGTTGCTTTGTCCCAGCTCTGGGATAAACCAGCAGTGGCCTGCATACCACAGAAAGATATATAGTTCTTTATATGAAAGATGGACAAGGTCAGATCAGAAAAGTTTTGTGGTTCTTTCTGGTGAGTCCTCAGAAGGTTAGATGCTCGGTAGAGAAGGGGCATTATATGTCTCACCTGGATTATAAAACTAACCATGCTGACGTGGTTAACTACACTGACTGGGTCCCTCTGCTCTAGGGACTGACTGAAAAGGAAATGGTATTTGTGGAAGAATGATGGTTTTTTATAATATCTGGGGTGATGGGGCTAGAATTGGTACCCTTATCTTACACCACAAGGCTTGCGTTTGTACCAAGGCCCTGCTGCTACTAGGATGCCAACTGAGGGACCCCAAGAGCTTCCCAGGCCTCTCCCTCAATTGATCTAGGTAATCCTGCTAATAAAACACAACACTCAGGAAACATCCTTCTTGTGAGAACTTCATGGGGGAAAAGAAATCTGGAACTCTTTGATCTTGGTGGCCAACAAGGAATTTGTCTTAATATCTTTGAAATCTTGAGAGAAACAAAAAGAGAGACCTGAACTTTGAAACTTCGTCTTGTTTGATGTTATAATTCACCAACAGGACAAATATCATCCTCCGGGATAAATTCTGTTGTTTGGGGAAGATATCACAATTGATATTTGGTTCTTAAAAGAAAGACAAACATCCTCAAAGGCAGAAATTCAAACTCTGCCTTCCCAGGGGGTCCCGCTGTTATGTACAGTCACAAAACAGTTGTTTTCCTCATGCTGACATGGCCAATGTTTTCAACAGAAAAATGTTTCACCTTTGGACTGGAGAGGAAACCGGATGTTCATGGGGGTGGCTTGGGGCATTGGAGACCTGTCTTCCTCTAGGCTGGTGGAAGGAATGCCAGGCAGGATGTCTGGATGGGCTTTTTTTGGAGCTTGACTCTAATATTCTAGACTTACAATACCAGACTTTGAAAATGGACTCATGTTTTCCTTCTGACATTATATTCTAAGATGCGACTAGCCTCTAAGTGGTGAAGACATCCAGTTATTAATTGGACTGGGATGTGCCCCACGGCAACAGAAAGTAAGAGGCTTGGAGATTATAGACAGGACTTGAAAGACAGACAGGCAAGGCTGAAAGAAGAGTAGGTGACTACAGACCATTTTCTCCCCCTCTCTAGTGGAGAGAACGCAGGCCCTAGAACCGGTAAGGTAAACTGTGAGCTGAATTTGGGTGGGGCCCAGTGGTGGTTACACATAGAGAGGTTTGCCCTGTGAACTCCTCAGTGCCAGTGTCAGTTTTGACTGTCAGTTACAATTCCTTGTTACCCATGAGAACTTGGGCTTATCTATGCTGTTGGAAGTACCATAGACCCAGCTGATCACAACACAGTTCCTGTGGCAGGGGGTACTGGACAGAGTCCAAATAGGGGACAGCAGGCAAACTGAAGGTAAAGAGCCACTACTATGTCACGTTCTCTACCACCATTGAGACTCCTATATTTACGGGGCTACTGTTGTGACTGGAGTTGGGGACTCTTCTAGGTTTGTGGGCTATGTTTTCTCTTGGCCTAATGTGAGAGAGACTTGCTGTCAGACTGTTATCTGTGAGGGCAGGAGGGCATGCCTAGCTCACAGTGGATGATTCTCCTACTTCAGGAAAGCTGTGTTGAACAAAGGGACTGAGCACTCCCATTCACTCCAGTGTCCTGTGTCCTGTGTTAGCCCCCAAGGCTCACAGAGTAAAAATAACTCCAGTTTTATGTGTGGTACATCAGATAGAGACAAGCTGTCGCAAACCTGAGCTAAAATTGTCTCTAGTCTCTCATGTTTAGAGATTTAGTCTCTAAGCAATTTTCTTCAGGTAGTGATTAGATCATCCCCTTAGTGGCTCTGTTTCAGTATCTTGCTTTGTAGAGTGTGTTGCTATTATCTGGGCAAGAGGAAAGGCAGCAAAAAAATTCCTGAAACAAAAGGCCATGTCTTGTGTTAGGTTCATTCCCAATGTGAAAGGCAGTATCTTAATCAAATGAATTATCTAATAATACTGATTAGGGATCTAGTCAGTTAAACAAACCATTGTGTCGGCCATTTCCTCTGAATTAAAAGATTCCTTCTAGGTGAGGGTCGAGGGTGCATCAGGCTCAGGAAGCTGAGGAGACTTTCAAAGTAAAGGCTCAGGAAACTCAGAAAGTTACAGGATATTCAAGGCCCCTCCTCAAGGTGGTAAAAACAGACACTACTTGCTGGGGACAGGCGAGTTAGTCAGGGAGCTCTAGGGATGGAGTTTAAATGAGTTCTCACCCCAGTGATGCAGCTCTGAGGCTCCCGTTTTCTGGTAAGAAGACCCCATCAATACACTATAAGTAATACAGTCATTGGTTTGTTAAGTTAGACTTGGGTAGAATTGTTTCTTTGTCTGTTATTGGTATTTAATCTGAAGCAAACGGTCCTTTGTTCATGTCTACTCATTTTTTAAAAAAAGATCATACAAGAGAAATAAAGCTGTATGTGCCACAGTGCAAAAACAAATGTAAAAAAAAGCTGACAAGAAGGCTTGGGTCTTATAGTATTCACATGTGTGACACAGGGCATTCGTGCTTCCACAACCTCTGCTCTGTCACATACAGCCATCCCAGAGGGACAGTAGAGAGGACGGGTGGGTTCTCAGGCCTGCCAGCCCAGCAAAAAGAATGGAGCGTAAGCCAATGCAGGCACCTGTATATTCTGAAAGAACATTCAGGAAACACAGGTGCAAACTCACGGTTCCAGCATGAAACATGGGTGCACTCATGCTTCCAGTGCACTTACTCTGCTGCTGCCACACCTAAGTCTGAACAATAGTCGGATCACGGAACTTGAGACTTGCGCAGATGTATACAAGCCACCCCATACAGCCTCTACAGAACATGCTCTTCTCAGCTACTCAATCCTCATACACCACATGGAGTAACCACACCATTCAAAAGTAGACTGGTGGAATCTCGATTTTGCCCATCTCCCTCTTCACTGATCAGGAGACTCACACTGTACTTCATTTTATAATTTTTCATCATTTATCTATTGTCTGTTAGGCACAGGGCAAGGCTGGAGTCCACAACTGTACCTAAGTCAGACCTGAATTTACCCTTATAACCTTGTGGAGGAAGACAGGAAGACAGGAAGACAGGAACCATGCAGTGCGGTGGTTTCTTTGAAAGCAGTACAGGATTCTTTGAGATGCATAAAGAAAAGCATAGATGTAGGCATCAGGACCATCTTAAAGTGAAGGTAAAGGATGAGAGGAAAAGAGCTAAGGAGGTAGACGTGGCAATCAGTGGAGGGTAAAGAGAATTCCAGGGAGGGCAAACAGCAGGTAGCCAGGGGTTGGGCAGGAGAGAAAAATGACCTTTAGGATACAAGCAATGAACGGAGCATCCTGTAGTAGGTGGATAATAACAGAATGGATCTGGGAAAGGAATGAGGCTGTGATTGTATTTGGAGGTGAAGCTTGTGAGAACTCAAGCTCAAGCTTGATTTAGCTCAAGCTTACTGTAAATAGTGGTTGCAGGGACAAAGCAATTAAGAAAACTATATTAAACTCCAGCTTATACTGTATACAATAAAAGAATAAGCTCTGTACAGGGAAGGCCTACTGTCTGCAGGTATAAGATATCTATCTATACATATAGATAATAAATAAATAAATAAGAATAAAATCATGCAATTTCACTAAAAATTCATTTATTTCTCAAGTGACTAATAATAAACACAGTGTATGAACTTTTATTACTCCTTCAGCAAGAGTTGCTCTTTTACTTTCTAAGATGATCTAAAATGTGTTTTTTTCTATATATTTATATTTTAGATAAAGACAGGCCCTGTAACAAAATTTTATAAGCATTTTTTTCTGTTAACACCGACTGTCAGGAAAAATGTGTTTTCAGCAAGCATTCCCGGAGCCTCTTCTGTGAAGCAGCTTGACTCTAGACACTGGAGATCAGAGATGCCAAACACAGCCAGTACCTGCTGTAAGGGAGCTTTTATTCTTGTTGGGGGCAGATTGCATCCCAAACAATAAGCAGGTAAATAAATGACGTCTCCTATGGGATTGGTGTTAGGAGGAAAAAAAAGCAAGGTGAAGGTGTTGGGAAAAATAAGGATGCTGTGTGTAGGAAAAAAGGGCCTTGAGGAAAAGTGAGATGCAGATGGGTCATGTATGTTTATGTTTGTTGATTGTCAATAGATTTACGGAGGACTCCAGGAAGGCAAATGAAAAGAGAGCTTCTGGATTAGTGCAAGAGACAGAAGAGTTTTCTTAATGAGAGAAATTATATTGCTGTAACACAACAATAAAAACAAACAACAAGAAAAAAAAAAACCAAACATAAGCCCCACTCATCACGACCATGCAACAGCCCATAGGCCACATTGGATTAAGGGTCTGATATACGCCCATGGACAGAGAGCCTGGATCAGTCCTGGCTGTGGAGGCCAAGGCTGACATGTGACTCTGCAGGGCTGAGACAGACTCCCTGGCCCTGAAATCAACAGGGACCTCCAGCAAGGGCTCTCATTCTCTCCTCTACCAGACACTGGTGCTACTGACATGGAGGGAGCTGAGAGCCTAACTGTCAGAAACTCAGTCCAGAGTAAAATAACAGGTCTAAACTCCTCTGGGGCTGAGACACACCAGTGGTTCCCAACCTTCCTAGCACTGTGACCCTTTATTGCTTTCTCAGTTGGTCTAGCACCAATCTCTATCCTTACTCTACCCTTCTAACCCTGACCTAAGTAACACATTTCCTAGTATACACCTTGTCCATGTATCCTTCAGTAGCTGTTCAAGTTAAAGGGATGGGCGTTCTTAACTGCCTTCTATGGCATCTGTACATAGATCTAAATAGCAATTTTGGTCACTTCTAAAGTTAATATTATATTCTGGGAGTAAGATGTGGAATCATACGCAACACTGAGTGGTTAACTTCTGACATGTGCACACTGACTTTGCTACAGAAGTTGACAGAAAGCCAATCAATGAAATAACTCCGATTGCATATGTCCCAAAGCAAAATATAAAAATAAAAATATATGAAAAATCAAGGCAGTAATACCTCACCTAAAAAATACCAGTTCCATAGTAGCAGATCCCAAAGACTTTAAAGTGTTTATAAATATATTTAACAAAATGAAAGAGGCTACAAACAAATTCCTAAATAAATTAAAAAAGAATACTAACAAGCACCTGAAGGACATAAAATAGTCAATAGGAGATACGAAACAGGAATTCACAAAACAGATATAAAGAGTGAAAAAATCAATTTTACAAATGAAACCATAGTAAGTTGAATAAGAAACTCGGTAGATAAAATAGATCAAGTGGAGGGCAGAATATGAATAATAAAAGACAAAAGAGACGAGTTTGAATATTCAGATAGTGACACTAATAAAATAATAAAAAATAGAAACACAACAAGTGCATTATATGGTACATTTTTAAAAGATCAAATTTATGAATCCCGATAAACAATATACTAAATAAAACCATCATAAAACAAACAACAACAACAAAAAAATCAACCAAACAAACAAAAAACTCAAATCTAGAGAAAGAGATAAATATTCAGATTCAGGAAGTTTTTAGAGCACCAAACAGATAGAACTAGAAAAAAACTTTCCCCATATCAGACTGTAGCTAAAATACTAAATATATTTAGTGTTTTAAACTAAGCACTCTGGCAAAAACAAAATGAAGAAAACTGATGAACATTGCAAGAGAAAAACATGAAGTCACATGTGCAGGCAAATCCATCAGTGTTACATAGCTTTTTGAACAGAAACCCTCAATCCAGGGAAACACAGAATGATATATTCCAAGCATTCAAAGAAAATAATTGCCAATGCACACGGGTATACTAAGCAAAACTATGTGTTATAATTGAAGGAGAAAGAACTTCCTATGATAAACTCATATGGAGGGAATCATGAACACTAACATGATCCTACAGAAGGATCACTTGAGTCAATTCTTTAGACTGAAGAGAAAGATGAACATATCCATAATGCTTGGGAAAGAAGAAAGCATCTTAGAAGAGTAATTAAATGAATAGGGATGATCAAGTAGGCCTCATCCCAGGGATGCAGGGGAGATTCAATATATGAAAATCCAGCAACAACTGAAAAAAAAAATCACATGATGCTGAAAAAGCCTTTGAAAAAAAATCCAAACACCCCTACATGTTAAAAGTCTTAGAGAGATCAGGGACTCAAGGTGCTTACCTAAGCACAATAAAGGCAACATAAAACAAGCCAATGGCTAACACCAAATTAAATGGAGAGAATTTTAAAGCAATTCCACTGAAATTGGAGCTAAGTCAAGGCTGTCCACTCTCTCCCTATCTCTTCAACATAGTCCTTGAAGCCCGAGCTAGAGCAGTAAGGCACCTGAAGATCAAGAGAATGCAAATCAGAAAGAACCAAGTCGAAATATCACTATTTGCAGATGATATGATAGTGAACATAAGTGACCCCAATTATTCTACCCCAGAACTTCTACAGCTGATAAACACCTTCAGCAAAGTGGCTGGATATAAAATTAACTCAAAGAAGTCAGTAGCCCTCCTTTATACAAATGATAAAGGGCTAATAAAGGAATGGGGAAAACAAAATCCTTTACAATTGCCATAAATAATATAAAATGTCTTGGTGTAACTCTAACCAAATAAGTGAGAGACCTGTAGGACATGAACTTCAAGTCACTCAAGAGAGAAATTGAGGAAGTTATCAGAAGATGGAAAGATCTTTCATGGTCATGGATAGGTAAGATTAACATAGTAAAAATGGCCCAGCCTACCAAAAGCAATCTATAGTGTCAATGCAATTCCCACCAAAATTCTAACACAATTTTTTACAGACCTCGAAAGAACAGCTCTCAACTTTGTATGGAAAGACAACAAACCCAGGGTAACTAAAACAATCATGTACAATAAAAGAAATTCTGGAGGTATCCCCACCCAACAGAGTAATCTCAAATGGCCAAGAAGCACCTAAAGAAATGTTCAAAGTCCTTAGTCATCAGGGAAATGCAAATCAAAACAACTCTAAGATTCCACCTCACACTCATCAGAATCACTAAGATCAAAAACTCAAGTGACAGTTCATGGTGATGAGGATGTGAAGCAAGCAGAACAATCCTACATTGCTGCTGGAAATCAAACTTGTTCAATCACTTGGGAAATCAATGTGGTGGTTTCTCAGAAAATTTAGAAAAGTTCTACTTCAAAACCCAACTATACCACTCCTGGGCATATACCCAAAAGATGCTTCACCACACCAAAAGACACTTGCTCAACTATGTTTATAGCAGCTTTATTAGTAATAATCAGAAACTAGAAACAACCTAGATGTCCCTCAACTGAAGATGGATAAAGTAAATGTGGTTCATTTACACATGGGAATATTACTCAGCCATTAAAAACAAGGACAACATGGATTTCACAGGCAAATGGATGGAAGTGGAAAATATCATCCTGAGTGAAATAACCCAGACAGACTCAAGAGGTCATGCATGATATGTACTCATTTATAAGTGGATATTGGCTATAAAATACAGGATAACCATGCTACAATCACAGATCCAAAGAACCCAAATAACAAGGAGGGTCCAAGGGAGGCTGGTTGAACCTTTCTCAGAAGGGAAAAATAAAATAAATATTGGAGGTATATGGAGGGAGGGAACAGGGTGGGAGAGGGGAGGGGGAGAGGAACATGGAGGGGTCAGGTGTAGGGAAAGCATGGAAGAGCTTAGGAAAGGAAATTGGTGGTGAGTGGGACAGGGGGCATCTCTAGGATATACCCAAGACCTGAGATGGGGGAGGCTCCAGGGGGACTATGGGGGAGACTGTAGCTGAAACTCCTAGTAGTGGGGTATATGGATCCCAAAGTGGCCACTTCTTATAGCCAGTCAGGACTCCCAGTTGAAGAATAAGGACAGCAACCCACCCGCAAAATATTCAACATAAAATATGTCTTGCCTACAAGACACACAGGGACAAACATAGACAGAGACAGAGAGAATGGCCAACCAATGGTTGGTCCAAATTGGGACCCAAACCATGGGCAAGAACAAATCTCTGACACTATTAATGATCCTCTGTTATGCTTGCAGACAGGAGCCTAACATAACTCTCCTCTGAGTGGCTCCACCCAGAAGCCAATGGAAACAGATGCAGAGAACCACAGCTTAATTAGATGGAGCTTGGGAATCTTGTGGAAGAGTGGGGGAAGAATTGAGGGACTTAAATAGGATAGGGACTTCACAGGATGACCAACAGAGTCAACTACCTGGACCCTTGGGGACTCCCAGAGGCTGAACTACCAACTAAAGAGTGAGCATGGACTGGACCTAGGTACCACTGCACATATGTAGCAGATGTGCAGCTTGATCTTCATGTAGGTCCCCTAACAACTCAGTGGGGGCTGTCCCTGAATTTGTTGCCTGCCTGTGGATCTCATTCCCTTAACTGGGCTGCCTTGTCTGGCCTCAGTGAGAGAGGATGTGCCTAGTCCTTCAGTGCCTGATGTGCTGGAGGGTAGGGGAGGATAAGGGAAACTGGGCTGGGTTTGGGAGTGATACCCAGAGGGCTTCCCCCTTTTCAGAGGAGAGAGGGGGCAATGGGGGAAGGATCTGGGAGAGGGGGAACTGGAAGGATAGGGAGGCTGATATTGGGATATAAAGTGAATAAATAAATTAATTAATTTAAAAATAGTTGCAAACTGTTGGCGTCGGTCCAGAAATTCAGGGGTGTCTCAACATAATGCAAGTCAATAAATGTAATATCATAAATAAATGGATTTGACAGAAATCATGAATATTTTCACAGATGCGGTTAAATTCTTTTCACAAAATTTAACATTCCAGGATTATAAAAAGTTGAAGAAATAGAAATAGAAGAAACATATGCATAGAAAAAAATACCTCAACTTATAAAGGTTATATACAACTCATCTATAGACAACATTATGCTAAATAGGGAATGTTGAAATCATTTCCACTAAAATCAGGAACAAGACAAAGGTGTTCATTTTCTCCTCCCTCATATAATATAATATAATATAATATAATATAATATAATATGGCAAGACTAGGAAATAAAAAGAACATAAAAGGAAAGGAGGAAGTCAAGGTATCCTTGTGTTTAAATAATAACGATACTATATACAATATCCTAAAAATAAATACTTCTCCAGACAACACTTAGATCAGATGAACACTTTTAGCAAAGTGTCAAGACACAGAACTAATATATAAAATCAGTAGCATCCCTATATAGCAATAGCCTTCATGCAGAGAAAGAAATTAGAAAAACAACTCCATCCAGGATTGTCTCCACAAACAAACAAAAACAGTAATAGCTCCCCACAATAAACTTAACATAGGAATGAAAGACGTCTATAATGAAAACTAAAACATCAAAGAAAAAAAAATTGAAGAAGATACTAGAAGATGGAAAGGCCTCTAGATGGAAGAATTAATATTGTGAAATATAACCCCATTAAAGTTTCAATTTCATTGTTCACAGAAATAAAGTTATCTCAAAACTCATATGGAAGTACAAAAGACCCTGGATAGCCAGTGCAATCCTGAGCAAAGAGAACAATGGTAGAGGTACCATCATACCTGATCCTGAGTTATTCTACAGAGCCATAGTGACAAAAACACCATGGTACCGGCACAAAAAATAGGTCAACGAAACAATATGAGGAACACAGATATAAATCCACACAGCCATGAGCCAGAGTTACAGCCATGTAACTCTGATTTTGGACAGAGACACCAAAATAAAACATGATGACAATGAAACACTGGAGACAAATGAGTATCTTCAAAACATGGTGCTGCCAAGAATGCACATTTACATGTAGAAGAAGGAAGCTAGACACATTTCATTGACTTTCTGTGAAAGTCAACTCCAAATGGATCAAAGATCTTAGTGCAAGACCTGAAACTCTGAAACTGATAGATGAATACTAGGAAAACCACCTCAGAGGACCAGCCTAGGCCAGGACTGTGGTCAGCCTCCCAGACACTCAGGAAGTGATGCGCGCGACTGATAGGCGAGGTTCCACGACATTAAAAAGCTTCTGTACAACCAAGGGAACAATTGAGTAAATAAGTGAAGGGACAGCCTACAAGTTGGGAAATGATCTTTCCAAGTTGTATGTCTAGAGGATTATTACCTAAGCTGTACAAAATAAATAAATAAATAAATAAATAAATAAATAAATAAATAAATAAATAAAACAGCTACAAAAAGCAATAGGACATCAAACAACCCAGTCTATATATATGAGCTGCTGAAGTCAACAGAAGTTATAAAACAATGAGCCGCTAAGCGTGGGCAAATGTTCATACTCACTATATGCCAGTCAGAATGACAGTTTTTAAGAAAGGAAAGGACAACAAATGCCTGTGAGGATGCAGGCCAAAGGGGACATTAGCACATTGCTGATATGTTAAACTGGTGTAGCCACTATGAAAATCAGTCTGGACTAGCTTTGTCATGTGACCAAATGCTACCACTCTTGGGTATTTATTCGAACGACTCCAAGTTAACATTTATCAGAGATTTTTTACAGTATCTTTTACCAAAGCATTATTCACAATACCTAAGTTATGACACCAGCTAGGAAAGTGGGGTATATATACTCAGTGGAATATTTTTCAGCCATTAAGAAGAAACATGTCATTTGCTTGAAAAATGGATGCAGCTGGAGATAATCACACCAGGCAAATTAAGCCAGTCTCAGAAGGAAACACAAATATCACACATTTCCTTTCATTTATGGTTAGAGCTTATGTAGATACATGAAATTATATATATACAGATGTCATGAAAGTAGAAGCAACATTGTTTAGGGAGAAAGGGAAGCATAAGGGAATGAGTGGGAATATGTTTAAAGTAGATTATATTTGCATGAAATTAGAAAATACATGAAGTATTCAATTTAAAAAAGAAAAAGGCTGCTTACAATTTCAAAGGAGCAACTTGTAATTAGGCTGACCCATTGCTTTTAGTCCTCTGAGAGGGGTACCAAATAGTAATGGTATTGAATTTGTAGCAGAGTAAAATTGTTTACTTCATGGCAAAGGAAAGGAAAGGAAAGGAAAGGCAAGGAGAGGAGAGGAGAGGAAAGGAGAGGAGAGGAGAGGAGAGGAGAGGAGAGGAGAGGAGAGGAGAGCAGAGGAGAGGAGAGGAAAGGAAAGGAAAGGAAAGGAAAGGACAAGACAAGACAAGAGCCCCATAGTCTCATCAAAGGGCATCTTTCCAATGACCTAAAAGTCCCCTCATTAGGCTCTAGCATCATCTCACCATAGTACCTCTGTGGGGACCAATCATTTTCTGTACATGGACCTCTGAAGAATACTTACACTAATCATAGCATATCTGGACCAGAAGATACAGATTTGAAAGTTGGAACTGTGTGTGGCACTGGATCAGACTAGGGAACATTCAGATCCATGTGGCTATGAGAGTTGGGATGATGGGGACTCCTGAGTAGCTGTGGTAATGCTAGTGGGGCCTAAGAAGATTGTTGCTCTTCAGAGGTTATTGTGATTAGGTTGTTCAGTAATGGTGGAAAGGGGGAAAGCTGGGTCAGCAAAGTCCCATGGTATCCTCTGGCCCTAGGACAGTTGGTTGAGAACCAACCTGTGGGTCATGACCCCTTGGAAGGTGGAATGATCTTCTCACAGGGGTCACATTCAGACCTCCCACATATCAAACATTTACATTATGGTTCATGACAGTAGCAAATTTACAGTTTTGAAATAACAATGAAATATTTCCTAGTTGGAGGTCACCACCACATGAGGAACTGTGAAGGATCACAGCATTAGGAGGGTTGACAACCACTGCCCTAGAGATACTTCTCCAACATGTGAGCTGCAGGCAAATGTATTACCATGTCCCCTACCTATATAAACGTTTTATTTTTCTAAAAACATTCAGAAGCTACACAGGTCCATGGCTAGTGATGTATTCATTAAGATTTAAATAGTGAGTAAGGATGCGCTACTTAAAGCTTCTGTAAATTTTCCCCACAATACACTGACGATTCTTTATTGTTTCCAGGAACTGCCACTTCCTGATCTGTTCCAGGACCATGCCCTTTTTGTCTGATTTCACACCTCCCTCTGTGAGAACGAGGTAGTGCGACTATTACTACTCACAAAGCTGTGCTGTCTTTGTCAGGAACCTGCTTAGATTGAAGCAATACAATCCACTGGGCTCTACTTACCATCTACACAATATCAGTTACACCACAGAACTGGTCCATGCCTGGCTCCCAGTGATTCTCACTATGCTTCACTGAGTCTCAGCAAACAACATAAACTTTATTCTTAATGTGAAGGAAAAAAAAATGACTTCCTTTCTGGTCATGTTAAAATGTACTGTTTGCAATTTTGTAACGTAAATACAGAAAAGCACATCTTATACAAATTCTCCTGAACTCTAGGTCATAGCTACTACATTCCAAGAATGGGATCTTTTTCCAAGAATGTGTGTGGAAGCACCCTGCCTTCCACATGAGACCAGTGAAACACAAGTCAGTGACCCATGGGCAAAACAACCTGAGCAGTTCTATGAACCAATGCAGGGAATCATCACCTCCTGTAGATTTCATATAGACTGGCCCAGTATGAGGCCATGTTATAAACTGGAGGCAAGAGAGGCCTTCACTGAGGTGGGTTTGTTATTATGCTAAGTAACTGGTTTAAAAGCTCTTGGGAATGTAACTATGTTCACCCTAGAATTGTGTTGCCAAGTAATGGGGGTGAACTCTTCAAAGGCTGTGGGTGGCCTTGAGTGCTAGTGACAGAAAGGACTTAGATACTTCTGAGATGCCTCAGGTACTTTGTACTTAAAGAAGTACTGTAGGCAGAAGACAAATGGGCTAGACTTGACCATTGGAAACCCATGAGCAGTTCAAGTACTGAACCATCATTAGGCTAGTGTGGTGGTTTGAATACGCTTGGTTCAGGGAGTGGCACTATTAGGAGATGTGGCCTTGTTAGAGTGAGTGTGGCCTTGTTGGAGTAGGTGTGTCACTGTGGGGGTGGGCTTTGAAAAACTTTCCTTCTAGCTGCCAGGAAGCCAGTCTTCTCCTAGCAGCCTTCAGATGAAGATATAGAACCTCAGCTCCTCCTGCACCATGCCTGTCTGGACACTGCCATGCTCCTGCCTTGATGATAAGAAACTGAACCTCTGAACCTGTAAGACAGCCACAATTAAATGTTGTCCTTATAAGAGTTGCCTTGGTCATGATGTCCATTCACAGGAGTAAAACTCTAAGACAGCTAGCATCTCGGTTAATTTTCTCTAACATGAAGGGATACCGTAACTCTTATTATCTGAAAGATGGGCCTCATAGGGAATGCTGGCTTCTCAGTGGATGTGGCCAGATCACTCATCTGCCCTAATGGGACAGACCAGGAAGTAATAGATCCCATATTCAATCACATTCATAAGGATTTGGGGTACAGAGGCACTTGGGGCATGTGAACCCCT
Source organism: Arvicanthis niloticus (assembly GCF_011762505.2). Lineage (NCBI taxonomy): Eukaryota > Metazoa > Chordata > Mammalia > Rodentia > Muridae > Arvicanthis > Arvicanthis niloticus. The sequence continues at coordinate 33,714,829 of NC_047668.1, forward strand.
AATTGGGAGAGAATTTAGAGGGATGGGACTAAAGCTTCTGGAACTTGGCTTGCAACTGGGGCTCAGAACCCTTTGCTGGGTGGAAGTTGTGAGCATGGGTAGTAAGAGGGGCTTGGGTTTATAAATGTCCTTCCTTCCCCTTCTTGCTCTGCTCTACTCTGCTCTAGGTGGTAAGTTCTGGTAAGATAACTCAGAACCCAGTGAAAACCTTTTATGTTCAGCTTGGCCTTTTGCAGAAAACTTATACTTTCTTCCAGGATTCTTATCAGTATGGTGGAGGCACTTACAGCAGCAAAGACAAGCGCTGATGAATCCAACAGATCCACTTCTGGTTCTCTTACCTGCAGCCAATTATTTTCCTAAAATAATACTTCTCTCTATTTCTATAAATTAGAATACAGTTCTTGTGCTGAGACAATGGGTCACCAGCACATTGAGAAAGTATTTGAGTGCTTTTATTGTAAGAAGATATAGGGAAGGAGATAGGGTGACCCCAAATCCCACTTTACTCATTACATCTAATTTTATTTTTTACTCCTCCACCACCCCACTCAGGACTCTTGCTGGCCATTCTCTCAATAGTTGCCTATTTTATTTTTTCTTTCCCCTTCCTTTTATTACAACTATACTCCTGAAACCTAGGCTGATTCCCACTGTGCACTTATCAGAAAAGAAAGTATACCTGGCAAGTTCTGCAAAAACAAAACAAAACAAAACCCCTAATTTACTTAGTTTAAACATTGTTCCCTGGGCTAATCCAGCAATGTTTTCTGACAGAAGTAGTTAATTCTCAGAGAGCTGGATACTCCTTGACCTTACATGGTCCTACCATTATTATTGGATCTCCCGAACTCTACTGACTGGAATACATGGCTTCTGGCTGACAAACAAGCACTTTATGCTTCTCTGCCTGCCTCCCAAGGTTCTACTTTTGGAAATAATCATTCCTATATTACTATCCAACTATTTTAATGTCTATGATAGTTCACTCTTGTCTGGTAAAAAATGAATGGAAAACAGAAAAACAGAAGTGCCAATTCTGCTGATAAACTGGTCAGGTGCACCTAAATTCCCTCTAGTTGTGTGCTCTGTGGACACCATGCTTTTGCCCATGAGTTGCAGAAAAAAAAACAAAACACCCAGGCAGAGACTCAGGGAACATGTGGAAACACCACCAACAGCAAGTGAGTTGACAGAGCGCCCAGAATCCTGCAGAAGTAGAAGCTGGGGCTTGGCAGTGATCCAAAGGCAAGGAGCTAGGGATAAGACTGTGAAGGCCCGCCACCTCACAGACCCCTGGGAGGAGAAGATGGCTGGCATGCAACTTTCTCTTGAGAGTAATTGTGAGAAAAGTTAACATCAATACATCATTAAATACAATTAGCATGAGCCAGCCCTTCCCCACCTCTACAGAGAAGTTCCTTGTCCAGTTGGATGATTGGCAATGGAAATACAAACTTATTTCAATATACACATTTTTATTACTTATCTTTGATGTTCATTGTTTTTAATAAATTAAATATCATATCATATCTATCTATCTATCTATCTATCTATCTATCTATCTATCTATCTATCTATCTATCTATAATATGTTTAAACAACAAATTATTCCTTACTTATGGATTCTATAGTGGCTTTGAGCTCACGGGAGGTATAAGCCTCTAAACATGCCTACCGTTTGACTTTCAGGTACTTGACCTTCAAAGACAGTATTTTCAGAAACATAAGTACATACACACAGGGGGCTTTGTTGACTGTAATTGATGGAGAAAACATCTCTCTCTTGTTAAGAATGCTGTGGGTGTTCCTTTGAAACGGGTTTTCTCTCTCATAATGGATTTTGTTTCTAAAATAAGCAAAGCAGCTCTTGCCCTTTAGGGTCAAGGTCAGTCAGTGTTCCCGGATTGTCAGGCTGCTGCCTGCTGCTCAGAGAGGTTAAATGACTGCCCACCCACGGACAGTCATAGGTCTGTCTGTGGGCTAGGAGTGTTGTCATTGTGATTCACGCAGAGTCATTTTATGTTGAAGAAACTAAGAATCTAGTGGAAGCTGACTTAATATTCCCAGGGAAAGTGGACCCTACTCTCATCCCAAAGACTCGATTGTCTCCCAGGGTTTGAAAACCTAAAAGCATTTAAAGAAATACTCTATTGACTTTCCAAGTCTTCAGGCATCAGTTTTCTTCCAGCCGAGCTGTTGATGCTTTCTGAAATGTTTTTCAGAGGAGCCTTTGAGACCATTGTGCTTGAAATAGTCTAGTTTATAGTGACCTACTTTTTAAACAGTTCTGAAGATACAGGTTTCTAACTGTGTGTTTTCCTAGTTTATATCTTGAAGTTGTACTCTTTAGTCTATGGTTAAATGTTTAAAGATAGTGAAAGAAAATGCTTAGAAAGCTGTTTCCTGCTTGGATTTTTAAAGAGGCTTACAGCATAAAATTCATAACCTAGCTATGCACTAGTTGCCTCTGCCTGGTTTCCTAGATTGGGTATGTTTTAGAAAGTGCCGGTGCACAGAACTTCATTATGCATTTTGGCCATTTTCATTACAGAAAACACAACTGCAGTATTATGAGAGATGGCAGCAAACAGACTTAGGCAAAGGTTTGGAAATTTGAAAAAAACCTCAAAATGCACGTAACGCACAATACCAGCTTTGAAAAGACATCAGTGCATAAGCAAGAAAAGCCTAGAACAACATATAACCTAGCTTTAGAGGTTATGTAACCAGGTGATGAGACAATGGCTTCATTTCACTCTACAATCACTATAATGAGATTGTATTTTTAGTAAAGCGAATAAGTAAAATTAGATAGATAGATAGATAGATAGATAGATAGATAGATAGATAGATAGATAGATAATTTTAAAAGATTGTATTTTTAAAGTGAAAACTGACAACTGGACTAAAGTGCTGTCCACTCTGCATCTGGCCCGTGGGAGGCAGTGCAGTCAGCCCCGTGCCTCCTCTGCTTCTCAGGCTTCTTGAATTCAAACAAGCCAAGTGGAGGTTTAGAGAACAAAAGGCCTGGGAGCAGCATAGCTACATTACTCCTTCACTAGGGAAACGTCTCATGATGCTGTATTGTTCCTTCAACAATGGAAGGGTCCCATGTTGTAAACCAAACCTAGGGAGCTTTGGTACATTCCTTACACCTGATGCAGAGCTGAGACTCACCCAAACAGCTCAAGTTCTGAGCCATGAAACAGATCTCTTCAAGTTTGAAACTTTAAAATGTATATAAAAATATTTAGAGCCAGCACAAAAGTGAGCATGTTCCTGTTCACGCAGGATTAGACACATACAGATATTTGCTGCTGGTAACTTGCACATAGAAAGATGCCCAAGACTCAATCTGAAGACATTAGGGAATGAGTAAATCTGGAAAATGCCTCCTGCTTAGTATTTCTAACAGGACTTTAAAGGTGAGGAGAGCAGTTGGCGATTTTAGTTTGTTTTCTTCTCCCTGTCCACATGGGTAAGGCTTTTGTAAACCTGGGATCTTTCTGCATGCTTTGCTGTCAGGAAAGCTTGGTTTTCTGGTCAAAGCCTATGGCGAAACTCCTGACACTGTCTACAGATTCCACCAGCAGCTGGGGATCCCGGGTGTCTTTAGTAACTGTTACGTTAGCCTGTACTGTGTCTTTAAACATTCACTCAACTGTTAGCAAATCTCATTTGGTGAAACAACTCAAGTGTTCCATCCCATCTCTCCTAGGACAAAGTCATGCTTTGAAATCCAGTTGACTTGATTTTCTCACGGGCTGGATTTTTTTGGGTTCCAAAAGAAAATAAGCTTTAGTGGCTGGAGAGATGGCCTCCGTGGTTTAGTGGTGCTTGCTGCTTTTGCAGAGTACTTGGGTTTGGTTCTCAGCACTCACTTTGGGCAGCTCATAACTTCTGTAATTCCAATTCCAGGGCATCAGAAGCCCTCTTCTGGCCTCTGCAGTCACTGACCCATACATGGTACATATACGTACACTGAGGCACATACATAAATGAATACAATTTATGATTTAGTAAATGAAATAGCTATGATTTCATAGACAAAAGAAAGCTGGTTTCCCTCAATATGACAGCAAAGGTACCCTGCAGAATCTCCAGCTTCTCCATTCTGATCAGAAGCCGGGGTAGCATCTTTCTAGCCTGCTCACAGTTGTGTTTTCTATTTCCAATGGATGCCCCCTCATCCTTCTTCATTCTTGCTGGCCATTTCTGAGTTCCTCTGTTTCTTGTAACTTAGGGCAGCTGATTCATGCTATGGGTTATATAATAATCATACCTTGTTTAAAATGCTTGGGAACCAGAGTGTTTCAGATTTGGAAGCTCTGAATATTTTGGAATATTTCTACATCCAGAACTGACCATCTTGGTGCCTTTGTTACCTCTGTCATAGCTATAATAAAATACCTAACAAGATTTATTTTTTTTTCTTTCCTGGCTTATAGTTTGGGGAGGGAAAAATCCACTGTGTCACAAAAGACATAGTGGCTGGAGGGTAAGGGTAGTCACGTGGCTTTAGAATCCAGGAAGCAGAGAAAGAGAGAGGTGGGTACACTGGTGCTCACACTGTAAGCTTCTTCTTATCTCCTTCAGTCTAGGAACACAGGTCCTGGGATAGTGCTACCCACACACAGGGTGGATCTTCTCAGTTAAATCTCTCCGGAGAGGACTTCACAGAGAAGACAAAAGCGTTTTTCCTAGAGGATGCCAAATCCAGTTACGGTAACAATGATGGTAACAATGATGGTTACCTGAGGATTCGATCCAAGTCTAAACATGAAATTCACTTTTGTTTCATATATACCTTATGCAATGAGCTAAATGCAATCATGTGTATGTGTGTGTGTGTGCACATAAGCCTGTTTGCATGTATGTCGGTATGTGTGGTGAGGTGCTAAAGTTGATTTGGGTTGCCTTCCTCTTCCCCTCTCTACTTACTATCTGTCACTGGGCTGAGAACCCACTGACTTAGCTAGTTAGCCACCTTGCCACAGGCATCTCCTGCCTCTACCTGTCAATGCTGGGATTAGAAGTGGGCTGCACACTTGTCCAGTTTTTTATTGCAGTCTGGGGATCAGAATTCTGGCCTTTACACTTGAGAGGTAAGTGCTTTATCCACTGAAAGCCATATCCCCAGCCCCCTGAAGGCAATGTTATAGAGTATTTTGACTATTCATGTGTTTTATATGCAACTCATCTCTTGGAGTCAGGTATGGAATGTCTCACTTGTGACACTGTGCTGATGCTCTCAGTTGGAAGCATTTTAGATTAGAGACTTCTAGACTAGGAACACCCAGCTTGTCTTTTCTTGTTTTCCAACATCTTCCTCCAGAACTGCTGACAAGCTGCACTGAGACTCCATCTCCCCAGAAATAGTTAGAAACAGTCTTGTTACTATAACACATGGACCACAGCATCTTAGTCTCTGACATCTGTCTTCACTGATTTCCAGTGAAGACAGTGCTGTGGAAATACCTCCAGTTTCTGTTATACAGTATCCACAAGGAACAAACTTCTGGTCAGGTTAAGTTTTCCATTGCTATGGAAACCTCAGAGAGTCAGGACAGAAAGTTTCTCTCTCATGATGTATGACATGTATTGAATATGGGCACATGAATGTGTGCATACACATGTGTATGAGCGTGCGTGTGTGTGTGTTTGTGTGTGTGTGTGTGTGTCCGCGCGCTCACGCTCGGGCGCGCGCCGGCTTGTGTGCGTATGCACGTGGGCACAGGCAAGGGAAGAGTATCAGGTGTCCTTCTCTAGCGCTCTTTGCCTTGTTCCTTTGAAGCATTGTCTCTTGTCAAAAACTGAGTCTCACAATCTCTTTTGGTTAGGCTAGAAGCCAACAAGCTGCAGTGATGTTCCTACCTCTGCCTGCCTCAGTAGTAGTGCTAGACGTGTACAGGGCTATGTTGCGGGAAGTATTAGAAAATGAACCTGCAGACTTCCCGTGCTACTGCGGGCCACTCTCTGTCCCAGTGCGGTCCCTGCCGGTCTACTCTCTGCCCGCCAACTCTCCAGCAGGGCCGGAGCTCCCATGTTCCCTTTGCTTCAGGTTCCCTTTGACCCTGTGGTCAGCCACCACAACACCCATTCACCCTGCAGAAACAAAGCTCTAGAAGCTTGTAATTAACAAGTCAGATTTATGTATCAATAAATTCTCAATTCGCAAGATGCCCAAACAATAATTCTTGGTCCAACTGATAACGATACAAGCTGCCCAACTAGATTAGACAAGTTACCCCAATTATTCTAACCTTACAAGATATTCATAGTTACCTGTGGCTATTTAACGCTATGCTGGTTCTGAATCACCCTGTCCTTCTGTCTCCATCTTGGCTCCTTCTTCCTCTCCCTTCCCCTCCCCATCCCCATCCCCTGCCCATCTCCCTCCCCCTTTCCCTCCTCTCTCTCCCTCTTCTATCTCCCTCCTCTCCCTCCCTCCTCTTTCTCCCTCTCCCTCTTCTCTCTCTCTCTCTCTCTCTCTCTCTCTCTCTCTCTCTCTCTCTGCAACTCTTAGCTCCGCCCCCTGTTCCCTGTCCAATCACAAGCCTTCTGCTGCACTAATATTTAAAGAGATTGGACAAGGAAATCCTTGCCACAGGCTATACCTGCCTGTTATGTGGGTACTGGAATTTGAACTCAAGTCCTCATGATTGTGTAGCAAGCACTCTTAATGAGTGGTTCATGTTTCCAACCTCAAGAACCCTCACTTAGAGCCTATGTTTTGTTGTTATACTACTATTCTGGGAACAAAATTCCTTCCTCTTGTCCTCATTATTGGTGGCTTTCAGGTATTATTCAGACAATAACTCTATGAAGTAATACCATAATACTATGTAATAATGCACATGTAGCTTCTGACTACCCAAGGTTTCTCGCTGGGTTCTGCTCTCCCCTATATCCCACAGTTGTTCATGAGAATTCAGTAACACGGGAGGATACCTGAGCACACACAGCTCCTCCATACTTACAAATCATAACAGATTGCCTTCAGCCGGTGCTGGTTATCAGTAAGCACTGATACCCAGACATGACACAGAGAGATACACACCAGTGGCTGCCTTTATTATTTACTTTTCTATTGCTATGACAAAAATCAGCTTAGGGGAGAAAAGGGTTTATTTGACTCCAACATTTCCACAGTATAGCCCATCAACCTGGGGAGGTAGGGCAGGTTCTCATCCAGGAACTTAGAGGTAGGGACGGAAGGGATGACTGTGGGGGGCTGCGATGACCATGGGGGACTGCTGCTTACTGGCTTTCTAGGCTTGATTTGCATATAATCCAGGACCACTTGCCCAAGGGTGGCACTACCCACAGTGGGCTGTGCCCTCTTAGATGAGCTATAGACTGAGAGAATACAGCTAGCATGATGGTGCATGCCTTTAATCCCAGCACTTGGAAGGCAGAAGCAGGCAGATCTACTGGGCACCCCACCAAGATTGTACAGTGAGACCCTGTCTCAATACACACACACACACACACACACACACACACACACACACACACACACGGAGGGAGGGAGGGAGGGAGGGAGGGAGGGAGGGAAGGAGGAAGAGAGAGAGGGGAGAGGGGAGAGGGGAGAGGGGAGGAGAGGGGAGAGGAGGAGAGGGGAGGAGAGGAGGAGAGGAGGAGAGGAGAGGAGGAGAGGAGGAGAGGAGGAGAGGAGGAGAGGAGGAGAGGAGGAGAGGAGGAGAGGAGGAGAGGAGGAGAGGAGGAGAGGAGGAGAGGAGGAGGAGAGGAGGAGAGGAGGAGAGGAGGAGAGGAGGAGAGGGGAGAGGGGAGAGGGGAGAGGGGAGAGGGGAGAGGGGAGAGGGGAGAGGGGAGAGGGGAGAGGGGAGAGGGGAGAGGGGAGAGGGGAGAGGGGAGAGGGGAGAGGGGAGAGGGGAGAGGGGAGAGGGGAGAGGGGAGAGGGGAGAGGGGAGAGGAGAGAGGAGAGAGGAGAGAGGAGAGAGGAGAGAGGAGAGAGGAGAGAGAGAGAGACTGTACTACTGTCATACACCCAGGCCAATTTCATGGAGTCAGTAATTCCTCCTCAGTTGAGGTTCTTTTTCTCATGATAGAAGTTTGTGTCCAGGAAACAAAAACTAACACAGTGGGACAAGTGCTTTCATAGCTGATAGTTACTCTGATTGGTTGCGTAGTAGCCACTATGCTGGCCCGGTGCCCAGGCATAATGAATATTAATGACACAACCACCACCCTTGCATATAATTCACTAGATGAGATCATCACCTGATCCTACTGCTGATTACTATGCATGCGTGTGTTTGTTTAAAGAAACATCAATCAAACCCCTAAACCTGAAAACTAATGTCAATATTTATGCCATGATTCCTTGGAAGGCTGGCTCAGCAATCATTTGCACTTCTTTTCCTCATCACATTCCCATCATCTTGGGGACTTAAATCTATTATTATTTTTAAAAGAATTTCTTACATGTGTACTGTATTTCTATCATTTCTACTCCACCCTCTCCCCACTGCAGTGACTCCCTGTCCATCTCCACTCCAAACTTCTTCTCAGCCTCATTGGTCTCATTATTATTCCCCTCTCTCTCTCTCTCTCTCTCTCTCTCTCTCTCTCTCTCTCTCTCTCTCACACACACACACACACACACACACACACACACACACACACACACACACACACACACTGCTGACTCCACTTATGTACACGTGGTTAGCACTACTTGGGGTTGCATGACCCCATTAGAGGCTCACCTCTGGAGAAGCCTGATTCTCTTTCTCTTAGTGCCCATTAATTGCCCATAGCTCTTCATCCAGGGATGGGGCACTGGAGGCTTGTGAGATTTCCCACTGCTGGGTTGGGTGTTGACTGGTATTTTGCAGGTCCTGTTTAGGCAACCTTATTGTTAAGATGTCATGGGTATAATTCCCTGTCATATATAGAAGACAGTGTCTTATAGCAGACACCCTGATCCTCTGGCTTATAAAACCTAGAAGATACTCTCTTGTAGTGGACATTCTGGTCTACCATGGGGCTTTCTAACTCATGATAGTGCAGAAATTCCTTCTTTCTCTCTTTATGCCTCCAGCCTGTCCCTATTTTATGAGGGGGCGTTTCTAGGTTACATTCTTTCTCTGTCTTGCCCTCTGCACACATTGTACCATACCTGACACTGGCTCTGTGGAAAATGGCTTGGTCCTACTTGAATCACCTGGACATCTATTGAGTATATTTGTTAGTTCCTCTTTTTCCTTCTTTTTTTTTTTGAGACAAGGACTTACTATATACCCTACCCCTGGTTGGCCTGGAATTTGTTATGTAGCCAAGGCTTGCCTGGAACTCAGAGAGATCTGTCTGCTTCTGCCTTCCCACCATGCCGGGCACATTATTTGATATTCCATCTAGGACTGTGACAGCTCTTGCAGTGCTGAGACTCCCGCAAGTCAATCTTAAGGAGATACTGTTCTTAAGAAATTTAATATTTTGTTATAAGTAGAGGCTCAGCCACATTTTGCTACATTCACATTTTTGCCACAAAAATGATATTGAAAAGTTGTGCTGCAAACAGACACCTTGTTTACTGTGCTGCAGCAAGCAGCTTTCAGATGCAGGTTGTTTTTCTCTCACTCCTAGCAGGGTCTTCTAGGACCCACCAACCTCGTCTCAGATGTGTACAAACAGCAGACTTCCCTGCTGCAGACATGCATGCATTACAGATGGTAAATAGGCTTTCCTTTTTTAAAATGTGGGTTTATTTTTGTTAAAATGCAAATGTTGAGAAGTGACCCCACCCTCATTTCTGTAGTTTTGCCAGAGCCATTGTTCTCAAACCAATCCTAAACCAAACTGCCCTCTGGGGAGTTAAAGGCATTCCCAGAAAAAAAAGGAAAATTGAATGCTCAAAAAATCAAATTGATTTTGTCCATGGTGCTATCACCATAAGTTCAGAGAGAGAGAGAGAGAGAGAGAGAGAGAGAGAGAGAGAGAGAGATGACCCTTCTGCACTCTAAAATCTAGATACATCAACAGTCATAAATATATTAACCAATACGTCACTCTGCTAAATTGAAAGAGGATTATATAAAAGGTTTAAGAGATAGCTGCACAGGGGGCTGTGCACCTGTCTGACAGAGGGACCTTAAGAGACTAATGCTAACTAAATCACTCAGTTAGAAAAGCCAGGAAAATGACTTAGCCTGCCAGTCCACAACTTTAATCCTAAAATCCTCCTTCATAGGTCTGGCTTAGTCATCCACAGTGAGGAGACCTAAGTGTCCTGATTTTTTTCAAGGAGGAAGAAGGATGTTCCTAGTCTGCAGGGGTGGTAACTCCCACAGCATGAACCCCAGGTGAACCCTGAAGAACTCCCTGTGCTGTCAGCACACCTTGGCTATGCTCCAGCCACAAGTATTGGGCAATCTCTCTGTCTCCAACACTGACAATGCACACAAGAGCAAAGCTGGGAAGGTCTGAGCATGGGGCTTCACCTCTCAGTGTCAGGGTAATGAGGATGGAATGGACAAGTGGTTCTAATTGTTACACAGGGGTTTCCTCATAAAGAAGAGATCCAGGGAAGCAAAGGCAGACAATCTGGAGGATGGGACCTAGGTAGGACTTTGCAGATGAGGAAAACTTCTAAGCTTCAAGCTGGTTGAGGTATAACAAAGAACAGCTGGGCACCTGCTCCAGGCTTCCCCTCATCTGTGGCTTGAGTTGTGTTTTAAAAGAGAGGGTGATGTTTTTCATTCCTATGAATGGGTTTTCATTTGGAAATAAGACGTTTGCAAATTTAATTATGGATTAAATTAATGATGTTTGGGATTCACATGGACCCTAATATAATGGCTATATTCTTAAAGAAGAGGGGTTTTATGGGGTACAGCTATTGCTTGACAATGAAGAACACTGATTGCTCTTCCGAAAGAGTAGGCCCACCCTCGGCACTCACATGGCAGCTCACTACTGTCCATAATTTCAGTTCCAGGGGATGGGATGCTTTCTTCTTCTGGTCTCTTTGGACCAGGCACACACATGGTGCACAGGCATACAGGCTTCCAAGACACTCATACACATAAAATATTTTTTAAAGAGAGGTGTTTGGACACAGAAATGCACAAGGTAAATACCCTGTGATGACGAAGACAAGGGCAGACATGAGTCAAAGAATGGCAAGGATTGCTGGAAACCTCTGGAAGCACACATGCTGCTTCTAGAATGACCCAACGTTACTGACACCTTAACTTTAGATCCCTAACCTCGAGAACTTAGGAAAAACAAATGCCTGTTATGATTTGTTATAGAAGTGCTAGAAAAGGAATTCACTCCTGCTGCAGCTATCTAGGTGACAAGGCAGAAGACCGCTGATGGGGAACTCTGTGCGACAGGGCTAGATCAAAGGGCCTGAAGGAGGAATGCAAGAGATACAACAGATTCTGCATGGCCAAGCTGTTTGGGATACAGCAAGGGATGAAAGGTTCTCCCAGAGGCCCTGAGAGGTTTGGAGGGTTTGTAGGAGCTGAGATGCTTGAAGTATTTTCTCTTCTTCCACGGGTTTTTTTCCTATGTCCCTCTAGGAGTTGCATGTTTAAGACTTCAGTCTGTTTTGGGTTGATTTTAGTGTGTGGTTTAAGAATCTAATTTAAATATCTTGTACATGGATATGTAGTTTTCTTAACATCCTGAGTGTTTATCCAAAAGGATTACAATAAGGATCTCAAAGAGAGCTTTGCACTACTTACCATGTTGCTTGCAGGGAGAGTATAAGACATTATAGGCAAGAGCAGGGGAGAAGGCCCTGTGTTTTACAGACCTTCCTAAACACTCTTCTAAATTGTCAGCACATAGAAGAGTAAGAAATAGGAGTCCAGACTCAAACTTTTAGGTAGCTTTGAAGTAAAGGCACAAACTAAGTCAACATCCGTATTCTTCTATCTTGTAACCCTCTGAAATCTTTCTAGGTGTTTCCTTCAGAAAGAAGAAAATGGATAAAAACTCCATTTCACTGAACACAATCTGATAGAATTGAAGTCACAGAACACAGAACAATTGATAACATCAACTGTTGTGGGGAGGAAGGGAGGGGCCGCAAAGGAGCAGAGGGAGGATACAGAAGGTGGAAGGAAATAGTTTTTGTCTGGCCGGCCCTTCCTAGGCGTCATTTCAACAAGCACTACCCTAAACTGGCAACAATCCCACCTTGACTTAGCCAGTCAGCGGGGCTGAAGCAGAGCAGGCTGCCAGAACTCTTTGTTGCTAAGAGAAATAAAACCCTGGCAGAGGCAGCTTGGAGTGAGCGGGTGAATCGGATTGGATGATTCTCCTGATTCACACAATTGTGTGAAAGTCACATGGCAAAAAAAAAAAAAAGCCAACAACCCATCATCTTAAATGAGTCTCTTAGCACCCCGAAGTTAGCCAGATGACATTCTTTCATAAAACATGACATTTATTCAAAGTTCTGATTGAAATTTTCTGCCTCTTAAAAAGAAATGAGCATTGCATCCAAAGGGTGGAATCCAATGTTTGGCTTACTTAGGAAAACATGTTCCTCAGTTTATATGCTAAATGCAAAGTGCAGCAAGTCTATTTGCAAGTCTATTTTAGGCTCGGAACAGATAAGCATCCCATAGGTGAGGCAGGGCATGGGGAATACAACCCTTCGACTATAGGGATTGCTGCCCTATAGAAAGAACATAGACTCATATTTCATAACAAACCAAGAGCAGAGCCAATGAGAGTCCCATAATTGAAATGAGAGTAAGTAAAGATGACCCTGAATGTGGTAGGGAAGCAAGAGCTGGGTGGCAACTGGCCGTTTCTTGGAAGTCTGCTTTGGTAAACACGTTCTAGGACCTAAAGGAGGGCCTTGATCTTCCTTCTCCAAGGAAATACAGAAGGAAAGGTGATTTAACCTAAAAAATGATATCTCAGAGACCAGCATAATAAACATTAGCAGCAGCATTTTAAAAGAATTTTACTAATGAGAAAGAAAAACTGATATCTTTAGATCTAGTGAAACAGTACTTAGATAAAATTAAGGTGCCTGGGCAGCCTGATCATGTCCAAGATAGGTACCAGTTCCCTCAGAACTAATTGACTTCTTTTTGTGTGTGTAATCAGTTCTTACTACATAAGGGATCAACTATATTCCATGTCATTCCAAAGATCAGAGTAGAACCCAATGTTTCAAAAAAAAAAAAAAAAATCCAACAGGCTAAACAAAAGTGGCCTGATAATGCATCAGGTAGCTTTGAATTCAGAGTGACCTGACACTGTGAAGCTGTTGGGTGTCTGTGTGCAATGTTGTCATCTTATGGCCATGTGATTTTATGGCAAGGATTTCTCTTTTCTCAGAAGTAGCATCTTCTCTCCCAGAGACTGACCATTAATGTGAGGCACAAGCACTACAAGGTTTAAACAGGACTAACATGGCTGGTCCTGTCATGTGGGAAGCCATGGCAAGGCCTAACTCTTGACAAACACTCACCCTTGGCTCTCCTATCTACTATTCTTCTTTCTGCTTACCTTCCATTATTCACTTGTCAGTTCTCAGAACTTCAAACAAGGCCTGATAGCAACCCACCTTAGTAACCCTTCCTCCTGATCTCTAGATTTAGCCAACATCCTGCTAGATAGATGTTTTTAGAACCCCTGGTAACGGCAAGGCGTTGTAAGAATAATTTAGTTAGACCTCATAGCTGCAGCTACCTTCCTCCACCTGCAAAGCCCTCTTTCCTTTCCTACCCTTCCCCATATCCTGTTTTCAGAGTATATAACTTGTGTGAACAATAAAAATTTTGCCAGCTTGATCAGACTTCTTGACTTGCTGTGCCTCCTTATTTTCTCACACATCTTAGTCCTCTCCACAGGGTCTAAGGGTCCTACTTGATTGTCCAGCTGGCCTGGACACTGTCACAATGACTTTTCACTGCATCTGGCCATTTAGATGTGCTAGCACTTGGTTTTTTTTTTTTTTCTTTAGACAATGTCATAAGAATCCCTATTCCAATGGCAGACTGGGCCTCCTGCCCTTATGACTCATAATAAAAGGCATCTCCCTCATCCTCATCCACCTCCCTTCCCCAGAGTAGGAGTCAGTGTTTCAATTAAAAAAATATGGAAATGGTCCAGCTGCCTGATAATGTAGTACGTGGCCTTGAATGTAGAGTGTCCCTGCTCCTTGGCGCTTTCAGGTATCTGTGTACAATGATGAACTTTGTCATGTGTTTGCACTCTCTAACTCATGACCAGATGAGAAAACAGTTTTCTTGCTTGTGACCATGTCCATTTTATCCCAGTATAAAATCCCCAACACTGTCTCTCTTTTCCTTAGCTCAGCTCCCATGACACTCTCTCAGAAAGAGAGAGAGAGAGAGAGAGAGAGAGAGAGAGAGAGAGAGAGAGAGAGAGAGAGAATGAGAGAGAGAGAAGAAAGAAACATGTGAGTGGAACCATGTCAGGGAAGCAAGAGCCTGTGATCTGGAGAAAATGAGGACTCCCCTTAAGCTTGAGCCAGGTACAGCTACGACAGAGAACGAGACCCACCATCAGAGGTAGAGACACGGATTTGACCTGGCGGCAGGATGGCAGCTGCACAGACTCTCACAATGCATCTTTCCTATGAAATCAGCTTTTCATACTTTCTGTTTATATCTGCAGTAGGTGAAAGAAATTCTAGAAGGGTTTATTATAAGTCACTATTAGTTTACTGTCTGGTTGTTCTTGAAACAGACTAGATTGGAGAGGAGGTCAAATGAGACCAAGAGTCCCTTGTCTGCTTCATTGGTAAAAGGAAATATTTATACATTGCATAGATAAGAAAAAAACAATTTAACTAATGTATGCACGCAAACACACACACACAATTAAAATTAAGAGTTGGTTTTTTATTTTTCCCTTCTCTGGAGAGGAAAATCCCATTTCTAGAGGTAGGACTAGGAAGGACTTTTATTACAAGTCCTTCTGTGAGTGAATTTTATATTACATGCAATTATTATAGAAAACAAACCAATGTAATTAAAAAGAAGTCATTAATAAAGTTAACTTTAAACCTTAGCAATGAGACTGGAAATGAGCTAAAATTTTGTGACAAAGGTTGGGCACATAATTTACAACAGAAATCTGAGCTCTCGGAAGGGGACTGGGAAAGAGGGGAGGGAAGGAGATCTACTGCCTGTCCTTTGAGATAAGACAGGCCAGGGCCAACTAGGATCTAAAAGTTTAAGCCTAGAGGCATAATCTTTGAAGCTAATGCCAAACAGCAAATGGCATTTACACCAACCTCCAAGTGCCTTAGGTCGAGAAATAGAATTTCATGTAAGATAAAACCTTGTAGGGTTGAACCAGAGCAGCTACCCCACCCTGGCAACTTAAGAAAAAAGGAAACATGTAGGGGAGAGAAGAAGAAACTTAAGGGATTGAGGATGTTATTCTGTAGGGGTTAGGATCGTATGGGAGGGAGCCTGGTTGGGATCTTCAGGACTACTAAATTCATCTATGTGTCCATCTGTCTGTCCATTAATTCATGATTAGAAGTGCCTCATTTCTTTGCTTCTATTTTTTAATTAAATCTCTCTCTCTCTCTCTCTCTCTCTCTCTCTCTCTCTCTCTCTCTCTCTCTCTCTCTCTCTCTCTCTCGTATGGATGTGTTCCGGTGGCTGAGTGTGTACTGCACATGCATGCACATGCCCATGGAGACCTTTGGCCTTTGGTTGATGTTAAGTGTGTTCCTCAATTACTCCTACTCAATTCCTTGAGGTGAAAAAGATCTCTCACAAAACTTGAATCTCATTGATCAGGTAGGGCTAGCTGGCTTCTGAAACTCACCTCTGTCCATGTGGTAGCTTAAATAAAAACAGCCCCACAGACCCATAGGGAGTGGCACTATTAGAAGGTGTAGCCATTTTAGAGTAGGTGTGGCCTTGTTGGAGGCTGTATCTCCTCTTCTGCTGCCTGTGGATCAAGATGTAAAACTCTCAGCTCTTTCTCTAGCCCCATGTCTATCTGCCAAGATGATACTGGACTAAACTTCTGAAACTTTAAGCCGTCCCCAATTAAATATTTTCCTTTATAAGTGTTGCTGTGGTCATGGTCTCTTGACAGCAATAGAAACCTTTCCTAAGACCATCCACGTCCCAAGCACTGGGATTACAGGTGCATGCTGCTGCCCCAGCTCAAGTGCTGCTCCTTATGTTCACAGAGAAATCACTTTACTGGCTCAGTCATCTCTCCATTTCCCTTGTTTAAATTTTTAAATAGTTGCCCATTAATTCTTAAGGGATCTTTAAGCTACTAAACCATAATATCTAGAGGCTCTCCCATCAAAGACACAACCCCCGCCCCCCAGGCTCGACAACTACCAAGAAAAGGGGTGTGTTTGTGTTTTAGTTGGGATTACTATTGCTGTGATTAAAATAGCAAGATCAAAAAAAAAAAAAAAAAAAAAACTTGGGAAGGTTTTTTTTTTTTGTTTTTTTGTTTTTGTTTTGTTTTGTTTTTTTTCAGAACATGGTCCAAGAATGGGGTTGTGTGAGATTTCTGAGTGCTTGTAAGAAAAGTCCAGGAAAATAAGTCAAGAGTCTTGTGACCTGGTCTTTCAGAACATGGAATTGTTCTTGGAATGTGTTTTCATGCTCCTCCCAGGTGTCGCAGGTAGGAGTGAATTTACTTCAACTGGTGCCATTTATATTCCTCTATGGAAAAACATGTTTTTACCACATACAGCTTGAATTCATGAGAACTATACTCAGGTAACACCTGAGTCTTAACCATCAGAGTATAAATAGTCTGATGCTCTGAATAAAGTTGGCTATTCCTGAGACTTTAGCCCACCTACGTTTTCCCTGTGGTCAGGAATGTGTCTTCTTGCTTTGGGCCTTCCCCACCCTGAGGCTTGAGGAATGTTAACCCAGCATCCTCTGATTCAGGGATAATGTCCTCCACCTGGAATGTGTCCCAGGGCAATGAAGGCCTGAAATCTTACATCCAGTTCTGCTTTCTGAAACTTGCATTCTTTTGCTCAGGTCTAGGGTAAAGAAAAAGCCTGTATATATTTCATAAAATAGTCTTTATAATTTTTCACTCTACACTTTCCTCCTCATGGCTTGTACAGCCTGCTTTCTTATAACAAGCCGGATCACCATCCCAGGATGGCACTATCCACAATGGGCAGGCCCACCCTCCCCCTTCAATCACCAACTAAGGAGATGTTCTACAGGTTTGCCTACAGCCCTCTCTTATAGAGGCATTTTTGCAACTGAAGTTCCTTTTTCTCTAGCTTGTGTCAAGCTGACATAAAACTAGCCAGAACAGAAAAAAATCAGGGACTTGAGGAAGTTAAAAGTGGAAAATAAAATAAAAAGAATTTCCCAGTACTTGAAGGCAGCAAAGGGAGACAATGTCCCCTCAGTAGCAGTTCTACTTCAGACTTGGAATTGTGCAGTCATAAGTCAGACCTCTGAACGCCTCTGGGTAGCAGGCAAGCTAGTCTCAGGCCAGAGAAAAACAGAGGGTAAAGGTAAAGGCTTTCCAAGTAGTACTTGGATCCCTTTTCCCTAATTACATCATCTTTCTAGGCTTGACCACAAAGCCAAAGCAGGTAGAACATGTGGCTGACAACAGATTTCTCTCTGGAGGATCCAGGTAGCTTCAGAGGGATGGGCTCCAACCATCTACACCAGGAGGGCTAGCCAACAGAGGTTCCTGTCAGCTCAGTACTTTACTGTGCTAGGAGTGCTTGCCTGAAACTTGTGTCTGCAGGGCAAGACAGGCAAGTGTTTCTTTCTCTCTAAAAATGGAGAGCTTTAGCTGGTCACAGCTTTAGGGATCAAAGGGAATGTAGCTCTGGAATCTTCTTTTTCCAGACATAGTGGTGACCCTGCAGGATACCTGGGACTTAGAAAAATGTCCAAAGGATGTAGTCAGCCAGTGTGTTTTTACCTACTCCCGAGACAGAATAGGCATTCACAAGTATGGACAGGGCTTGAATCTCCTTGGCTCTAATGCTTGTGCTGCATTTACAAATCTGAAGCTTTTTGATAACCAAAGTCTTGAATGAAAGGGGTAAACAGGTCATCAAAAGACTTGGGAAGAGGCAATGGAATGTCTGGATTAGAAGCATTTAGATCACAAAGCTGTCGTCTGGAAAGATCAGACCTGGAGAAGAGTAGACAATTTAATTTGCTTAGCAACTTAGAAAACTACCATGTAGCTCTGTGTTTTCCTTTTGAGAAAGGGAAGGAGATGTTCTTTCTGCCTGAAAGAACAGAACGATGTGGGGGCCAAATCCACAGGGGATTTACCTACTTCACTTCATTTAATGCTTTCTGTGATTCAACCAAGAGGTGCTGCTTCTGAATTCTTAGAAGAGGGGGCTCAAAGCAACCCCAAACCATGGAATCTAGCACAGATTTATTGTCCAGGCAGAAGTCTAGTGCGGATGTGTTAGGTCGGAGAGCTGTTCTGGTACCATCTTGAGGCTGGGGATGGAGATGCTGGTGAACAAAGGGGATTTACGTGACATGCTTATGGTGCAGTATCATGTATGACATATCTTCCTGGGGGAACTTGATTCCAGGTACCCACCAGATTCAAAGGTGGGTTAGAAACAAACAGAGTCATGTGTCTAAAAGGAGAGGAAAGCTGAATCCTGGCAAGCTGGCAAGAGGGCAAATATTTATTATTGGTTGTCTGCTTTCCTTTCAAAAATGCCTAGGGCAGAGCATGTAAGGCATGCGGTCTCACACAGCTGTTAATGACATAGCATGGGCTGGAGATCAGGCTCATTTGGGCCCAGATCCTGAGGCCTCCACCCTCTTCCACGGCTCACCAAGCCAACCCACATGGTGGGAAGGGGACATATGCTTTTGTAAATACCTAATCGCCCAAAGCACTTCTGCATGCTGGAACAGGACAGTTCACTTCAAAGGCCTGTTAGAGAAGATCAGGGACAAATGCAGGTGAGCCCTACATTCTGCATTTGCAGGGCAGGCACCACAGTTGGCTTTGTTTCCTTCACTGTGTTTTGTTTTCTCTGAAGCTTGGCTCCTCCTCATGTTTATCCATACCACTTAGACCTGTGGGTGTGCTGCCTCTCTCTTTTCATCTGGGTAGAACAGAATGCTTCCGGAGGTAGCTCTTAGCTCCTTGAAGTTTGATTCTAGATAATTAAAGGCTTAATTCCAGCTCCAGTTTGGCTGGACATAACCCCAGCTTTTCAGCATACCTGGGATTAAAAATTCTTTCTCTCAAAGATAACATTTCCCACTTATCTCAGATTTAAAGAGTCACTCAGAGGACATCCATCCTGGGTCAGAGAGCGATGTTCCTCCACACCCCTAGGAATATCAATTATCATCCAAGGTCAAGCTGGGAACTTGGGGTTTAATAGTAACCTTTGCCCTTGTTCTAAATCCTTCTTTTTCCAGAGGAATGTGAAAAACAAACAAACAAACAAACAAAAAACTACATACAACCTTTTCTCCTATCTCTGCTAGATTTGGTAAAAGATACCTGGTGAAGCCAAAAGAGGTTTTCCATAAAATGAGAGTGATAAACGTTAGATTTGTGCAGAAAAAAGTAGGCAGCTGTGAATGTTTTCAGGCTGGAACTCATGAGATGTGATGGAGGCCACTGCATGGAACATCTTGGAAGGATGAAAGGAAAAGACAGTAAAGCTCTCTGTCTATGTTTCTCTGTCTCTCTGTCTCTCTCTGCCTCTCTGTCTCTGTCTGTCTCTGTCTCTCTCTCTTTCTCCTATAAACATAGAATTCTATACTTCTCAAAAACATCCTTTCATATTGCAGGCAAAGGATTTTAAAAAAAAAAAGCTCAAATGAGAAATGTTTGTAAGCACATATATCCCAGGAAATGCTAAAGGAAGAACTTTGGGCTCCAGGGCTGATGTCAGATAAAAATTTCAGATCTCACAGAAGAAATGGAGACCTGGGAAACAGCAGTCCAGCTGTGTGGAGCAGGGCAAAGGTCTAGGTTGTTTTAACTTCTTCTAAGTTTCTTTATTATACATGAAACTAAACCAGAAAAAAAGTGTTGTAGAGTTTCAAGCACATGGATGTAATGTGGGATATAATATAGAATATTATAGGTCATAAAAGAAGAAGTGGGGGGGGCTGCAGGATTTCACCGTTTGTCTATGTATCACACTGAGTGGTACAGTGTTTTCATAAACTATGAATGGTGAAAAAATTAAATATTATAATATCTAGAATAATCATTAAAATACGGTGTAAAGCCAGGTGTGATAACATACATAATTCCAACACTTGGGAAGTTGAGGAAGGAAGGCTTGAGGTCAGCCTGGGCTACTTAGTGAGACCCTGAAAACATAGGGAGCCCAAAGACTAAGGGCAGTAGATGTATCTTAGTAGCAACAAAATGCACAGGGCCCTTGGCTCAATCCCTAATACTGGAAACAAGAAGTAAGGCAGAAAGGTGTGATAAAATGTCAGTATGAAAATTAAAACCAAAATGCTGCACTGGAAAGGAAGGCAGGCAAGGAGGAAGAGAAGGGGAAGGACTAGAGGGGAAATAGAAAAACTCTAAACAACAGACTCAAATTTATCTCTAATAATAATTCTGTCAAATGATAATGGACTAAACAGTACAACCGTGATCTAGAAATTGTCAGAATGAGTTAAAAATCTATGAACCAACTATATCCTTCCTGTAAAAAGTACATTATAAACATAAAGCCTTAAGTTGGCTGAAGATAAAGAAATAGTAGCTATACTGGTATCAGATAAAGCAGATTTTTGTATTATAACAGTTACCAGATAGAATGAGAAGACATTTAGAATGATGAAATTTTCAGTTCTTTAGAGGCAAAAATTAATCGCAACTGTGAGTACATACTATAAGAGCTTCCAAATACAGGAGGCGGAAGTTGACAGACTGAAAGGAGAAAAGATGAATTTCACAACCATAGGTGGGTTTTAGTAGCAGAGATCTGAGCACACTACCAACTCTCCTAAGCTAAATGGTATTTACTGAGAAGTGTACACACAGTGGAAAAATTAGGATATTCAAGTTCACACATAAACCTACCCAAATAGGTCACAGGATGGATTACTAATAAATAGGTCTTAATAGTTATTTATTTATTTACTTATTTATAAAACTCTTTTTATCTGTTCTGGAATGAAATTACTCCCAATTAGGAGTAACTACAAAGACCAAAACCAAAACCAAAAAAAAAAAAAAAAAAAAAAAAAAAAAATCAAGCCTTAAAGTCCATAGATAAATTCATATCCAGCATTGAATATCTTACTGTTTTCTGCTTAAAGCCATCGAGAAGACAATATATCCAGTATTGCATTTGCATTCAACATAAACCCAAAGATCTCAGTCAATGCAATAGTGCCAGGAAAGAAAAAAAAATCCACATATATTAAAAAGAAAAACTGTCTCTATCTGCAGATGATATGAAAATATGTAGTCAGAATTCTAAAGAATCTACCAAGTTCTAATAATTAACCATTAAGTTTAACAAGATCATTTAGGACACAAGGTATATTTCCATATTCTAGCAATGATCAATGAGAAAATGAAATTTCAAACTTCCGCTTACCACAGTGTTTAACTAGTTTCCTTTTTGTGGCTGCGATAAGACATTGGCCAACAGCAGTTGGTTTTTGGTTTGCAGTTTACAGTCCATCGTTGAGGGAAACTGAGGCAGGAACTGGAGGCAGGAACCTGCAGGCAGGAACTGCAGCAGAAGCCATGAGGAAGTGTTTACTGGTTTGCTTTCAGGTTCATGTTCAGCTTCCTTTCTTTCTTATATGTCCAGGCCCACCTGGGGGAGGGGGGCGGGTGTCACTGCCCATAGTGGGCTGGGCCTTCTCCCATCAACCAATAATCAAGTAAATGCCCCGGAGGCATATCCACAGGCCAATCTGATGGAGGCATTTTTTTTTTCAATTGAGATTCCTCCTCCAGGTGACTCTGGTTTGAGTCAAGTTGACAAAAGCCATTGTTCAGAGGTATCAAACAAGTATCGAAAAGTATCGGACTTTAAGAATGAAGTTGATAATTTGAGAACTACAAGTTGCTGCAAAGGGCAGTCAAGGAAGTCCCGGACAGTGAGCTGCATCATGTTCAAGGAACAGAAGTCTGGGTATCCTTAAGGTAATCATGGGGGCAGAACCCAGCCGAGGCAGGAGAGTCCTCTGACAAGAGGTGAGGCTGTTAAGGGAGTCAGTGTTTCCATACTTACATGGTGCTGGATTCAAACTCACAGATGGTCAGCAAGTGCTCCACCAACGAGCTCCCCAGCCCTCCAATAAATATTTAGGCTGTGAATTAAGAGTTTCTCCAAGGAAATAGAAACCAGCCACCAAAATAATAGCTAATAGTCATACTTACCCAACTTCTTAGATGACAGCCAACCAGAAGAGAACTGGTAGAGTAGGATCCAGCCTTCCCAGGCCTGTGCTGCTCACAGCAGCCGATTGCACCTCAGGACTAGAGGTGGGAGCTGATTCACTGTGTGGACAAAGGCACATGCAGACCTCTGAGACTGCAGCTGGGGAGGAAAGTGGGGTAAACACGCTCTGCTCTACGCACTGAGGCCTCAGAAGTTATACAGGAGGTGACAGCCTGATGGGCTGAAGGAAAAAACCCTCAGAGCAGGTGGGAAAGGAAGCAATGGCTTTCCGCTTTCCGGCTCTTTTTTTGTTTTTTTTTTTTTTTTTTTTTTTTTTTTTTTTTTTTTTTTTTTTTTTTTGAGACAGTGTTTCTCTGTGTATCCCTGGCTGTCCTGGAACTCACTCTGTAGACCAGGCTGGCCTCGGAACTCAGAAATCTGCCTGCTTCTGCCTTCCAAGTGCTGGGATTAAAGGTGTGCGCCACCACTGCCTGGCTCGGCTCTTTTCTTTAAAAAAAAAAATTATTTTATTTATTTACATCCCAAATGTTGTCCACTTCACAATCCCCGCTCCTGGAGTTCTTTACCCCATTCCTTCTCCCCTTAGCCTCTGAGAGGGTACTTTCAGGCCCCTCTCCCATCCCTTTTCCCTGGGGCATCAAGTCTACAGGATAGGCTGGGGATCTGGGGACCAGCCCATGTATGTATGATCTTTGGTTGGTGGCTTAGTCTCTGGGAGCTCCCAAAGGTCCAGGTTAGTTGATATTGTTGTTTTTCCTATAGGGTTGTCAACCCCTTCAGCTCCTTCAGCTCCTTCAATCCTCCCCCTAACTTCCATAGGGGTCCCTGACCTCAGTCCAATGGTTGGTTGTGAGTATCTGCATCTGTCTCTGTCAGCTGCTGGTAAAGCCTCAGAGGACAGCCCATGCTAGGCTCCTGTCTGCAAGCACAACATAGCACTGGTAATAACATAGCTTTCGAGGTCTTTTACTTTACTTTTAAGATGGTTTTATGGCACAAGAGAATTTCAGAGGGGCTTCATTTCACTCATGAATTCTAGAAAGAGAACAGATGTGCCGAATTTCACACAGATAGAAACCTCCAGGAAGCTGACACGATGAACAGTAGCTGCAGTGACAGTTTTATTATAGAGACTGGCCGGTGGGAACTGCAATCAATCCTGTAGATAAGTTGACGATAGTCTCCATGCTGTGTGCCGTATAATCTGAGGACTTTCAGGGGCTTGTGTGAGCAATGTGCTTCCGTGGGAATAAAAAGAAGAGGAAAGGAGAGAAAGCAGTAACCTCCACAGGCTGGCACGAAACACAAGGAGACCGGGAATTAAAGTTTGGAACCGCTTCTGCAATACCAACTTGGCTTGCTGGAGAGTGGGGCATAAATTGTAACTCAGTACAGGGGTGAGTAGGAAATATGGCACAGCCCTATAAATTTAAGGATTCAAACAGGTGCCGCCAAGGTTTTCTTCTTACCTTGGCCTTTGATAGACAATAAATTTTACTCTATCCCAAGAATTTTCTCTCGTTATTATTTCTGACTTTTAAAGTAAATGCTGGTGCCCTGGATGAAATGCACAGAACAGGTCTGGGCAGGATCGTTGTGAGGTTGGGCAGAAGTCTGGTAGGACGTTGTTGCTTATGTTTGTAAAAGAGATCATGGTGGTCAAAGATGGAAACATTATAAAGTATTGTGGGGCTAGGCATGGAGGTTCATGCCTATAATCCCAGTGCCCAGGAAGCTGAGGCAGGAGGACTGCTAGGAGTTTGGGGTTATATTAAACTACAAAGTGAGTTGCAGGGCCACTTGAGCCATTGTATCATAGAAAACAAAATTACCCTGGGAAGTGGGCTGTGGTGGCTCACATCAACAATCTGTAACTTTAATATTTTCCAAAACTGTTTTAATGGTTCTTAAATGCGCTAACCTCCATTTTAGCCCACCACCCACCAGAGGTAGTAGGAAGGAAAGGATACTGGGAAAATGGATCTGTTTAGAAAGGTTCTTTGGAGCAACTCCTGTCAGTGTTGTTTGGAAACTGGCAGTTCAGTTTATAGGTCAGCAGCGGCAGCTCGATCCAGTAACAAACACCTCATGGATACACCAACAGTCGAGTTTGGTAGAGTCGGGACAGCAAATACAAACCAGTAGTTGTGGCATTATCCAGGCCTCAGCTGTGGCACAAGCCAGCAGGAAGGACCCAGCGGAATGCCAGAAGTTCCCAGCTGTGCCTCTCTCAGGGAAGTGAAGATCAGTGAAGACTCGAGACTTAGAAGTGTTGCATGGCTTGCTCTATAAGCAAGCCAAGCTCAGCCTCTGTCACTGTCCATCAAGTTCTTTTTATACTCTTTCCAAGCATTATGTGTCTTCACAGGTCCTGCCTCAGCACATGTATCTGTCTCAGCTGACATCACTCTGCCAAGCAGTCTGAGTCCACAGAAGCAGCAAGAAACTCCAGCACACCACCAGAAGTATTTTGGTGTGTTTCTCTGTATGGTGTTCTGACAAATGCAGCTCAACTACACAATGTAAGGCGAACCAATACATGTGTGTTAGCAAAGAATCCTTCTATCACACGTCCTTTCACATGTTTGCTTTAGCAGAACATCTTTTCACCTATGTCTGCTTCAGCTAAATATTCCTTCATGAGTCTGCCTTAGCCTTTCACCTGTATCCACTTCAGGAAAACATTCCTTCACATGTTTGCTTTAGCAAAACACCATCCAACATGACTGACTTTTTTCAAAGAACCCTTAGGTTTCCACTTCAGCAATCCCAGCATTTGGGAGGATTATGCAAAAGGATTCTTGTGAGTTCAAAGTCAGCATAGGCTACATAGTAAATGCTAGGACAGGTGAGACCCTGTCAAAAACAGATCACAGAAAGGGTTGTAGGGTGTGGCACAGAAAATGACGATGGGCACCAGGGTATGTGAGCTTTGTGAGGCAACTCACAGGCAAAGGTGGAGGTGCAGGTGCAGTGGATCACACATGTGGTTGGGAAACCTCTGTGTCTTAATGGGTCTCAGTGGGCCTACTGATGCCTGGTTCATCTTCCTTGTTATGGAAATTTACACATCTAATTCCCTGTCTAGATCCTTCCCCGGGGAGAAATCTATGGCCAGTGTCTCCTGAGTCAATGGTCTGGAAAATACTGTTTCATTAAAAACAAAAGACCAAAGCCTAAGTAGTAGATAAGGGAGGCTCAGAGGTCCCTACTGCCAGACCTCATGACCTGAGTTCAGTCCTTGGATGCACATGGTGGAAGAAAAGAATCAACTCTTACAACTTGTCCTCTGGCCTCCACGTGCACACTGTGGCATGGTGTGCCTCCCCCATGATAAATAAATAAACAAACAAAATAGAGATAAATAAGAATGTGACCTTTCAAACAAATAAAACCAACATGTAATGGTCTTCCACAAAACTGAATTGGAGGTGGAAGGCTTCCCCTTTATAAGACAGAGCTTATACCTCTTCTTAAAATATAGTTCCCGTTTTCATCCCGCATTTTGCTACAAAAAAGTATCTTCCCATGAGTTTTCATGAACAAATCTTCAACAAATCGGACTCACACTACATATAGAAAGAAGAAAAGCAAAAGATTAGATTTTTGGAAGAAGGACACAGCCCTGCCTAAATTGGGATTAGATTGTGGATGATAGACTAGTCTGAAACCCAAAGGAAGCCTATTTTCTCTTGCTTACAAGTTTCTAATTTGGCATTCCAGAGCCGAGCCGGGTCCTCTGCCCTTCAAATGCTACAGAGACTCCTGGCTTCATGGAACTCTGTACTTTCCTCTCTCTCTAGGCTGTGGATGAAAATGATAGCCAGAGCTCCAGTTTTAACCTCACACTTCAGAGAGAAGGATGAAAGAAGGGCCCAGAAATAAGAGTGTGCATAGGGTATTGTTTCGGGAAAATTCCTGGAGACAACCCTATACATTTTATTAGTCATAAATATTAGTCATATGATACTCTTGTTTATAAGAAGTTCTGAGAAAACCTTTGTTCTGAATGGCCACACACCAGCAAACTGTATGCTTCCGTCATTAAGGAAGAGGGGGGAGACCGATTTGGGAGGGCTAGTTGGCATAACTTTGAACTGAATGTCTCATTAAAACACATTCTTAGACTGCAGAGTTACATGTGTATGTGGTATACCAGTCCTGTTCTCTTCCATGTATACCACATCTCCCATGTTCTCTTACATTAAGGCTTGGCTTACTTAGTCAGCCAAGTTTGGCTGACAGGGTTTGCACAGAAGGTACTTGTGTCTCAGATTAGATGTGTGTCACAGAAAGGGTGTGTGTCACAGAAGGCATGTGTGCCACAGAAGGGACACGTGTCACAGAAAAGACGTGTGTCACAGAAAGGGTTTGTGTCACAGAAGGGACTGTGTCACAGAAGGGGTGTTGAGTCACAGAAGGGACGTGTTTCTCAGAATGGACATGTGTTGTGGAAGGGGTGTGTGTCACAGTACGCACCGGCTCTAGAGAGCTTCTCTGTTTCCTTCCTTGCTGGATGCTCAGAGCAGAATGTGCCCATGCAAAACTGAAAGCCATGTAGCAAAGACTCAGAGCCAGCAGTAGCTGCTGATCGCAGCAGCAATCCCATTCTACATGGATCTCAAGTGTCAGATGTGAATGGCCACTGTGAGTCACTAGCCATTTGATTGGGCTTCTGAATTTGCATTGCTCTGCCCCTAAGACAAGATGTGATAACGACTGTGACATAACTTCACAAAGGTTCTGCCTCACCAATATACAGTTAGTAAGAATGTGGCCTTCAATGGGCTGAGCAGGGGGTGAACACTCTATTAGGTAGAAGAAGAAATCTATGCACTAGTTTGCAAGCTGGCGTTAGAGCAGTAACATGAGCTTTCTGTCAATACTGTATACTTAACTATACTTCTGCAACTCCTAGGATTACTGTTAGTTACTCTAGGCCCCCAAATAATCAACAATATGGCCCATGATTCTATCCAACCAGCATGTGTTCTACAGATTGTCAATGGAACACAGTCATGGTGCCTCTCACGTATCATCTATGGCGCTTCTATCCTGCCACAGGAGATGCAACAGAGAATGGGCTGCCCTCCCATTCCATACAGATTTCATGTCTGAGATGTGAATGGACACTGTATGAGTTACTCACTATCCATCCATGAAGGCTTCTGATTTTGTGTTACTCTATCCTAAGAAGGGACATGTGATAAATATGGTCACATAACTTCCAGAAAGGTTCTGTAACACATGTTTAAGTGACTCTTACTGCTTAAGTATGTGTTATTTGACTTTTTAAAAGTTTTCCATTACTGGGGGCTGGGAAGATTGCTTAGTGGATAAAGTGCTTGCCTTGCAAGTATTAGGACCTGAGTTCAGATCCTTAGCATTCACACACAAGCCAAACATTGCAGTGTATATCAGCAATCCAAGAGCCAAGGAGATTTATTGTTGAGCCAGTGTAGACAATTGGTAAGTTCCAGGCTCAGAAAGAGACCCGTTTCTAATAGAAAGATAAGGTAGATATTGACGGAAGAGACCAGACCTCTGGCCTTCACACATACATGTACATCATGTGTGAACACACGTACACATGCACACATGCATACGTGCACATGCAATCATTCTCTCTCTCTCTCTCTCTCTCTCTCTCTCTCTCTCTCTCTCTCTCTCACACACACACACACACACACACGCACACGCACACGCACACACACAATTGTCAGCCTGTGCTAGGCCTGGACTTGTTTAAGTTTTTTTTTTTTTCTTTTCTTTTCTTCACCTTTCTTCCTTCCCTCTTTTCTCCATTTCCATTTGAGACAGTTTCATGTGCTTCAGGCTACCCTCAGGTTCACTAAACACTTGCAGATGACCCTGAACATCTGTTCTTCCTGCCTCCAAGGTTTGACATTGTTTGGATCCCTTTGGAAGGCATTTTGATGGGTTCATTTTATATAATTTGTTAATTTTTTTTGTCATAAGAAGTCATACTATTTCCCTATAATCCTGTTAATATCTGTAGCACCTGTAAAAGTGGTAGCTTTTGTTTCTATTACTTTGTTGCTTCTCATGTTTTCCTTGACAATTTTTTTATAAATTTTGATCATTTAAAGGGGAGGATCTGCAGAGATGGCTCAGAGTTAGCTAAGAGCACTGGCTGCTCTTCCAGAGGACCCTGGTTCAATTCCCGGCACCCACACTGGCATCTTACAACTGTCTGCAACTCCAGTTCCAAGGGCTATGACCCCCTCACCCAGATATACATGCAAGCAAAACACTGATGCACACACACACACACACACACACAGAGAGAGAGAGAGAGAGAGAGAGAGAGAGAGAGAGAGAGAGAGAGAGAGAGAGAGGAGTCGTAAAAAAAAACAAAAAGAAAGAAAGAAAAAAGAAGAAAAGAAAGGAAATCTTTTAAAAAGGGGAGGAGAATTGGAAAGATGTGTGGCGCCCTGGAGTAGCTGAAGAAACAGGAAACTGCTGACTAGGACGAGCCCTACCCAGTTACATACATGGAACAGCCTTGGGAGCAGTCATGGCTCTAGCTTGTGCTGCTTGCCCTGCTCAGGGGTGGAGGGCAAGAGGCACCAGTTTGGCCCAGATTTACCTGGTGAGCTGAGCTGCCGCAGGGTGGCTCTCTGGAGCTCGTTCAGAAACAGGCCTGAATAGGGCCAGTCCTAGGTCTGCCAGCCAGCACCTATCTGGAGGTACTGCAGCTGTGGACCCGGCTGCTTGCCCCGTGGGACTGAGAGTGCAGAGCT
This sequence comes from Arvicanthis niloticus, assembly GCF_011762505.2. Classification (NCBI taxonomy): domain Eukaryota; kingdom Metazoa; phylum Chordata; class Mammalia; order Rodentia; family Muridae; genus Arvicanthis; species Arvicanthis niloticus. The sequence goes on from NC_047668.1 coordinate 33,743,974, forward strand.
TGCAAGCTATAAGCACAAAGGTCTGAGCCTGGTGAGCCTTGGTGTGGAAGGTATCGAAGGCAGGGAGTGGGGCAGCAGCCAGGAGCTCTCACAGAGCCTACCTCCAGAAGCACTGCCTAGCTACAGCATCTCACTAAACCTGGGCAGGATATCTGAGAAGGGGTTCAGTGACGGTTCAGTGATGATGGTGTGTCGTAAACCTTGAACCAGACCGATGACTCGCTGCCCTGATTATTTGCATGCAAAGTTGTATGGGGGGAAAATAGTATATGACATACTACACTTTCCAGTGCCACTATAACAGATGAATATTCAATGGTGAGGTGGAAAAGAGGAACGGAGGCCTGAGTGAGCAGTGGAGAGAGGGAGAAGTAAAGACTAGAGACTCCACCGTGGTGAGAGGTGTGACAGAAGCCTGAGATAGACAGGGTGGTATGCATCAGTCTGGAGTCTGTACTCACCTCAGCCCCAGAAAATGCTACTCAGACCCATGTCTGCTCAGGTTCTGAGCAACTACAGGATGTCCAAGATGAATGATTGTTCATTTCCTAGACTGGACCTCCTCAAATGACTACTACAGCCAATGCTGTTCCTGGGGTCCACTTTGGTACTCATGGTCCTCTGCCCCAGGCTGTGTTAAAGCTGGAGGTTATTGTTCATGGACCTACAGCAGCCAGGGCCATGTTGCCTCTGGCCTGAGTTACCATCGAAGGCCATATGGAAATTCTTGGTCTTGGTTGCCACTTGAGGCCATTTTGATATTTGTGAGCCATGTTTCCTCCAGGGACCATGTCTGGGTTTGTGGTCCCACTACAGCTGGAGTCTGTGTTGATGTCCTTGGCCCGTGTTACCACCAAGGGCCATGTGGATATTTGTAGTGTGTGGTGCGGCTTGAAGCCATGTTGATGTCTGTGGGCCAAGCTGCCACTGAGGGATATGATGGTGTCTAGGCCGTGCAGTGGCAGAGGGCCATGTTGATGTCTGTAGTCTGTACTACCACAGGAGGCCATGCTGAGGTCAGTGGTATATACTGTGGTCACTGTTGCCAAAAACCATGGGGAAGTCCATGAGCCATGCTCCTGCTGACTGTAAAGGGCAAGAAAGCTACTCTTGCAGTGATGTTGATGACTGCAAACTTGCCATTGAGAAAGAGGGACACAGAAGGGTTCTGTGACCAACCCTACCCTACACTTGTCCCACCCCAAAAGTAACAGCCTAAACCGGAAACCATCAAAGAGAACTGTTAAAAACTCTAATAGGGGTGCTGAAGTATAGCTCCCCATGATTGATGGCTTCTGGTGGGAGTATGGTTGGGAAAGACTCAATTGTGTTTAACAGGTTGGCTGCCAAAGAGTTTGACTGTGCTCCAGTGAGTATATGGGCAACAGAAATTTCACTTGATTTTTTTTTTTTTTTGGAGGGGGCAGGTAGGGCAGGGAGGTCCCAATGTCATGGTGGTGGTGAGTGTGGCAGACCTGGGGTGACTAGGATGTGAGTGTGCTTGGGGTTCATGATGTACTAA